>NC_087087.1:1271428-1589285 GCF_036172545.1 Culicoides brevitarsis | reverse complement strand
ATATTAATGAAAAATTAATTATAAGGCATATGAAAAAAAATATTTTGTATGTAGGTATATTTTAATACATTTTTAATTTTTTTTTATAAATTTACAAAAAAAAAATTTTTTTTGTTAAATTTAAAAAAAAATTTATTAATATAAATTAAAAAAATTAAATTAAATAAAAAAAAATTAAGAAAAAAGTTGAAAAGTTGAAAAAAAACATCAAAAAATTCCCTCCTTCGCCAATTCAACCTCAATTTTAATTGCTTTTTTTGTTGCTACATGAAGTCAAGTCGTTATCACGTCATACACTCATCGGCGTCAATTTACCAATAAATTACTGTTTTCATGTAGACATCAATTACGAGGCAACACACAGTTCACTTAAAGTATCAAATTTGCTTTGCATGTCCTTTAAACTGTCACTGTCGCTCGTAATAATAATAATCATTTGATTCGGGGTTGTGTAACGTGATTACCTTTTTTCTTCCCATCTCCCGTAATCGATAGCGATATTAAAACTTTTTCCTTGTCTTGCAGCAACAGACACGTTAAAAAGTGAAATTTTTATTAATTTTTAATGAGACGCCTTTTATTGACACGAAAAACTTTTTTTTTTGTCTCTTCCCCGAGAAAAAGTTTTTGATGGTTGTCCATCAAAAAAAAAAAAGTTTGCGCCAACGATATAATAATAGAGCAGCAACAGCAGCATGGTTACGACGGAAAAATCGTAAGTTGTTACCGCTCATTGGTTATTAATGGAACCGATTGCAAAACGAAAAATCAATAATAAATATTTATTTCAATTGTTCGTCGCTCTTCTGTGGAAATGGATTCAAAACGGACCGGAGGTAATTGATTCGCCTTTTTTCCCTTTTATTGTTGATTTCTCCGAGGAACAAATCTCGCACTAATTGAAAAGGGTCTGAAATGCGTCTTTTGTCGTCGTTGTTGTTGACAATCTTTGGAATGGAGTCCCTTTTTGCATGCATGGATGCCTTGCACGAGTTTTTTTCTCTTGAGATTTTTTCTGCAGATACGATTTTTTGCTTTTCTGTGTGGGATGGCAGAAAGACGTCAGCAGCAATGCACAAAGAAAAAAAGGAATAAAATCGGATTTACTGCCTTTTTGCATGTTGGCAGGCAGGTACGAAATTAGCATTCGCAGAAAAATGTGGTGTCAAAAAGTATTACGTGAACATGAGCAATTATTTCGTGCACACACAATGACTTGTTTGTTGTCCTTTCTTATACTTTGAGCAAACGAGGCTTCATTAATATCATCAAATATTTACACTTCGTTTTTTTTCTACGTTTTTCTCGTGCTTTCTTCGTGTCGTTCAATTGTTCATATTTTTTATTTGGCGTGTTTTAAAAGGAAAAAAGGGTCGAATTTTCAGAGACGTGTAAAAATAAGGAAAATTTTTAAAATATTTTCAATTTTCTTCAAGAGTTTCATAATTTTTTTATATTTTGATTTTTTTAAAATTTTTTTACGAATTTCTTCAAAAGCTTTTTTCAATTTATTTTAAAATTTTCTTTAAAACCTTAAAAAAAATTTAAAACATAATTTTTTTAATTTTCTTCAAGTTTTTTTTAATTTGAATTTGAAAAATTTTCTTAATTTTTTTAAATATAATTTTCCAATTTTTTTCGCAATTTCAAAAATTTAAAAAAAAAACATTTAAAAAATTTTTTTTTTTTCAAAATTTTCTTCTCTTTAAATTTTTCAAAAAGATTTTTTTAAGTAAATTTTTAAAAAATTTTTATAATTTTTTTTACATTTTTTTAAATTTTCTTTAAATTTTAAAAAAATTTTTTTTTTCTTGATTTTTTTCCAAAAAAAATTTTTCATGAATTTTAAAAATTTCTTCAAAAACTTGTTTGAGGAATTTTAAGGTTTTTTTTAAATATTCTCTTAATTTTTTTAACATTTTTCAATTTTTTTTTAAATTTCTTCAAAAGATTTAAAAAAATTTAAAAATTTTCTTGAGGAGTTCATTTATTTTTTTTTAAATTTTTAAAATTATTTTTTTTTATTTTTTAAAAATTATCGAAATTAGAATAAAAAATCAAAATTTGAAAATTTCCTTCTTTAAAATTTCAATTGAGCTACATCTCTGATCTTTTACTGCCCATCTGTCATTCAATTTCTTGTTTTATTAAAATTTCAGCAAAACGATCACTGTTACCATCCATAACTGCTCGATTGACACAGAAAGTGAATATATTTACAAAGACAAGACAAACAACTTTGTTTACCAATAAAAGACCGTGTCGTCCTTCTTTCCATCGCATCCATTGACTAAAGTGTAATTAAGAGAGGTGAAACCAAAAAAAGGTGAAATTGAGCCCGAGGGTGATTTTTTTTTTACGAAAAAGTAAAAAAATAATTGATGACTTTTTCAATTACTCGAAAAAAAAAGAAGAAATTTGACCTTTAATGAATTTGACAAACAAAAATTGTTCCGAAATATCGTTTTCTCGACGAATCCTTGACTGATTTATAATTTGTGTATAATCCGTTTCGCTTTTTGAAATAATAATAACGGCAGAGTAGTTTCATTATATTATTAAATTATATTACTTTATGAACTCAATTAAATTGTTATCCTATTAAAGGCTGTCTGTGTGTGTGTGTTTGGCAGCTTGCACGACGAACAGCGGATAAAAGGAGGGGGATTATAAAAGATTCATGGTTTATGCAGACACAAACACGGAATATTTTCAAAACATTGAATTATATTATCTTCTCGCTGTTCGTGTGTCATTGCGCGTCATTCTCGCCCCATGTCGAGGGATAACAATGTAAGTGCTGCGGTTTTTGACGAAAAGTTGTCTGGATAACAGAGATTGGAGCAATTAATGCTTTTATGATGACTTGAGAGGGGATAAAGGTGTTTTGTGTCATAAAACAATGAAATGACAATCAATCAAGTGAGGTTTTTCGTGACAAAGGAGATAAATTGCTTTCGATTTTTTGATGAATTTTTAATAATTTTCTTAAAGAAGAAGCTAAAATCGAGTTCAAAACATTAAATTTGAATTTAATTTTCATATTTTTATAAAAAATTTATTTTTTTAAAATTTATAAAATTTTTAAAAAATTAATTTCAACAATTTAATTAATTATTTTTTTTAAATTAAATAAAATATTTTTATAAAAATTAATTTTTTTTTTATAAAATTTTTTAAAAATTTTTTTTAATTAAAATAATTTTTTTTTTCTTAAAAATTAAAAAAAAAATTTAAAAAAATTTTTTTTTCATATTAAAATTGATTTTTTTATTTTTTTAAAAATTAATTTTTTTTTCTTATAAAATTTTTTAAAAATTAATTTTACTAAAAATTCTTTAAAAAATTTTTTAAAAAATTTTTTCAAAAAAAAAAAATATTTTTTCATATTAAGATTGATTTTTTTACTTTTTTAAAAAATTAATTTTTTTTCTTATAAAATTTTTTAAAAATTAATGTTTCGAATCTAATTTTTCTAATTAAAATTATTTTTTTTAATTAATTAAAATTGATTTTTTTTTCTCATAAAAATTTATTTTCTTCAACTCTTTGAACTGAAAGCTTTAAATTCAACTTAAAATTCAATGAAAACTGACAAAATCACTTTTAAACATTTTTTTTTTTTTCAAAATTTCTCGAAAAAAATTGAATAAAATCGAGCATCACTCCAAATGTCAATAAAAAACATCAATTTCCGTTATCACTGTTCCGTAAGTATTTTCAAATCGCATTTCATGCTCAATATTTAGTCAATAAATGTACATTTTTTTGTTCGTTTTTTCAATAAATCGAGCACATTACCTGCAAGACAACGTGAGTAAATGACGTTGGACTTCCTCCGCCGAGTCGCGTGACACGTAGCAGCGCTAAAAATATCCTCATAGTAAATGGTAATGCGAAACAAAGTCTTCGTTGCCATGGCGAGCCAGCAGTAAGAGCCTGAAACGAAACGAAACAAAAAGAACGTCAAAAAAAATTTGCTTGAAGAAGGAAGGAAACAAGAAAACGAGCGAACAAAATACCAGAAAATAAACTTTTTAATTATTATAATGATTCTATGGGATGATGGGAAATGAGATATGATGACATGATGCCGCTGCCGCCAACAACGATTGTGAACGTTTATGGCACAGAGAGAAGGAGTAATTAAACGCAAAGTTTATCACAGGTTTTTTTTGCTTTGCTTTTCTGCAGGTGTGTGTGGGATGATGAACAATTTTATTTATTTTCTACTTTTTATTTTGTGTGATTTTTAATGAAATTACGTTTGTTTGAATTTAAATTTTTAAAAATTTCAATTTCATTCGAGAATTTGAAATTATTTTTTTATTCAAATTTAAAATAATTTTATTGAAAGTTTTTAAGCTAATTTTTTTAAAATTTATATTGAAAAATTTTAAATAAATTTTTTTTTAAAAAATTTGATTTATATTGTTTTTATTTTAATAATTTTTTTGAAATTTTTAGAAAATTAAATTTTTTTTTTAATTTTTTTTTTTTTGAAAAAGAAATTGAAAAATTTTTTTTTTTTTTTAATTTCAAATTTTTAAAAATTAAAAAATTTTTTTTTTTAATTTAAATTTTTAATTTTTTTTTTATTTTTTTTTTTGAAAATTTTTAAGATTTTTTAGATGTAAATAATTTTTAATTTTTTTTTTTTTAATTTTTTTTTTGTTTTTGAAATATTTTTTTAAAAAATTATTTTTTAAAAAATATTTTTCTTAATTTGAAGCAAAATTTTTTGAAAAATTTAATTAAAAATAAAAAATTAAATTGAAAAATTTTTTTTAATTTTTTTTTTTATAAAAATTTTTTTTTAAATTATTTTATTTGAAAATATTTTTTTTTAAATTCTTTAAATTCTTTTAATATTTTATTTATTAAAAAAAGTTTAAAAATTTTTTTTTTCTTATTTTTTGAAGATTTAAAAAAAACATTAAAAAATTTTTTTTCAAAAAATTAAAAATTTTTTTTTTTCGCCAAATAAAAAAAAAATTTTTTTTAAAAATTATTTTTGAAAATTAAAAAAAAAAATTTTTTTTTGAAAATTAAAAATTTAAATTATTCAATTTAATTATTTATTAATATTTTTTAATATTTTTTTTAATAATTTTTTTAAATAATATTTTTTTTTAAATATTTTTTCTCATTTTTTTTCAGGATTCATTTATTTGAAAAAAACGCACAAAGGAACAAAGGAGGAAACTTTGCAACAAACTCCATTACATATTTAATAGGCATCAGGTTTCATGTTCATGCGAGCGTCATAATGCATCGCAAACAATAAAATCATATGTGAAAAAAGAAAAGTTTTGATGACAACGAGAGATCAGGTTTCCATGCCAAACATAAAAACGAGATGATTTACAGTTTCGCAAAGTTCAGGGTTCATTCAAATGATGTTTTCAGATACGTACCTTATACAATCCCCACACGCAAAGGAGACAATATGCTGTTATTATGAACCACTTTAGCAGCCCGTTCAGACAAAAAACCGTTGCTGTAACCATTGGCAGGGCACCTACAAGTTTTTTTGTCACAAAATTGGATTTTGAGTGTATGGCATGAAAAAAAGGAGAAAAACAGATTTTATTACAAAAACATAAATTTTTTATCGTTTCGATATTAATATCGAGCAAATTATTAGATACCTACCGAAACTCTGACTGATCCAAATGCCGAGCATGTCTAATTGCAGTAAGCGGTAATACGTGTATTCGCCGTGCTCCAAATTCATGAACAAGTGATAGACGAAGCTGCCGCACCAAGGTGCCACAGAACCGACTAAATGACACCATGACAAAAAGCGATATTCATTTTCCCATGGCAATATAGCCGGCACCGTAGCGAGGATATAGACAATGGGTATGCCTGCAAAACAGATAAAGAAAATGGAGAAAAATGAAAAAAAAAAATGGTCAAAAGTAATTTCTTTTAATGACGGAAACGAATTACTTTTTCGCACAAAAGAGGAGTGCAAAAAAAAAATATGAATAATCATTTTGCGAACGGCGATGACATTCATTCAGTTTGAACATTTGAACAATCGGGTGAGTATTATCGTGATTAATATTAATGCTAAAGATATCCGGAATTAAGGACATCCGATTTATTTTCGTTCATTTCAATGGAAAAGGTCATTTTTGTGCTTTTTCAAAAGAAAATTTGATGTTTTGTGACAGATATTGAAAATTTTTTTGAATTTAAAGAACATTTTCGATTCGGTGAAGTTGAATAAAAAATTTTTTAACATTTGTAAAAATTCAATTTTTGCTTCTTGAAGAGATCCAAAATTCAAGTTTTGACTCTGAAGCCCAAATTTATCTTTTTAAAAACTTTTAAAGTTGAAATTTTTCTCAAAAAAAATTAATTTAAGAAATTAAACGAGCTCTGAAACTCAAATTTTGACTTCAGCAATATCTGAATTATTTTTTTTCTCAAGATTTTTCATAAAAGTTCAATTTTAGTAAATTGATGACTATAAATACAATTAAAATTTCTAAAATAAAAATTTAATTTTAAGTCTTTGAAGAATAATTTTTGACTTTTGAGATTTTTTTATTTTTTGTGAAATGTAAAGTAAATAATTTTCTTAAAATTCATCGCAAAATTTTATTTTTTTAGTTTTAAAATTATTTTTTTTTAATTTTAAATTTAAATTTAAAATTTTTAAAATATTTTAGATATTTAGAGCACTATATATCACTTTTTGCGACTTCTTAATTTAATTTTTTTTTAAATTTTTTTTTTTTTTAATTTTAAAAAATTTTTAATTAAATTTTTTTTAATTTTTAAAATAATTTAATTTAAAATTTTTAAACTAATTTTTTTAATTTTTATTTAAAAATTTAAAATTAAATTTATTTAAAAAATTTTAATTGATTTTAAAAAGAATAAAATAAAATGTTTAAGAAATTCAAAAAAATTTTTTTTTAAAAATCACGATCTTTCAAAAAATATTTTTTTTTATTTTCTGAAATTGTAATTCTGAAAAAATTTCATTTTATTAAAAATTTGAAAAAGATCTTTTTTTTTAAATGTTTTTAACTTAAATTTTTTTTTTAATTATTTTTTTTTAAATTTTTCAAAATCTATCACGAAACTTCAATTTTAGAAACTTTTTGACTTTCGAAGTTAATTTTTAAGACATGAAGAGCACTAAATAATACGTTTTACGACTTCTTAATATATTTTTTCCACAAAAATTTTGAAATTAAAAGACTTCTGAAGTTCATTTTTCAGCTCATTTTCGGAGCTCATACCTTCTTCAAATCTCTTCAGTAAGAACTCAAATCCTTTTTTATCACTGACATTTCCTCTAATAACATCATTTTCACTCTATTTCAGGCACATTATCAATTTATTCAAACACGCGACGCTATTTTCAGCTGTAATAAATGCAAAAAAGGACGAAACACCCAAACACACAGTAGATCGATGTTTCCTGTTTCCGCTAATTTCGGGCCAATTTGACGAAAAAACAAACAAAAATACTTCATGACAAGACACAAAACTGCTGAAAAATTGTTTAAAATTGCCAAGAATCATGATGTAACAACATCATCGTCATCCAATCAATAAATGCCTTCCGAAAAATTCAAAAGGAGTGTTTGAACAACGTCAAGGCGTTTGCGGAACAAAAAAAATCAATTTACATTATTACGACAAAACACTTTTATCGAGAGCATTGCAGGCAGGCAAGCAGGTGATCTATCTCTTTCTCTTCGTCTCGCAGCTTATTTTTATGTCGTAAAAAGTAAAAATAAATATTATTCTCGAAGCGGAGTAAATTTTGCATAAATATTCGTGTCTTATGTCGACATCAAGAGAAACAGTCGGAAGGATTGAAATAAAATTGAATATTATTTCGAGAGGAATTTCGTGAATTATAATGAAATTCCTTCGACTGTGTGGATTTAAAACATTTCAGTTTTTATTGTTGGCTGTAATTGACTCTATTTACATTCCGTTGATTATATTTTGATGAAAATGATGGAAAATCCGGGGACCGTCATCGTCTCTCTTTTGATCGTTCATCCAGCGAAAATTGAACAAATACGGAATTTATGAGGCAGAAACCGTAATTCATTGCGCTTTTGCTGCTTTTTGCTTTCCCGCTGCCGCCGCCGCACTTCATTCGACAAAAGGAGAGAGAATAAACAAAGAGCGCCGAGAGTGTTGTCGTGATTTTAGCGACACAAAAGAAATTGTGCGGCATTGAAAGTTTTTGACAAAAGGACTCGACTCGAGTGTTCTCGTAAATCAACCAAAATGAAAAAATGTTAGATGAATATTTTTGAATTAGAGGCAAATATGGGTAAGATTTTTTTTATTTTAATTATTTTTTTTTTTTATAAAGAAAAAAAAATAATTAATTTAATTTTAATTGAAATTTCATTTTTTTTTTAATTTTTAATTTTTTTTAAAAAAAAAAATTTTTAAATTTTTTTTAGAAAAATATTTTAAATTTATTTTTTATTTAATTTAATTATTATTATATTTTTTAAAATTATTTTTGTCAAACTTTTTTAAAAGTTTTATTTTTTTTTTCATTATTCCCTTCAAAAATTTTAAAAAAATATATTTAAAAAAAATTAAAAATAATTTTTTTTTTGTTCAAAGCTCAAAAAAAATTTAACAATTTTTAATTATTAAAATTTTAATTTTATTTATTTAAATATTTATTTTAATTTTTTTTCTCAATTTTTTTTAAATTTAATTTTTTTTTATTATTTCCTTCAAAAATTTAAAAAAAATTAAAAATAAAAAAAAAAATTTTAAAGTTCAATGAAAATTTAACAAAGTTCAATGAGAAGTTCAATATGATGAAAAATTTAAAAATATTTCTGTATTTCAGGTAATTTTCCATAAAAATTCTATTTAATCCAAACCAAGCAAAAATTTCTTCACAAATATCCTCATCTCGCTGCATTTCTTTTCAAATTCATAAAAAAAGTTAAAAACCAGACGTCTCCATTGCTCGTCAGAAGAGAAGTTTTCATCCTCATTATGACATAATCTGTGTTTTCTTTTAACACGGAGCAAGAGAGCAAGATACACGCGGGACGAGAGATGTTTCTGTGCCAGATGTGATAACGCAATAAAAACAACGATTTAATTACTACAATAATAATAACAACAGCACACAAGGACACTCACGTTTAATTAATCCCATACACACAATGGTGTCAGTATGTAAATAATTATGGAATGATGTACCGCATGCGAGATGCTCGTATGTTCGAGGCAGGAAAACCACCTCATATGGGTACAAAAAACACGCTGAAGGCACATCATTGTGCTTTGTTCAAATATTTGAATATATATTTTTTCGCCTACACAACAGAAAATTTTGCACTGACGTAATTTTTTTTTTTCGTTGGTCAAAGTCTCTTTCTTTCTCTCGTTCCGGAGCCATGTTTTAATCAAATAAAAAGTTTTTTTTTACATTTTTAGGTTATGTCGTTCGCACACGAGACTTTGTTGTTGCGGGATTTAAATATTGGGGAAGAGTAAAATGTGACAAAATTATCAGGTGACTTTTTATGACTTCATAATCTTTTTTTTTAAGTTCAGTTTTATAACAAAATTATTTTGAAACTTTTACGATCGAATTTTGAATTGACATTTAATGATTTTTTTTTTTTTGTTAAATTATGAAAATAAAATTTTTGAAGAAATTTTTTATTTTTTTGTTGAAATATATTCAAATTTCTTCATATTTTTGTTTTTTTTTTCAAAAATTTAAAAAATTTTAAAATTCTTCATGAATTATTATTATTTAATTTTTTTTATTTTTAATTTTTTGTTTTTTTAAATAATTTTTTTATTTTTTTTCTTAATTTTCTTTTAAAAAATTTTCAATTTTATTTTTAAAATTTTTTGACGTCAAATTTTTGAAGAACTTTTGCCTCTTTAATTTTAAAAATTTTTATTGTTTTCTTAATTTAAAAATTCTTCTTGAATTATTTTTATTTATTTTTTTTTAATTTCTCATTTTTTTTTCTTTATTTTTAAAAAAAAAAATTTTCAATTTAATTTTTAAATTTTTTTGAACGTCAAATTTTGAATATAAGAATTTCATAAAATTCTTTAACCTTAAAAATTTTTAATTTTTTTAAAATTAATTTCTTTAAAAAATTCATAAATGTCAATTCAAAATTTGACCGTTAAAAATTTGAAAATCGCTTTTCGCTAATTCAAAAAAAAATATTTTTTTTTAAGCATCTGTTTTAAATTCAACTTTGGCATAGTTTGGAAAGGATTGTCACAGAATAACATGTCAAGAAAACAATTTCAGTACTTGAACATTTAGAGAAATATTAATATTTCAAGGAAGTCATTCCAAATAGTTCAAGCTGTGATCAAAAACTTCCTTTGCAAACACAAAATGAAATGCCTTAAAGCCAAAAATGCATCTTTCTCACATGCTGTGTTTACGTAAGTTCTTGCTGATAAAATTTAACTTTTTTTCTTGCTCTTATTGCGATAAAAAAAAGTTACATTTCTTCATAAAAAGAAACTTATTTCAAACAAGAAACTTTATAAATATTTTTTCCGCAGAAAGATTCCATTTAAAGGAGATTTTCTCACATCAAGCGTCATAAGCGCCTTAACTTTGGATTTCAGGTGAATTTTCTTTCGCCAACTGTTCATTTTGTGTTTTGTTTTGTTTCTTCATTTAATAAATTCGACGGAACATATGATACCTCGAGGAATTCGTACGTGACTCGTACTCTTTTTTTTTCTTTTTTGCCGAGTCGAGCTACTTTTTAATTAAAAATGTATTATTTAGTGCTCAGGTGTGTTTGTTCTGTGTCGAAATGAAATTCGTTGCGTAATAAAATGACCACGATGAAAATGTTTGGAATAACTTACCATGCGTTAAAATGTTAACCGTTTCGTTATGCATATAAAATAGGCTGTTAAAACATCCTCGGATATCTTGGAGCGGCCTGTAACCCTTCAAAACATACGGATTGAATTGCAAATGGCGGGGCATGTCATGCCAATCTACAAAAAAAAAAAAATATTTATTAATTTATTTATTTTTTTTAATTAAGCCGCTACAAATTTTTTTTTTTCGAACTTTTTATCTCAAGACTTTAAAATTAAAATTAATTATTTTTAATAAAATTAATTAATTTTATTTATTTTAAATTTTAAAAAATAATGATTTATTTTTATTTAAATGATAAATTATTTTGTGCGAAAAAAAATATGAAAAAAATTAATTTTTTTTCGTTTTTGCTTGAAAAAAATTAATTTAAATTATTTTATTAAAATAAATTTTAATTTAATTTTTTATTTAATATTTAATAAATTAATTATTTTATTAATTATTTTTTCATAAATTTTTGAAAAAAAAAAGTTAAATATCTTATATAATTTTAATTTTTAAAATTTTTATCGTTTTTCAAAAAAAACCATTAAATATAAAAATTTTTTAATTTTAATTATTTTAATTTTTTAATTTTTTTTCGGAAGCAATAATTATTAATAAAAATTTAATTTATTTAATTAATAAAATTTTTTGTGCAAAAAAATTATGAAAAAATTTTTTTTTTTCGTTTTTGCTTGAAAAAAAATTAATTTAGATTATTTTATTAAATATTTTATTTAATTTATTAATTTTAATTAATTAATTATTTTTATTTTTAATTATTTTTAAAAATTTAAATCTTTCGATTTTGCTTGAAACGAAAAATTAATAAAAATTATTTTTTTTAATTTTTATTTTTTTTATTGAATATTTATTTAATTCATTATTTAAGAATTAATTTTTTTTCTTGAAATTTGAAAATTTTCGACTTTTTTTTTTCTTTTTTGAGGCATGGGACAAAAACAAAAAAAAATTGGAACGGCTTTATTTATTTTTTAATTAATTAACGAAAATTTATTTATTACCTTTCAGATGAACTCCCGGCGGAGGTGTCAAATATTTGTTTAATTGATTCAAAATCGGCTTTCCCGTGATCCCGCATGTTTTTTTCGTCGTCTCACTCGTCGCCGATGGATAATCGTGTTGCGCTGCGTCGCCGTTTATGCTGTTGCAGCTGCTGCTCCCGTTGCTGCTATTTTTGCGTTCACTCGTAGAATTCTCCACGCCAGACTCACTGAGAATCGTTTCAGTCATTTTGTGATCGTTTGTCGGGTTATTTAACATTGTCTTCCCCGAAAATGACGATTTTATTTGATTTTTTTCGTGAACAATTTTTTTTTTTTACTTTTTTTTCACTTGTATGCTTTATAGACGGAAATCGTGAACTATTTTTAACTGTTTAACATATACAATTATTATTTATTTATTTTATTTTATTTGTCTAGTCTATTTTTTTTTTGGTTTTCTTATTTTTAGTATCACTTTGCTTCTACCTAAATTTCACAAAAAATAATTTTTTTTCTCTTTTTAGGAAAAATTGTACTTCATCATCATCGTTTCTTCGAGAAATTTACATAATATTTATTTTTTCAATAAATTTTTCGCGAACACCGAAAATATTTTATATTTTTGCGGGAATGTGATGCATTCCGTTTCTCATAAGTTACTGACGTGGGTAACATTTTTTTTTATATTTTAACGTGTGAGAGACGGACGTGTAGAGAGACACATGTGATAAACTAGCGCACGAGACGAGAAAGAGAGAATCAATTTGTGATTCACGAAAACTTGTTTTCATTCTTTCTATTATTATTGTTCAATGTGTGGCAAAAGTCAGATGTTGACCCATAAACTAATTTTTTTTACGTGTTTGTCGATTTTCTGGCGCGCGCGAGAAGCGAAGAGAATTGAGAAATAATAAAATCATAAAAGAGAAAGTGACGTAATATTTAGCTAATAGAAAAAAGTAGAGTAGAAGATGATTTTTTTTAGAAAAAAAAAATAAGGAGACATCGTCATATAACGGTCAATATGTTAATTATGGTGTCTTATCATCATCTTCTTCGTGTTTTCGTTCTCTTTTGTCGCTTCTTCTATTGAGTCATTGTTGTCGGAGTAATGGGGAATGAACTTGTCGGAGACAATTTTTATCATTTTTATCGCAAAAATGAAGGATTTTGAGTCAAACAAGGGTACGTGAGATGAAATTGAGTTCAAGAAGGCATGGAGTGAGTTCAAAAAGTTCAATTTCATTTTAAATTGGGAGCAAAAAATGATCAAAGGGAAATTTTTGACCCGAAAAAGTGGTTTACTGATCCAAAAAATTAAAATTTTTGCCTTTAAATATTTTTTGAAGAAGAAATTTTCATAAAAAATCAACTTTTTTGGATTTTTTATGAAATTTTTTATTAAAAATTTAATGTCAAAAGTTCTGATCTTGAACAAACTTTTGAACTTTTAAATAAAAAAAAATCTTCCGATAAACTTCAGTCCAAAGAAATTCAACTTCCAGCTAATAAAAGTTGCTCGACATGTAAATCTTGATTCAATTTCCTTCTTATTTTTCCCTTTTTTTCCATCTCCCAACAGCTTTTTTTACGTGTCTTACACGAATTTCTAACTCACTGAACTCGAATAACATGATTTTCCAAGATAAACATCAACTTTTGCTGTTTATATTGATTTGACTCGCACTTCCCTTAAATATTTTTGTTTGTTAATGATAACATTTTTTCACAAGAAGAGAAGAAAAAAAAAGGAACGATAAATTCTTTGTTGGCTGAGTACCTTCAATATCTTGTAATAATAAAATAGGAAAATTTTGTCGTTTTTTAATGTTCTTGTTTGTTGTTAAAAGAGGGAACAAGCTGTGTGAGAGGAGGATGAGCAGGTATTCTTTCTCTTCAATTATGCAAAATATGCGGAAAATTTGTCGTGGTCTCTTCGTTTTGCTCAACTGGTATTTAAGTATTGTCGGTATTTGGGACTTGAAAGTAGAATAATAATAATAAATAATAATAATCTTCTTTGTGAACAAGATGATAAGGAATGATATTTTGGGACTTATTGAACAAATTCCATTTTGTAACAATTTTAGTGAAAATATTTTAGTTTGTCATAAATTGTCAATTTATCTTTTTGTATTATTAAAAAGTGAAAAATTAATTTTCTCAATTTTGAACTCTCTTTGAAACTTTGAGGTTTTTAATTCTTAAAACTAAAAGTTTTTAAGTCTCAAAATTTAAAAAAAAAATAAAACTGAAAATTTTTGAACTCTTAAAACTGAAAGATTTTAAAACTGAAGGATTTTTATCTCTCAGAACTGAAAATTTTAAAAACTCTCAAAACTGAAAATTTTAAAAACTGAAAGACTTTCAGCTCTTAAAACTAAAAATTTTAAAAACTGAAAGACTTTCAGCTCTTAAAACTGAAAAATTTAAAAACTGAAGGATTTTTAGCTTTTGAAATTGAAAAAAAAATTAAAATTGAAAGACATTAAACTCTCATTGAATGTTGAATTGAAACATTAAATATTAAAAAAAATCATTAAAATCCAAGATAAAAAGAAATTACGGAAGCGGAAAACATTCCCATGAATGATTGTTTTGATAAGTGGTTTTGATGAGAATTTTTCGTTTAAAATTCACTCCATAAAATTTTTTGTCTTGTTTTTTTTTTCATCCTCGTCTGAAGATCTATATAAGCATGATTAATGAGAAATGATTTGTCTGAAATTTCATTTTCCTAAAAAATTACTTTTTTATTCACTTTTTATCATTTTCAACGAATTTTAATTACTTTAATAAAAAAGCTTTTCATTTATTTTCATTTTCTTTTTTTCGTCTCTTATCGCAGCGCCATGAACAAACACAACAAAAAAAGTGAGACATCAATCTACCATCATCGTGCAATGCCATAAAAGAGATAAAAGCTGTTTGTCAAACATAAGCCACACAACTTGCGACAATTCCATTTATTTCGTGCCGACTCCCACGCACGCTTCACTGAGCTTCGAGCAATGAAAGAAAAGTCGGCGGATTTCACTTGTCGTGTGTTTCTCTCTTTTTTTTGTGTGGATGCTTCGAGCATTTGTGACACTTGAATCTCGTTTTTCGTTGGAAATCCATTCGGAACGAGCCAACGTCAAATAAATGTCAAAAAATCATGAAAATTTCATCCCACAGATTAAAAGTAGGAAAAAAAACGACGAATTTGCGTCATCAGCTAATCCATCACGGGATGAAAAATGCAAATAACTGTCCAATGCTTTAATTAGGGACGACAGTTCATTACCACGTGAATAATTTAGAGGCACAGATTTTACGTCAAAACATGAAAAAAAAAACGAAACTTCCAAGAAGAAAAGAAAAAATTTCATTGAATCAAATTAAATCGAATCAATATTAGCTTATGTCGCTTTATTTCATTTCTGACTGCATGAAAGCTTTTAAAAAAAAGACACGAGGCAGAGTAAAAGGATAGACAGGGAAATTAAGATGTAGATATTGTCTGTCAGAAATATTTTATGGAATTCGCAATAAAAGTTTTCTCTCTCGATGATAAATGACCGGAAAAGGACAACTTTTTCTGCATAAATTTTAATTTTGGGGATTTTTTCTACTCGGCTTTTAGCAAAACAAGATGACAAAAATTCATAAAGTTTGAAATTTGAACGTCGGCTCAGATGTGCAAACAAGAAATTTTAATTAAATGTTTGTTTTTGTGTCGGATTTCAAGTTCAATGTCGAAACATTTTTTTTTAAATGAAATTTATGTTTATCGGTTTTTAATTTAATTTATTTAAATAATTTAATTAATTATTTTAATTAAAATTGAAATAAATAATTTTTAAATTTTTAGAATAATTTTAATTTTTTTTAATTAATTTTTAATTTAATTTCATTTTTAAAATAAAAATGAAAAATTATAAAAAAATTAATCAAATTAAATTAAGTTAATTTTTTTAATTTAATTATTTTTTTTTATTTGAATAAATTTTTTAATATTGTTCAATTTTAAGAAATTTGTTAATTTTTAAATTTTTTTTTATAATTTTTTTCAGGATATCATCGTAAAATTTCCTTTTTACAAAAAATTTTTATTTTATCGGATTTTAATTTTATTTATTTAAATAATATAATTATTTTAATTAATTTAATTTAATTCTTTAAATTTTAATGAAATAAATAATTTTTATTTTATTTTTTATAAAAAAAAAAGAAAATAAAAATTAATAAAAAATAAAATTCATCTTTTTCTTGCGTTTATTAAAAATAATTTTTATTACTATTAAAATAATAAATAAAAAAATTAAATTAAATTAAAAAAAATAAAAATTATTTTTTTATTAATTGAATAATTAAAATTTTAAATTAATTTTCCTTTTAATTTTTTGATGGATTTTTTTATTTTTATTTAATTTTAACAAATTTATTAATTTTTTCATTTTTTTTTTATTTTTTCAGGATATCATCGTAAAATTTCTTTTTCATGAAAAATCCATCAACTTGTAACCTAAATTCATGCTGAGCTCTTCCTTTGAACGATAATCTAATTAAAATTTAAGCCAAGTTCAGATCAATTTGGTAGATGTCTTCTTCAACACGACACAGATTTACCGCACAAAAGAATCAAAAATAATCCAATAAAGACGATAAAATAACGCTAAAAAAATACCCCAGACCCAATAACCTTGGCAAAGCAGACACAAACACGTAGCACCAACACACGTACCCGACAATGAAATATCAATCTAGGTGAAGACATAAAACTTTTTTTTTCTCTCTCTTTTATTTTTAAAATGAAATTTTGCATTGTTCGAACACAAAAAAATGCAATATCAGGATTTTTTTTTGCATCATGGTCAAACAATCGATGACAACAAAGTTTTGGAGTATGAGACCATGAATGCTTTTTTTGTTTGTTTGTTTGTGTTATGGAAAGCCCTCATTTATCACAATCGATTACGGCACGCTTTTTGTGGGTTTTATTGAAAAAGAAAGAAAAGATTTTTTTGGAAGAAAAAAAAAATATTGGAAGGAGGAAAATCTCAACAATGGCTTAAAACTTGCACACACACGATCGATAAATAATAAAAATTTGTCACTTCTTTTGTTCGGCACGATGTTCAACATGAATATTTTGCACAATAATAAATAATAACGAGATTAGCAAGGATGAGAGTCTCTCGCATTCGGAATTGTGTGTCGCCTAGTCGCCTAAATAAACATAAAATTGTAAGTAAAGTAGATGGGAGCATTCGGAAATTTATGACATACTAAAAATATAACAACACAGACGGATGAAATCGAGAAGATTCGTCATTGTCGAACAAGTTTGTTTATTTTTTGATGAAAAGTCGAGAGGCGATTGATGATAAGATATTTATTTGTTTTCTTTCGGCTTTCAAAAAAGGGTTAGATATGGGCAATTTTCTTCAGCGATAAGGCTTGTAAAAACACTTGACTTTATCTAACACGAAAGGATATCATTTGGAAAGGTATTAAAATGACGAGACGAAAGATTTTTCGGAGAAATTTTAAAGTGAAAATTAAAATGAAAAAATTGAAGTTAAAAAGTGAAATTTTACATGAAAAAAATGTGAAAAAATTACTCAAAAAAAAATATTTAGAGGAAAATTTTATTTAAAAATTTAAATTAAATATTTAATTCATTGAAAAAAATAAAAATTTTCAGAAAAAGCCAAAAAACTAACTTTTTGTGTGAAAATTTTCAAAAAAATGTTAAAAAGTTCCTCAAAAAAAAAAAATTATTCAAATCAATTAATTTGAATTTGAAAAAAAAAATTAAGTGAGAAATTTAATAAATAATTAAAAAGAATTAATCGAAAATTAAAAAAAAAAATAAAAAAAATTGAAATAAACTGTTAAAAAATTGAGAACTTCATGGAAAATTGACATAAAAAATTTTAAAAAATTATTCAAGAAATTTTGTTTTAATTAAAATTCAAACGAAAAGTTTAAAAAATTTTCAAAAATAATAATAAAAAAAATGTGAAAAAATTAATCAAAAAATTTTTTTTTATCAAATTTCAGAAAAAATAAATAAAAATTTAAAATAATTATTAAAATCAAAGTCTATAAAACTTCAATGAAAAATGTGAAATCAAATAAAAAAGTTAAAGTTTTTCAGAAAAAAATTTTCATTAAAAATTAAAAAAAAAATCAAGTGAAAAATTGAAATCAAATGTCAAAAAGAAAATTAACTTTTGAGTGAAAATATTTATGAAAAATTAAAAAAAAAAATTTGTTCGAAAATTTTTTTTTCAAAATTTAGAAAAGCTTGAATGAAAAGCTGACATAAAATTTTCAAAAAATTAATTTTTAACAAAACTATTTTTTCTTTCATAAAATGAATAAATTTAAATAAAAAATATCATTAGAGAAAGATAAAAATTAAAAACTCGAAGTGAAAAATTCAAATTTCCAAGTTTCAAGTTCAATGAAAATCGATTTGAAGTTAAAAAAAAACTAACATAAAAGAATATATTTCCTTAAAACCGCATAAAAGCAAAAAGCGATAAAAAAGCTTAAAACTTTTTCACATTTACGTCGAGTTTTTAAAAACGATTGAATAATTCATCGCTCGCCTTGCTTTGCAATGTGAAAAGCGGCTTTCCCTTCCAAATCTCTCTCTCTGGTTCGAACAAAGTGTTTTAGCGGGATTATTTTGTACATAATAATAAGCTGCGAGATAAACGAGCCACGAGCGTAAAAAAAACAACAACGACGACACATGTTTCGGTGTAACAATAAAAAAAAGTGTCCATTTATGAACGTGAGAACACCTAAGACACTTTACACGTGTTTCGCATTCGTTGAGCGACGCAATTTCCGCGTACGAGATTTATAGACGAGTTTTTGTCTATTTTGCGGTAAATTAGAGAAAATCATGAACAATGAACAGAACAATTTTCGGGAAATCATTAATCATCCATCTTCTGTTTTCTTTTCAGACGAAGCAAGGCATTCAACAAGAAGCAACATTTGGACCACAAATCACTATTTCACGATGAAAACGTGCGTCGATGATGATTTTCAGGGCATTTGAAGAAAAATTCGTCAAAATGGGTTCTGAAAAAATTTTCAAATTATTTCAATTAATTCAAACCAAGCATAAATTTTAATTTTTCAACTTTTAAAAGGGTTTTGAGCCCCAAAAAATGGAATCCATCCCTGATGAAGATGATGGGCAAGTTTATTCTCGCATATTATTATTATATATTGACACAACACTTTCCATCAAATATTTAAAACGGGGTTCGACGCAAAACAGCAACTTTGTGCCGCCGCCGCAAAACTTTACGAACCACATCCATCGCTCGACATTTCATCGCATATCGACATGAACGAGTCTAATGGGCGTATTTATATCTACGATGCATATCTACATCAATTTCAAACTAAAAGTAGCAATTCAGAGGCGAAAGAAAACTTTAAAATATTAAAACAATGCCTTCGACGTCGATATGTTTTAATCTCGCTAAATAAATAAGCAGGATTGTGTAGTTGGATGAATAAATGATGATTAACTGATGGAACGTGGCGTGGCTTCGCATTGCATCGGAAATTTATTTATTTTTTCTTTGGAGCGGCGGGCAAGATTACAGTAATCGAGGCTTCAACAAGCTGCAAATGGCTTTTCTCATGAGACTTCTCGATAAAAATCTGTGGGAAAAGTTTCGCCTTGATTGCACGTTTTGAAATGTGGCAAAGTAATTAAGTTGTTAACAAGTTTAATGGTGCGAGAACGAAACCGAAGCTTCTGTCGATAAATATTTTATGGCTCATGAAAGTTCTGGAATTGCAATGTGATGAAAGTTTTATAGCGAAAATTTTTATATAAAGTGACAAATTGCTCAAAAAATTAAAATAAATTTTAAATGAAATGAAAAATTTAAAGTTAATAAAATTTTTGATTTTTTTATAAAATTTTAATAATTATAAACTAAAATAATTTTTAAAAAATATAAATAAAAATTGAAAATTAAAAAAAAATTTAAAAAAAAATAATTTTTAAATATTTGTAAAATTTAAAAATTAAAAATTGAATTTAAAAAATTCAATGAAAAATTGAAATTTTATGAATTTAAACTTTTAGTTTTATTTGAAAGCAATTTAAATTTTTAATATTTGATTATTTTTGTTTAAGAAGATTTTTAAAAAATTAAAAATTGAAAAAATTTCGATATAAAATTTTTTTTCTTATTATTTTCATATTGATGCTTTTTGAAAATTAAAATTTATTTGAAAATTTTCTGTTGGAGAAAATAATTTTTTTGGTCTTATTTATTATTTTTTTTTTAATTTTTTAAAAAATTCTTGATTTTTAACTTCAATTAAATTTTTCAAGTTTTTACAGTTCAGCTTGACAAAATAATTTAAGCTATTTGAATATTTTTCTAAATATTATTAAAATATAAAAATTTATCTTAATTTTTTTAACAATTTCTCATATTTCTCAATTTTTTCAAAAAAAAAAAAAAATTTGTTAAAGTGTTTTCCTCAATTGAATTTTTTTGAAATTTGGAATTTATTTGAACATTTTCTGTTCGAGAAAATAAATTTTTTTCATTTTTATTTTTTAAAAAAATCCCGAAATTAAACTTAGAATTATATTTGAAATCTACTTTCATTTTTCAATAAATTTTCAAGTTTATATTTTTTTTCTTAATTGAAGTTTTTTTAAAAAATAAAATTAAATTATTTGAACATTTTCTTACTCGGCAAAAGAAAAAATTTTCGTTTTTTCATAAAATACTTTTTTTAATTTTTTTTAATTTTTAAATTGAAACGTAATTTGAAATGTATTTTAATTTTTTAACAATTTTTCATATATTTTTAAGAAATTTTTTCTAAAAATTTTCAGTTCAATTTTTCATAGAAAATTCCGATATAAAAAAAATTTTCCTCAATAAAAAAAATTATTTGAAAATTTTTTCTTTCAGAAAAAACAAATTTTCGAGCAAATAATTGATTTTATCATTTCCTTACCAAATTACTCAAATTATTACTCAATGTCCCAAATGAGCTTCAAATTATCCGTTAATTTATCCAAAAATTATCTAAAATCTACTGAACTTCCGCTTTACCTTCACAATTTCCAAAAAAGGACATTCAACTTGTCGTGATTTATTTCCAAATAATTTTTTTTGCTTCTAAAGTGATTTGGCAATAAAATCACGAAAAGTAATCCTTGAGTCAGCGAACCTATTTATCATACTTATAAATATTGTAAAACCCTCGTTTTGTCGAAAATCCTCCAACTACTCGCTATTTAGTTGCTTGAGCAAACATCATAAAAATCTGCCGAAAAAAGCGACTTTATTTACATAACTATGCCGTCGTCGTCGCACAAAAACAACAAAATACTTGGTAAAAATTATTGTTTGAAATTTTCTTCCTTCACCTCTCTGCCTACGTGCGAGCGATGTAATGAAAATGTCAAAATGTGCTTAATTCAAATAAAAATAAACACTCGTTGTTCGAGGAGTTTCAGTTTATTTTTGCGCTTTGATGATGACGATGATGATGAAAATGATGAAAATTGCAAAAGTTGCAAAAAGTTGGAAATTTATTATTAAATACCGATCACACAGAAACACTCGTGTGCAAAGTATCGCACTTGAAATGCCTTTTGCCTTCAATTATGTCACTATTTTGTTTCACTTTTGGTATTTTTTTTATTTTTTTTTCTTTCGCGAGACTCTGAACGCACGAGAGCCTCTGAATCGCGGGGTTTTTCAATTTTTGCAGTCCAAATAATAATTTTCCCACAAAAAATTTGTGTTTTCAGTGACACGGTATCACAAGTTAAGAGAGTTTTAGGTTTTTGGAGTCCACACTCCTTTAACGATACGGTGAAACTGAGGGAAAATTTTTCACACAACCACTCATTCGGAGACTTTTCATTGATTGCAGATGTATGGAAGGGGAAGGTTACAGGGTGACATTTCATTTTTTTCGCCTTTAACTCCGGTTTCATGAAAAAAAAATTTTTTTTTCATCAAAATTGAAATTTTTATCTAAAAAAAAAATGTTTTTAATAAATTTCTGTTGAAAATTTTTAAAAAATCTCAAAAACTTACCGAATTTTCCGGAAAAATCGTGTCCTTTCAACGTGTAGCCTTCATTCGTGTTAAACAGAAACACATGTGTTGCCTATAAACGGCCTTCAACGCGAACCATGAGACATGCGCATTGCGTCGCACAACCAAAATCGGTTTTTTTTTTGCTTCCTTCCCTTGCCTCGCATTTGGGTAACTCACATCGTAAATGCAATATCCGACTTTTCCGATGTTATGTTAGAATTTTTCTCTTCCCTCTTGTTCGTTGTCGTCGGTTTTCTCGTAATATTTGGAGCACGAGCGACTTTTTTTTTGCTGCTGTGTAGTACATTGTTGTCAATTCCTTTTTTGCCGCCAATGCCGCATATATTACATTTTTACAAGTGGGTAATTTTCAAATGCAATCAAGAACAACCGGAGAAGGAGGAAAAATGCCTTCATGGAAATAGGTCATCGTTGGGAACACGGGGAATTTTTTTTTTCTCTGAAAAATGCGAAAAAAATAGCTTAATGGTAATGAAAGTAATTGCATGTGAAAGTTACAAAAAAAGAAACTTAATGATATAATTAATGTTGCGGATTTGAATTAGTAAAATGGATTTAAGAAGGAAGAAGTGAAGATTTATTATAAAAAAAAAATTAAAGATAAAATTTTGAAGAAAATAATTTTTTTTTATAAATTTTTTAATTTTTTTTTTAATTAAAATTAAATAAATTCAAACGTAAAATTAAATAAATTCAAACGTAAAAAAATTTAATTTTTGAAAAAATAATTTATTTAAATTATTTTACTCAAATTATTTGTAAAATTTAAAAAAATTAATAAAAAATCGAAAATTTTATAAATGTGATCGTTCAATTTTATATGAAATCTAATTTAATTTTTAAAATTTGTTCAAAAAGAGGAAATTTTGTTATAAAAAAATTTTTTCTCATATTTTTATATTGAAACTTTTTGAAAATAAAAATTTATTTGAAAACTTTCTGTTCGAGAAATTTTTTTTTTCATTTTTTAATTTTTCAAAAAATTTTTGATTTTGAACTTATTGAAATCCTTTTTTAATTTTCAGTTTCATTTTTTTTTTTCTCAATAAAAGTTTTTAATTAAAATTAAATTATTTGAACATTTTATTTTTGACCAAAGAGAAAATTTTAGTTTTTCATGAAAAAAAAATTTTTTTTATTATTTTTTTTTTTTTAAATTGGAACCTACAATAATATTTTAAATCTATCTTTATTTTTTAATAATTTTTCAAAAATTTTTAGTTCAATTTTTTAGAGAAAATTTCAAAAGCTTACCCAACGAAGTAATTTTTAAAAATTTTTGTTATGCCTTCAACATGTTTAAATTTAAAAAAATTCATTAATTTTTCATATTTTTTTTTAAATCCCACAAATTCAATGTTTGAAAAGCTTTTTTATAAAATAAAAAGTTTTTAAATAAAAAAATTAGTTAAAAAAGGAAGAAAATTTTTCTAAAATCTTACTTGAATTGCTTTTTAAGATAATTTTTAAAGAATTTTGATTTTTTAAAAATTTTGACATATTTAGTATTGTTAAATTTTCTTAAAAATTGTTCAAAAAAAATCTCAAATTTTATCACGAATAATCGATTTTTTATTTTTGTAAGAATTTTTCGATGAAAATTCGACTCAAACTTTCGCAAATCAACTTCAAACAAACATTTTAGGCGAATTTTATTCTTTTCAATTACTGCCAATTAAATTTTTTTTGCTATTTTTCATTAAAATTGTCGAAAAAAGCCTCAAATTTCATCTTTTTCCGTTACAGTATTTGTCTAAAATGAAAAAATTTAAGTTTTAAAAAAATTAAAAATTTAAAAAAAATTTATAAAAATTACCTAAAATGCTTTCTGAATAAATTTTGAGCCTTTTTAAAATTCATATCCTTCAAATTTCATAAAATCTTATCGAAAATCCTCGAAAAATTACTCAAATACCAAATACTTGACAGTTATCAATTTCATTCGTCTCGCCTTCTGTCAGTGCTTCAAACCGTTGACTAAATTTCGTATCGCTCGGATATTTTTCTTCAATTTTTCACAAAGAAAACGCGTTGAACAACCTTTCAAATCGCATAAATCTATTTTTTACTGAATTTTCCATCAAAATAACGCAAAAACGCCTCCCGGAACACTTTATTTCATAGATAAAAGTGAGAAAAACAAGACGCCAATCAAAAATTTTGTTGTTGTGAAATCCTTCGCTTCAATATTGCATCTGATTGGAGCTGAATTCAAAAACAATTTGACGGAAATTCAAAGTTTTTTGAAGTTTTGAAGACAAATCGTTAAATTTTTAAGAATTTCAAGAGGAAATTCACGAAAAAAGTGATTTTTTGTAGTTACCGCTGATCCGAAAGCACATTTCATTCAACAATTTTTGAAGTTTTTGATTGTGAATTGGGATGTGTGACACCGCCAAAATTGTGCATTACGGAAAAATTTAGATTTTCAGTTGGGAACGACGTACGGAGCATCGATAGAGGTCTCGTACATTTTTAGTGCCCCGATGTTGGAAGACAACAATATAAGTGTTGGATATTTGAAGCGATTTGTCAACATTTTTAGTAATATCTGGTGTCGTGTTTACCCGTTCCAGGCCATAGAAGTAAGTAACGAAGCCCTCCTCGAGCTCTCGTGCCCAAAAACGTTCGAAAAAGTGCTTTGTTTGTGTCTCCTCACTCGCTGCTTTGGCTTGTAAGTCTGTAACAAAATGCTGTTTTGCAATGCTGGAATGTTTCGTGAGAATTTTTACGCAAATTTTCATAAAAATATCGACAGCTTTCAAGTCAAATCGATAAAAAACCACGAAATTTAACGAAAAATCAGGAAATTTACCTCAAAAAATGCTTTTTGAACGAATTTTCGTCACGAGAATCCCATCGGAGTTTGTGTTTTTATATTTTTTGTTTGTCCGAGACTTGAATAATAATTTTTTTGTATTTTTTTAGAGCAATATGCCGCGCACGAAACGTCGCCATCAAACAAGATCTCGTTCCCGAGACTCATATCGCGAGAAGAGACGTCGTCTGGAATCCGAAGAAGGCAGTCACACAACTTTTAGCAGGTTAGTCGACTTTTTGATCACTTCCGCATCGCAATCCGTTAGAAAAGCATCGAGAATGCGACATCCGAGGAACGTTGGAGTAACATGCGCTTGTATCTGATGAGCCTAAAATACGAAATTGTGCAATTTTTCATCAAAAGTTGTCGTTTCACGCAATTTTGTGTCAGAAAAAAATTTTTTGAGCTCAAATTTCTTAAAGATTTCAATCAAAAAAGGTTGAAACTCGAGATTTTAGTGAGAAAACATAATTTTTGATGCAAAACGGGTATTTTATAACGACCTTGACAATCATTCCTTATCACGCTTATCAAGAAATTTCCGTTTTCACATGAATTTTGTCCAAATTTGACTTCAATTCGATCGTTTGTCGTATTTTGCTTTAATCCGTATAAGGATTTTTCCTTAAAAAGCATTTCCTGTAAAATTTTCAAGTCAAATCCTTTCTTTGTCTCTCACTCTCTAACACTCCAACTTGCCAAATTCGATCAAAATTTTGCTTTTAGACGAAAATGAGACAAAAAGAGAGACAAGAGCACAATTTTTGCCATTCATTATTATTCTGCTTACGAAATTTTGTGTAAATTTCCAGTTTCTTCAGCTGTTTCCAACCACATGGAAGTCGGCAATCCATAAACAAACGAAAAATATGCAATCGATTTTGCTTGTTTGTACTTTATTGGGTTGCTTTTGAATGAAATTATCGTTCAATTGCACTGATTTCCATTTAGCATCAAAGTTTTTCGTCTTTCTACAAAGAAAAAAGGGAAAATTTAGAAAATTGAACTTGAAAAACATGAAAAATCTCATGATTTATGACGTTTTTGTTCATTTCTAACATAAATAACAAATTTTTGGCACACATTGAATGCATCTTTTGTGTTAATTTGAACATTTTCGTGTACGAAACGCAAGAATTTGCATTATTTCGGTATTCTTCATGCATCGAACATAAATTTTATTTACAACCGAGCGTGGTTTTCGTTGATCAAATCAAAATTCTGCCAGAAATTGATTATTTTTCGTTGTTCGTTTCAAGCTTAATCGATTTTGAGAGTTTTAACACACGCAATTTTATGCACTTTTTATGAATTTTAATGCAAACTCCGTTATTTTTCTCACTTTTCATGCGTGACCATGCCCGATAATTTTTTTTTTCTTGCGGTTAACAGCGAACAATGTTGAGTCACATACAAATTTTATGTCATTAAATGTTCTCTGCGACGAAGACAATGCAACTACTATCACTTTCAGCATGTTTGAAGACAAAAACGAGTGTTGATGTCGCTGAAAGGACCTATTATGGTTGAATTTTATGACGGTATTGTACTTTTTTTATTGCATCTTGCGATTTTTTGACCCTTTCAGATTTTTTTCTTCTAAAAAGTCGCGAATTTCGTTCCGTGGTTGTTTGAAAGGGTAAGTGACATCCTTCTAGACAGCGTAGATGTCACATAACCTGCAATAAAAACGCAAAAATAACAAGCAAGAAAGAAGAAAAGATCATATTTAAAAAAAATATGCCATAAAAAGCGACAAAAATTTAACAATACCTCGATGATTTGCACAATCATGCTTCGTTAAAGCATTTTTATGTCGCTTTTTTGTCTTTCTTTCGGGTTGCAGCGTTAATCGACATCGTTCCATATTGTTCAAAGTTGGTTCAAATCTTTCCTTAAAAAGAAAAATTATGGATTTTATGAGATTTGGGGATTAAATAATAAGGAAAAGTGTTTTAAAGTATATTAATTGAATTAGCGAAATAGCGATTTACAAATTTCAGTACTGTCATTTTTTGACATTTACAAATTTTAAATCTAAATTGATAATTTTTAATGAAAAAAAAAAAATTAATGAAAAAAAAATTTAAAAAAAAATTCGATTTTTCAAAAAAATTTAATTTTTTTTAAATGTTTAACTAAAAAAAAAAATTTATTGAATTTTTTTAATTTTATAGTTTTTGATAATTTTTAATAAAAAAAAAAAAATTTAAAAAATTTTAAAAAAAAAATAAAAAAATTAATTCTTCAAAGAAATTTAAAATTTTTTAAAATGTTGAAATAATGAAAAAAAATTATTTAAATTATTCAATTTATTTTAAAAAAAAAAATAAATTTAAATTTTTTTTTAAAATTTTTAAAAAAAAAGTATTTAAATTTTTTTAATTTTTAATGAAAACAAATTTTTAAAAAAATTTCTTTTTCGAAAATTAAAAAAAAAATTATTAATTAAATTATTAATTAATTTTTTTATTTTTTTAATATTAATAAAAAAAAATAATTATTTAATTTTTTTTAAATTTTAAAAAATAAAAAAAAAAATTATTTAAATTTTTTTTTAAATTATTTATTAAAAAGAAAAATAAAAATTTTTAAGCAACTTTATTCACTAATTTACCGTAAACTTAATTCTCTAACTGCAATTTAACCGTTAATTACAAAATTTTATTTAACTTTTTTGTGCAAGAAACCTTCATGCTTTGATTTGCATTTGCAATATTTTACGTGTGCGCTAAAAATTTAAGAATTAAATCGATTATCTTGCCATTATTATGTTGCATATCCCCTTCCTTCCTTAATTAAAATTTATTTATCACTATTTTTTCTGCTGTCATCTTAACCCATTAATCTCTGCTTCTAATGTGCTTTAAATTGAATGTTAACAACTTTAATTACGTTCTTGATTGAATTTTTGCAACATTCTTCCTTATTAAATTATTTTATTTATTAATTCATCAAAACGAGCAAACATGAATTCTAAACAGCAAAATTGATAATTTATGTCGTGAATACAACAAACACCGTCTGAGAATGCATGTCCATTTTTGTCGAAAAAGTAAAACGTGACCTGGAAATTTACTATTTTAGACGCTATCTGAACACATGTTTGCTGTTTGTTCGAATATTTTAATTATTTATTGCGAATGGATGACAAGCGGGAGATTTATTCGAGACTTCCTGCTAAAATCTGACTCTGAAAATGAAATTTTAGCGAAGAATTGACACGAAAAGTGATAAATGACCGAAAAATCTGCGCAATTGATGTTTATTTATCGAAATTGTTTGATCTTTCACCTTTTTGGCTTTATGCAACTGAATGTGTTAATATGCCGTTTTGCTGTAAAGCCAACATAATAACGATAATAATAATGATGATGATCAAATTGCATTCCGCTTGTAATATCTCTTTTAGCGCGTATTCGATAATCATCGAGCAAAAATGCAAATTTTCCCGTAAATACGCAGATGTACCCTATGGGCGAAAAAGAGGTGAAATTAACCCCTTAAGAGGTAAATTAACCCCTTAAGAGTTAATTTGACACCTTAAGAGATCAAATTATCCTCTTAAGGGGTCAATTTCACCCTTTTTTCGCCCATAGGGAACTTGCAGCGGTAATGATCCGATAG
Source organism: Culicoides brevitarsis (assembly GCF_036172545.1). Classification (NCBI taxonomy): domain Eukaryota; kingdom Metazoa; phylum Arthropoda; class Insecta; order Diptera; family Ceratopogonidae; genus Culicoides; species Culicoides brevitarsis. The sequence continues at coordinate 1,560,824 of NC_087087.1, read as the reverse complement.
ATATTACTTTCACAGCAGCATGTCGTGTCTCTAACAACGCATGGTTAATAAAAATATCTTTACAGAATTCGTGGTTTGCTGCTGCGAATCATTAAATAGGCAGTTTTTTAATAGAAATCGCTTCCTGTGCAAGATTTTTACGATTATTACGACGAGATCAACTTATATCTTTATTTTGTTTTTCTATTTTTCTCCGGCGCGCAGTCTCATATGAGGCTCGTACGTGCGAGATTATCTGATGTCTGCGAGCAATATCTCACACCTTTTTTTTCACTTAAACGAAATTTATTTATTTATTTGATCGAGTAGTCGTGATGCATGAGAAATTGATGCAATTGAGCCCAGAAAATCAATCGAAGAGATCGATTGATGCCCACTCGCGTTACCCACAGACAGACTTTAGCGAGAAACAATTGAAACGAAAGAAAGTTCGATTTTATGAGTTAATGAGCATCGAGTGTCGTTATCAAGCGCGATTACTTACAATGAAACTCCCACGAGAATTGTTATTATAAAATATTGTTACAAAATATTCTTGTTGAAAAGTTTTCTTGTTTCGCAATTAAATGTCTCGCTGCCTACTTGTAAAAATTACTCTCACTTTTGATTTAAGTTGAAATTTGTCTATTAAAAGTTATTTTAAGATTTTTTTTTTAAAAATCCTTCAATAGATAAATTTCAAGTAAACTTAAAAGTTTAATTGATTTCTTCACATTTCAAATTAATTTTTTCCTTAAAATTACTTTTTATAAAAAGTTTTCATTTTTTACAATTTCTGAATTTACGAAGGTATGCAATGAATATTACATATCAATTTTTCGATTTTCTTTAAGTTTTAAAGTACTTTTTTCACTTTTATTTAATTAAAACACTTTAAAAAGAACAATACTTTCATTCACAAAATACTAAAATTACTTTTTGATAAAAAAAAATATTTTTTTTTCAAATTTAGTTCATAAAGTGAAATATACGAAAGTATGCAATGAACATTACATGTAAATTTTTCGATTTTTTACGTGTTTTCACATACTTTTTCAATTTTTTTCAGAATAAAAACCTTCCGATAGATATTTAAGACACTTTATAAAAAAAACTATTTTATTTCATAAAACAGAATTTGAGTTATTGCGTTTCAAAATTTGCATGTATTCAAAAATGACATACTGAACTGCTTTTAAATATTTAAATTAATTTTTTAATTTATTTTTTTTTTAAAATTTTTTTTTTTTTTTTTTTTAATTTTTTTTTTTTTTTTTTTTTTTTTTTTTTTTTTTTTTTTTTTTTTTTTTTTTTTTTTTTTTTTTTTTTTTTTTTTTTTTTTTTTTTTTTTTTTTTTTTTTTTTTTTTTTTTTTTTTTTTTTTTTTTTTTTTTTTTTTTTTAATTTTTTATTTTTTTTAAATTATTATTTTTCTTTAATTTTTAAATAATTTTTTTTGTGTCAAAATTTTGATAAAAAACAATAAATTGAACATTTAAAAAAATTTAAAATTTGTTCATTAAATTAATTCCCATATCAAATAATTTTATATCATCTTAACTCCTTCTAATCTTACAACCGTTACCTTTATTTAATGACATTATCCATAAATACCCGTTCTGTACTTTTCCATTGAAATTTAATCTTCACGCAAGAATTCCGCTATCTTTAACAGTTCATTTCCATCTGAATCGTCGAACTCGACCTTGACAATGTTTATTTTCTTATTTCGCAATTTATTTTCTCTTTCAAAAATGCGAATACGGAAACCGACGTCTTCAATAAGAATTCATTGTATCTATTTTCACAGACAATGCACTCAACTTTAAAAGCGGAGAAGAAACTGATTTATCATTGTGTACCGAATACAAAAAAAAAACATAAACAGACCATGATTTTGAACAACTTGCTACATTTATTATTATTAACACTTCTTATTGAATTTATTTTTTTTTCTGTAGAGGCTTTAAAAGCATATCATACGTCCTCAAGAAACTCCTCCGCAAAAAAATTTTTGTTTTGTATTCAATTCGAGATAGACGAAGATAGTTGCTCTCGAAGGAATTGTAGAAGGCAATAAATTAATTGTGAAGACAACGAACCTCTTTTTTTTCTTCGAAAGTCGATATAAATTGATTTTTATGCATTTCTTGTTTGCGAACAATATTTTTGCGTTAAGACGACAGACGACAATTAACCCAAATTTTCACTCCAGGAGGATCCTGTTGATTTATATTTGCAATGCCATTAATTTTTTGTGCATATTTTGGCAAGCGATATTAATTATTTGCCAATAAAATTCGTGCAAAAGATGTGAAGAGAGAAGCAAATAAGAACTCGAGACTAATGGTAAGCTCATTACGCTTCAATGGCTTAAGTAAATTCTTGACACACTTTTTTTTTCGTCACTTCTCGTCTCGTCGTAAAATTTTGACCTTTATTTGGCTGCTTACACTTCACTGAGTTCATTTTGCTTTTCAACCGCAATCGATCATGCAATTAAACGGCGATATTTCACGGGTACGAGTAACGAGAGCAACAAATGAGGTCAATTTTTGAGACATGACAATGTTGCCCGTTTACCTCTCTGCGCGTTGTCTGAGAGATTGTGTTGCATGATTTTTTTCATGTTTTGAATGAAACTCCCCCGCGAACATATCGAAATTCACGTATTTAGAGATAAAGATCTGAACGCGACATTTTTTGTGCATTTTAAAGAACTTTGAGTCAAAAATTGTTCGATTTGTCCTTCATTTGTTAATTTTTTTTAATTTTTAATCATTTTTAAATAAAAAAAAATCATTAAAAATTAATTGAATTTTTGCTTGGTATGCAATTTGTTTTTCCTTTTCATTTCCCGTATATTTTTTCGAAATTTTTTGAAATTTCAAAAAATTTACAAAAAGCCAAATAAAAATTAGAGTTATTGCGTTACAAACTTTTTTTTGTGCATTTTAAAGAATTTTTTTCAATTTGTCCCCTTAAATTAATTCATTTGTATGCAATTAAAAAAAAAATAAAATGAATGCATGAACATCACATTCATTTTTCTCAATTTTCAACCATTTCCCGAATATTTTTTCAAAATTTTTTAACTCATAAACCTTCTGAGGATTCATAAGAACAATTTACAAAAAGCCAAAAAATATTTCGTCAAACAGAATTTCGAGTTAAAGCGTTACAAACTTTTTTTGAAGTCAAATTCAAATTTTTTACGTTAAAAAATTTTTATTTCAAATTCAAATCCGCTCAAGTTTCTCATACGAAAAAAACTTTTCCATTTAATTTTCTTTATTATTACATAAAATTATGTTCAACTCTCTCTCTCTAAATCGCGCGACATTGCAAACGGAGAAAATACTTTGACAATTTCGCCGCACACGAGTAACAAGTCACATGCGGTGCTAAGGCAATAAAAGTTTCTCATGTTGTTGTTGGTCACGCATAGAGAAACCATAAATTTGTCAAATATCGGATAAAAACGATGATTGTTGGTAATTACGACGAAATAATTGGCAAAAAACAACAAAAGTCAACGGAATAACTTCATTAAAGTTAAATTTTCAAATTGTCGCAAATCGCATCGAGTTTCATTGTTTCATCAAATAACTTTTTTTTTCTTCGCACTGATAATTTTCAATGTTAAAATTGCCGACAAATGGCAAGCGGCACGTCGCGAAAACGAAATCGAAAGTGTTAACCTTCAGTTTTTATTGTTGTTTATAATTTTATCGTTATTTTTCAGCAGGATGTTTATTCAAGATATGATGTGCTCCGATGGCTTAAAGGTCGATTCTGGTCAAAAGAAAAAAAAATGAAGTAATCGTCATGAATAAACAAAGGACTCTCCTTTCACTTTTAATCATCATTATCTGATCATTACACTTTCTAGCGATTAAGTCATCGGCAATTCAAGTCCATTGCGCAGTTATAAAACATAAATCGATCATAAGTTTTTTGTTTGTTTGTTTGATATGTTACGCAGCGTAACAGAGGCTTGGGTGAATTAACTCATAAAATAAGTCATAACATTGATTGACATTTTATAGCGCGCATTGAGCATTTATGACAAAAAAGTATTAAATTTGCATTTGTGGCGCTTTGTTGAAGAGCATGAACGTTTTTTGAAAGAAATTTTCAAAATTTGAACAAATTTCTTTGACAAATTTTATAATTTCAACAAATTAATTTGAAAATTTTTAGAATTTAAACAAATTTCTTTGACAATTTTTATAATTTCAACAAATTAATTTGAAAATTTTAAGAATTTAAACAAATTTCTTTGACAATTTTTATATTTTCAACAAATTTATTTGAAAATTTTTAATTTCAACAAATTAATTTGAAAATTTTTAGAATTTGAACAAATTTCTTTGACAAATTTTATAATTTCAACAAATTAATTTGAAAACTTTTATAATTTCAACAAATTAATTTGAAAATTTTTAGAATTTCAACAAATTTATTTGAAAATTTTTATGATTTCAACAAATTTCTTTGCAAATGGACTAAATTTGGACAAATTTCTTTGACAAATCAACAGAATTTAACGAAATTTATCTAAAAACTCCCAAAAATCATATTTATGAGTCAAAAAACGTACAAATATTAACTTTTTCATTCAATTCTGCATTAAAACACTTAAAAACCAATCAATTGTGATTAAATTTCTTGCATTGCATACCAATTTCTCGTTACTCCGCATCATTATTTTCTCGATTCAAACGCAAATAAGCTCCAAATTAAAAATGCAAAATGTGAAATGCGAATAAAAATGATGAATAGTCATGTCTTTCGTACGTTTTTTTGATTGATTTTGCTTCGTTATCGGCTTACCATAACGTACGCTCCAAAAAAAGAAAGAAAAAAACACTTTTGGACAAAATAACAAAAAAAGGAGAAAAACAAAAAACCACAAATAAAGTATCAACACACGGATGGAGATCAATTTCTTCTCGCATATCTCGTTAAGCAAAGCGACGTTTGGCAGTCAAAACCGATTAATTCAGCTATCAATTGAGGACACGTCGCGTTAAAAGAGAGGTGTCAGTATTTGAATAAAAATCGATGCTTATCATCGCAAAAAGTCACAATTACACTTTCTTATTCATCAATCTTGTCCGTTAAAAGACGTGACTTGTTCTTGTTGCGAAGTTCTTTTCTTTGTTTTTCGCGAAATTGTGTCACGGCGCACAAAAAGAAAGTTTTTCATGGGATGGGTTGCATTTCAAGGTTCTGTTCATGTGTTAAATTAAATTTTAATTGACTTTAACAGTTCTTTGAATAATTCATTTTTTTTTGTTTGTCGTTCTTCGTTGTTGTTGTATTGGATTCGAATATCTTTACACAGCTTGAGAAATAAATTGAAATAATGCACATATCGTGTTGTATGACAATTATAATAACATCAAAACAAACGGAGAACTGAGACAAACGGCTTGCATAGTTAATGAGACGGAGATTTTTTTTTGCAAATGGAGCGCGTTTCGTGCAGAAATTCAACGGAAATGATGTCTTTCGGTTAAAATTTTTTTAAAAATTTTCATTGAAAATTAATTTTTAATTATTTTTCTTCAAAAAATTATTTTTGTTTGTTTCGAAATCGAAAAAAAAAGTTATAAAATTACTATTTTTTTCCTAAAAAAATTAAATTTTAATTTTAAATTTAATTTAAAAATTTAAAAATTTAATTTAAAAATTTAATTTAAAAATTTTATTTAAAAGTTTGATTTAAAAATTTTATTTAAAAATTTTATTTAAAAATTTATTTTAAAAATTTAATTTAAATATTTTTAATTATTTTTTTAAAGTAATAATTTTCAAGAATTGTAAATTTTTCTTTAAAAATTTCAAAATTTAACAAAAAAAATTTTTTTTTGAATAATTTTCAAGATTTTTTTTTATAAAATTGAAATGCGCTCAAATAATTTTCTTAAATCAACTTCCATGAAACCTCATTAACATTTCCTTTTTGCAACAACAATCAATAAATTGCTTATTGGAACGTTATTGAGTCATTTCTGACAGCTATTCTTTATCACGATGCTCCAATATTCGCCTGAAATGTGTTACTTTCACACAACAAAAGAAGAAAAGTAGAGTAGAGTACAAGATCTTCGGTTAGATTGACTTTTTTTTTTGTTGTCTTCATAAACGTCAAATATGTAAATTTGTTCTCATTTTTTCGAGATTTATTTGAGAAATTGAACTCATATTTTATCATTTAAAGTTTAATTATGTTAAAATTACAAAAACACGTTCCACGCTTCAAGATAATAATTACAAGAAGCAGATCCATTATTTGATCAATGCACCTATAATTAATTTATAAATCACTTTTTATCTGTGAATTTTAATTTCCTGTCGTAATAAAGTAACGTGCGTACCTTTATTGCTTGCGTTAAAAGTTACAGAGAAGTTTTATAACGGTTGTTCAGTGAAATTGAAAGTGAAAATTATTATCATTAAACATGTAGAAAAAAACATTAGACGAGTCGTCAGTCACAGATGGATTAACTCAGGGGCGTATCTTCATTGAAAATTTTCAGAAATTTTAATTTTCATCCTAAAAAAAAATAAATAAAAAAATAAAAAAAATTAAAATAATTAAAATTTTTATGCTTGGTTTTAATTAATTGGAAAAATATTTTTCCTAAAAAAATGTAAAAAATTTAAAAATAAAAAAAAATATTAAAAAAAAAAAATTAAATATAAAATAATTTTAATTTTAAATAAAAAAAAAATAAATTTTTTAACGTTGGAATTAATTGGAAAAAATAAATAAATAAAATTTAAGAATAAAAAAAAATATTAAAAAAAAAATTAAATATAAAATATTTAAAGTTTTTTTTTAAATTTTTAAATAATTTTATAATTTTCAAATGAAAAAAATAAAATAATTAAAAAAAAATTTTATAAAAATTTTCGAAAATGATCTTAAATAAAAATTTAAAAAAAAATATTTTATAAATAAATTTTTTTTACCTATTTGAGCTTTTGAAACTTTTCATCCAATTACGACACTGACTTCTTCATCAACTATCCATTTATCGACCATTTGTGCAAAGCAAAGCGTTGATGGCGATAGAAATGCATCTTTATTGATTGGCAAATGCCTTAAAACGTCTTTTTGCTACAGTATAGGGTTACAAAGAGAAAAATAAAAGAGACAAGTTAAATAAATAATTATCTTGTTTGCTTCGTACAAACAACATTTTGCGTATTTTACAGACACTTGGCATTAGATTTTATTTATTTTTCGAAAAATGAACGATAAATAATATTTTTTCAACGTTACCTTCCAACATCTAATGTTTTTTATGCAAATACCGATATATTTGTTTGTACAAATGGAATAGGCGCCGTCGCCGGTATCTTTTCGCAAAAGGACAAGGTTTTTCATCAATTAAATAAATTCGGGAAGTGCAAAAAATTTGTGTGGGGGACATTTTTCCCGTTATGACCAAAATCCTCCGTGAAGTAAGTACCTTATTGACTTCTAATGCCCACGCCTGTCGCATTTCAACAACTCATTTATTGAAATTCCACAAAAGTTGTGAATTAATGTAATGAGATCAAAATTTATAATTTCCTCTATCGCGCGCGCGGTGTTACAAGTGTGCGCGAGTGTCTTAGATTAATTATTGTGCGTAGCTGGTAGCTCGTTGTTTCGATCATTCCGATCTGATTATGTAACATTTGTTACATTTTGAGTACTTTGTGAGAGATCTTGAGGGAAGAACTTGAGTTATTCTGGAATTTATCTTACAAAAATCAGATTTTTTGTCTTTTGAAGTTACAATTACCTAAAAAATTTAAAAAAAAATGTTATTAGAAGGTCAAATAATTATTTTAAAATTAATTTTTGAAAAAAAAATGTTTATATGCTTGGTTTGAATTAATTGGAAATATTTTTTTAAAATTTTCATTAAAAAAAAAAAAAAAAAAAATTTAAAATTAAAATAATTAAAGTTTTATGTCCCTCTTTTTGAATAATTTTGAAATTTTTTTTTTAAAAAAATAAAATTAATTAATTTGAAAATTTTTTAAAAAAATAAAAAAATAAAAAAAAAATAAAATAAAAAAATTTCAAATTTAAAATTTTAACATTTGAAAATTATATAAAAAAAAAAAATAAAATTAAAATTAAAATGGAAAAAATTCAGAAAAAATTTAACATTAAAAAAAAATATATTGATATAAAAAAAATAATATTTTATATAAAAATCTTCAAAAATGATCAAAAATAAAAATTTATTATTAAAGAAAAATTTCTCTTTAAAGAAAAATTAAAAAAAAAAAAATTTAAGTTCATTAAGAAAAGTTCAAAAATTGTTATAAAAAATAATTTTTTTTTAAATCAGGAACTGACTCATTTACTTTCTTACGATCGTCACAAATTCCAAATCAGGCAAATTTCCATCTAATTCTCGTACACAGCAATAAATTACAAGGAATCATGTCACAACGAACAGTAATAAAGATAAGTTTTTTCCTAATTCGCATCTAATTGAGTCTGAGGAACAAAGAATGCAATTAATTAAATTATTATCCTATGAGATTTATTATTATTTATTACCTCCACGCAGAACGGGAGCCTTGACGACTTTGTGACAAGTGCAAATTTCAACTTAGAATCCGATTCTTTCGAAGGATTAACGCCGCTAAAGGTAATTTCCGTGTAGAATTGCCGTTTCAGCAACCTTTATTGTCGTGTTTCGTGTTATTTTTCAAGATGAAGATGAATAGACAACGGAGATTTATTAACTTGCAACAATAGGAGTGTTAAGTACTTGATGGACTTGATTCAAGGCAAAGAAACTTCTGCGATGATGATGGACCTTTGTCAGATTAATTCTCGTATTTTGCGTGCTTGTCAGTTCGTTTTAGTTTTCTATGAGAGAAAAAAAAATCAACTTTAATAGAGTAACAATAATAAAAATGGAAGAAACGCAAAACAATAATTAATGCTCCTTTTCTTACTCCGAGATCTCCGCCTACACTGATTCCGCTCGCGATCAAAAGTTAATCTGTCCCCTCTCATTGTATTTATTTATTATTTTGTACAAGTTTTATGATTTTTCTACGATGGCGGTGACTTGTCTTCAAAAGTCGCTTTTTTGACATTTGTGGCCTTCGGTTTTGTTCGTTGCTCCAGCTTTTTATATTTATTTGTTTATAATATTGTCTCGGGCAATGTCAATATATTTTTCCTCTTTTTATTGATGATCAGGAACGTGAATCTGAAAAAAATGTTTAGAAGAGGCAAAATTATTTTTTTTTATTTTAATTCAAAAATTTTTTTTGAAATAAAAAGTTTTAATTTTTGAAAAAAATATTTCTGAATAAAATTTGGAATAAAATTTTAATAATTTTAAAAATAATTCAAAAAACAATTTTTTAATAAATTTTTTCAAAAAAAACAATTTTTAAGAAATTTTAAAAATTTTTTAAAAGAAACTTTTAGAAAAAAAATCTAAAGATAATTTTTTAAAAAATTTTTGAAAAAAATTAATAATTTTTTAGAAAAAAAAAATATCAGAAGAGAATATTTTTTAAAAAATCTTAAAGAAATTTCTGAAGAAAAAATTTTCCTTAATTTTTTTTAAGAAAAAAAAAAAATTTCATTAAAAAATTTCAAAAAAATTTCTCAAAAATTTTTTAAAAATTCAAAATTTTTTTTTAAAGAAAAAAGAAGTTTTTAGAAAAAATAATCTGATGATTTTTGAAAAAAAAATTTCAAAATTTTTTAAATTTTTAAAAAAAAAATTTTTTTCAAAAATTTTGAAGAAAAAAAAAAATTAATTTTTAAAAAATTAAAAAAAAAATTAAATTATTTATAGTTTTTTTAAATCTCATAAAAAATTTTTTAAAATTCTTGAAAAATCTTATTTTATTTATATATTTTATAAATTTTTCGCCCTTTTCATCCCGCATCTCTGTTCACATAGTTTAATTTGATCACATTAAGATCAGATAAAAATAGTAGCAACCAGGTGAATGCAATTAATTATTGCATCCACGCATCTTTGGCTTAATAAGTCTCAGACAATGTTGTGAACCATTATTTATATTCGACACGCATTTTTCCAATAATATTTAATAATTTTATTGACGTGTTCATGAACATTCACAATGCAAGACAATCCAAAGGAGAAGGTAATAACTCAAAAAAAAAAAAAAAAAAAAAATATTTAAAAAATTAAACGATGAGAAAAACGCAAGAAATAACGGATCTCTGACACAGAATTCGCCTTCCCTCAGGAACGCAAACAAAAATTCCTGACAGATAATCATCAATTTTTTTGTGCGATATGCAAAATTTTACCAACCTTCACAATTTTTTTTACAATAAATTGCATTTCATTGAATGACAGCCAATACACAATTAAAATCTGGTTAAACTTCGAAAAGCCATCAATCATGACGCATACTCTTAAAGTCACTTCACTCTACTTCTCACATTTATTTTAAAAGAGAAAAGTACAGTTAGAGACAAAAAAAAATAATCTTGCATCATCGTTGAAGAATGACCGCATTAATGTCGATGAGTTAATGTCTTTGTCGTTAATGTCACTTTTTCAACCGAATTACACGGAGGTGTTTTTTTGCTGTATCCTTGTGTTCTTTACGAGCCAATGTACTTTTGTAAGAAACATTTGTAACTTTTTTTTTACAGAAATTTTGAATTTTTAATAAAAGAAAGAACCGCAAATATTTAACAAAACGACAATTTATTCAAATTAAGAGGCAGGCGGAGGAATGACCAAACAAATAAATTTATTGCACTTCAGGAGTTGAAATGTTGCTCATTCATAAATTAAATGTTTGAACATCATCACTTCTTTTCCGAGAATTTTAACAAAATATTTTTTTTTGTTTGTTTGTTATTATTATTAAAATATATTTATAAATATTTTATAACGGAATTTTAATTTATTTATGAAAAAAATAAAAAATATTTTTAATATTTTTATAAAAAATGCTTTTAATTTTTTTTTATAATTAATTAATTAATTTCGTTATTTATTTAAATTATTTTAATTAATAAAAAAAATTTAAATAATAATTTAAAAATTAAAATATTCATTTTATTAAAAATTAAATTAATAAAATAATTTTGATAATTTATATTATTTTAATTTTTTTTAATTTAAAAAATTTAAATTTTTAAATTAATTAATTTCGTTGGTTAATTAATTTTAATTTTATTTTGATTAATTAAAAATTTTAAATTAAATGAAAAAAATAAAAAATTTCAAAACAATTTTTCTATTATTCAAAATTATTTAATTTTTTAATTTATTTATTAATTTATTTTTATTTTAATTAATTTTTTATAAAATATTTAACTATTTAAATTTTACGTTTATTTACTTTAAAAAAATAAAATTTTAGAAAAACTTCTTAAAAAAAGCTCAAAATAATTTTTTCTTAAAAAATATGTTTAAAGTTCAAAAAAATGTAACTTTTCTAACAAATTATTACAAAGTTGCCATTGTAACAGTAAAAAAAATCGAACTATCATCGGTTACATCGTGTGCGACGAAATCGCGAGATAAGCCATGTAATCGACAAATATATTCGTAAAAGTAAATCACGAAGAAAAACATTCCGATATAATGACCGATATTACAAAGCAATTCACGTTTTGATCCAATTTCCTACAAAGAAACACAAAAAAATGAAATCTAGCAAGAACATTCAATTATATGATAATAAAATGTAAGAAACACAAACAAAAAACAAAATTGATTGCTCATTTAACTCTTTTTTTTACATTTTTTGTTAGTTGGTCCGCGTAATTGACAAGCAAGTTGCTTATTCATGCCGCCGAATGTTGAACATGAAGTTCCCTTTTGTTAACCGAGTAACACACATTTCAGCGAATGGACAAAAATCGGAGATTTTAGAACAAAAAAGCGAAATTTACGAAATTTAAAAGACATTCCAAGGCAGTTTAGTGAACAATTGTGTGGGTTTGTTTCCTAAACTCACCAAAATTGTCAATGTCGTTCGAGTTTACAACAAAAATGCATCTTTCGCCGGTTTATTTTATTATCGAGAGCACTTTTAGCTGAAAATCTAAATTTATCTAAGAAAATTCTCGAAAAATCAGGTCAATGTTGTATGACGTCACACGGAAAAAGGATCAAATTCGTCGTAAATGCTGATTTTTCACTAAATATTAATAAATTTGTTAATCAAATTTGCTCAGAGTAGTTAATTGATAAGAGTTGAGTGCAGTTTGTGCGTGTTCGGGAATTAAATAAACATTTATGAGGCTGTGCTGAATGCATATGTTTAACTTTTGTACTACTAACAATGAATTTTTCGACAATAACGACGGTTTTTGTGACATATTTCCGTATTTTAGGCTTACTGAAGCAAATTTTGGTATATAAAGTAGATTTGTAGAGTATGTTTGTTGGCAAAGTTATGATAATTGAAACGTTTTCTTGCTATTTGAAAGTCAAGAATGAGAATTTTTTGTTTCTTTTCAAAGAAAATTGTCAAAAATATCAATTAAGAGCTTCAAATTTAACGTTTTTATGAGAAATATTTAAAAAAATTTTTGAATTTGAACTATTTTTATCGAAAATTTTTCAAAAAGTCAAATTTTTAACAATTAATAAAATTTAACTCAAAAATTTAAATTTTTATAATTTAAATTTTTTATTTTTAATTAAAATTGTAATAATTTTTGTTTTTTTTAAATATTTTTTTATATAAAAAAAATATTTTTTTTTTTTCAAGTATAATAATATTTTTTTTTATTTTAATAAGAATTTTTTATTTTTTTTCACAAAATACAAAGTTGTTTTTAAATTTATTTTAAAATTTTAAAATAATTTTTTTTAATTAATTGGAAAAATTTTACTCTAAAATTTAAAACTTTAGAAACTTATTAAAAATTATGAAATTGTGACAAATTTTTATTTTCTAAAATTTCTTAAATTTTTTTAAACTTTTTTTTTATTTTTCAAGAATTTTTTTTAAAAGAAATTTGTCTTCAAATTTAATTTTTTTTGTAGAAAAAATAGTTTATTTATAAAAAAAAATTTATAAAATTTATTTTTTATTTTTAGAAATTTATAAAAAAAAAAAAATTTTTTTCTCAAATTTAATATTTAAATACAAAAAATACTCAAAAAACTAACAATTCTTATAACATAAGAATCGATCATTTAAACAATTAACGTTCAAATAACTCTCAACGCGACAACACGAGCCATCTTCATCTTTTAACAAACATCATCATTTAGTCATTTATAACCATTAAACAAACAAATAAATAAAAAAATCACACTTTGCACTTCAGCGTCGATTAGTATCTTGGTCAGGTCTGAAAATACACTTGTCCAAAAGTGCTTGATTATTAATTACTTTTTATTATACTGCAAAAAAAAACAAATATGTTGCCATTCCTTTTATGCGAGATATTGTAACGTAAAAAAAAATTAAACAAACAACGTACTTCTCATTTATCATGTACGATTTTATTCAATAGCAGCAATAATAATAATATTATTATATTATAAAGCACAATAAAAACTTCTGTTTCTTTGTAAGATTGCGATAAAGTCACTTACTCGCAAGTCAAGCGAGCACGGAAGTCATGATTAATAATGGTTAGAATTTTATGCTTGTTACTTGTCTTGTTTTTATTATTTTTTCTCAGTTTTTTGTTTTTGTTTTGTTTTTATAATAATTGCAATTACTATTATTATTATTATTGGAGAACGTGTAAGGATCAGTATTTTATTGCCGAGTCGCAATATAAATTAAATGACAGCAACTTGATAAGCCATACTGTACTTTGAATAATAATTAACGTTTTTGTTTCTCTCAATCCTCAAGTGTTTTTTTTTGCAAGCAAGGGAGTTAAAAAAAAATAAAAAAAATTAAATAAAATTTTAAAAATTATAAAATATATTTAATTATTTTTTAATAGAAGAAATATTTAATTTTAATTTATTTTTTAATTTTATTATTTTTTTTTTAATTTTAATTTAATAAAAAAAATAATTAATTTAAAATAAAATAAATTAAAATAAAAAAAATATCAAAATTTTTTAAAATAAAATTTAAAAAAAAATTAAATTATATTTAATATTTTATTATTTTATTTAATTAATTATTTTAATTTACCTTTATTTAATTATTTAATATTAAATATTATTTTAAAAATTTAAAAAAAAATTAATTAAGCAAAATAAAAATAAAATAAAATTTATAATTTTTTTTTTATTAAAAAATGAAAAATCTTTTAATTGTATTTTTTTTATTGAACTAAAAATTGAAAAAAAAAATTAAATATTTCATTTTGTACTTTGAATTAACTTTTTTGTTTCTCTCAATAAAACACGAGCAAAAATCTTTATTTGTTTTGACTGTCCTCAAGTGTTTTTTTTTCGCAAACACGAGAAAGAGCAAGGGAGTTCAAAAAATAGATAAAATTCGTACGAACTTCCATGACTCACATTTGAACTTGAAAATTTCTTCCGTTGGAAATTTTACGACGCGACGACATAAAGATAAAAATTATCATTGAACAACTTTCCAGGCCCAAATATCGCGCGTTGTCAATAATGTCATTATTATTAATAAATAATATAAACAAAACAAGGAAAGGAATTAAATAATGTCATTTTTTGTTTAAATATTAATTTTTTGTTCAATGAGTGAAACTTTTGTGAAGGAGAGTTGCGGCGATATTGACACGTTCACTGACTTGCGGTGACATACTCGCGAAAAATGTACAACTCAATAAATAAATAGCAAAAATTAATTCGTATGTTTATTGTTTTTTATGTACTTTCCTGATCTGTCGCACAAAGTATAAGGGAACAAGTGAAAAACTTGATTAATTACTTGATGTACAAAAAAGGGCATAAGGAACATTTATTTTTATTCAAAAGATTTTAAAGTTTAATGTGAAGTTAATGTTCGCAGACAAGCAACTGATTTTTTATTTTTTTTTGTTTCGAGGCCTTGATATTTCTTTAATATTGATTTTTAATTAAAATTGTACTAATTTTTATTTTATATTAAAAAAAATATTTTTGACTGTCAAGTATGATAATAATATTTTTTTTATAAATATTTTTTTTTTTTAATTAAAAAATGAAAATATTATTTTATTAAATTTTGTTGAATAATTTTTAAATAATTATATATTTTGATACAATTTATTATTATTTTATTTAATTTTATTATTTTTTATATATTATATTTTTTCATTTATTATAATGAAATATTTGAAATATTTTTTCATTAAAATTACAAATAAAAATTTTAAATTTTAATTTAAATTAAATTAAATTTTTTTTATTAACAAATAAACAATAAAAATTAATTTAATAGTTTTAAAAAAATTAATTAAATAAATTTGAATTATTTTTTTTATTTTATAAATAAAAAAATTAATAAATAAATAAATAAAATTTAAAAAAAAATAAAATATTTCTTTTTTTAATAAAAAAAATTAAAAGATTTTTTAATTTAATTATTTAATATTCTATAAAAAAATGAATAAAAAATTGAAGAAATATTATTTTTTTTTAAATTTTATAAACTAAAAAATTTAAATAAAAAAATAAATATTATTTATTATTTTTTATTAATTAAAAAATTTTTTTTCATAAATGCAATTTTTCAAACCTCCTTCATTAGAATGCACAGGTACAAAAAAAAACTTTAAATGATTAATTATCGCCATATAAATGCGTTCTTTGTTGTTAGATCGGTAAAAAATAGTCAAATGTGTTAAAAATCCGGATTGTCAGATCCCGCCGCGTTTCAATTAACACACTAATTGATAATAAATTGATTCAACCTCTAAAGATTCTGCGCCATATCATTCTCCGCGAGCATAAAATAGGAGGAGACACAAAAAAAAAGAACTTTACAACCTTGAACAATAAAAAAGCTAAAAATCGAACATGATTTTACAACTTTGTACATTAACAATCGCCTGATTGGCTGCACTTCGTATGATGTTACATTGTAAGAACAATTAGAGTTTCTTCTCGTAAATGATCATTTATGTTTTTGCGATCGACGAACCCTTTGCAACGGATGCTTTTGAGATAAGTGACAAACAATTTCCCGCACGCCAAGTTGAATTTATTATCGCTCAAAATCAATTCCGCTAAATTTTATGCCTTTTATGGCGACAAAACATGATTTTTATTAGATATCGCGCACATATTGAATTATGACGTGTGCAATTTTCGTGTCTAACCTTGATGGCGAACAAAATGCTGGCAGCAAAAAAATCGAATATCAGTTACGGATTACGAAAAGTGTCTAATTTAATTATGGATTTGGATGAAAAACGATGATAAATGTCTCTTTTTTGCCCGAAACTTTGACGAAGATGCCTGAAGTTGCAAATCATCCTCGCCAAAAACGCTTAAGGATCAATTCTTCTTCCTCTCATGGCTTTAAAGAACCCCCTTTATGTGTCAAGCGATCATGTTTTTTGCTTATCTTCGTCTCGATCATGCGTCTTATTGTTTGTTTTTTTGCCGTAAATGGTAGCAAAGTGTATTTATTGATTTATTTGAATTGGTTTCCCTTTTTGTGAGGCAAGCTTCTTTTGTTTGTTCGATTAATCCGATCATTAAAAAAAAATTCAGATTAAATTTGATTTCCTTCCTCTTCTTTTGTAGTCTCTCCAAATAATTTGTTTAATTTTTTTTGTGCGTGCGCCCGTACAATACTTGCTTTGATTGACGTTCGTAAATTTGTCTTATGGGATCAACTTTTTTTTTTGTTTTTGTCTTTTTTTCATGAGGAAGTAACGTTTTTGACAATCGAAACGTTCTAAAAACTATCAACTGGGAGTTAATTGAAGACAACTTTTTCTTCACACGGTTGTTCGCGTTTATTTATCGCTCGCTGCAAGACTGTCATAATATGCGAGATGTGCAAAATAGTCGAGCATGTCCCATATAAGGAAAGCAAGAACGAGTTTCACACGACTTGTGTGTTAAAAAGGGATTTAACAAAAAAAAAATTCTTTAAGGGTGACCATTTATTTTGAAGTGTCGTGACTCAGCGAGATCTTTTTTATCCTATTTTGCTTTAAAGAGTGAGTTTTTTAAAAAATTTATGAAATTTTATAAAAATTTACAAATTTTTCATAGAATAATAAATTTTTAAAAAATTTAAGAATTTTCAAAAAAAAAAATAATTTTTTGAGAATATAAAAATTTTTATTAAAAAAACTAAAATATTTTTTTTAAATTTAAATATTTTTTTTTATTAATTTTTTCAAATTTCATCTTTTTAAAAATTAGAAAAAAATAATTTTTGAATAAATTTATAAAAGAATTTATTTTTTTACAAAATTTCTTAAAAGTTTATTGTTAAAAAAAATTGGAAATTCTTAAAAATTTTAAAAAAAAATTAATATTAATTAATTTTAATTCTTTTATTAATTTTATTAATTTTTGTATTTTTTTTTTTTAATTTACAATTTTAAATTATTATTATTATTTTAGTTAAATTATTATTTTATTTAAATTTTTTTTCTTTAAAAAAGTTTTCTCTTTCGATAAAATTTTTTTTTTTAAATTTTTTTTAAATATTTTTTTTTTTTGCTTAAAATTTTTTGAAATAATAAAAATATAAAATTTCATAAAACAAAATTGAATTTCTTAAAGTTTAGGAATTTTTATAAAAAAAAATATTTTTTAAAATTTTCTAAATTTTATAAATTCTCATAAAATTTTATTTTTTACAAATTCTCATAAAAAAAAAATAATTTTTATTTTTTTTAGAGGATTTTATTTTTTTTACAAATTTTTTTAAAATTTTAATGCTTGAAAAAAAAATAAAAAAAATATTTGAAATAAAAATATAAAAAATTATGAAAAATTTGTAAATTCTTAAAAAAATCATCCTTAATGAACATTAACTTGTCGTTAAAAAAAGAGCAATTACGACGATTTCATACTCTATTTATTTTATCAAAAAGTTAATTCTGCAGCAGCACGATGATCTTGTTACATGAGATGCGCAACAAGACGTGAATCATCAGGTTTTTACATGAAAAACGAGTTCTTTTAATGCAAATTTCAATCAAACGTTCGCGAACAAAGAAATTGTTAAAGGATGAGATGCAAATTATCAGCAGCAGCTCGTATTCCCTTCGTCTATAAAAGGAAGCAACGACTTAACTAGACACCATCTGAGGGATAATTAATGAGTTTGTTAGTTGATACCATCGCGCGTTAAAGAGGAGGGTCAAGGTTTTCTTTCGTCGAGAAGAAGATTCTTTGTTTCGATAAATTGTGTGTGAAAACTTCCTTCATTTGAACTTCCAAATACGAAATCTATCATGCTCGATGCGAAACCTTGAAAGAGATTGACAGAACTGATTGCTGTTTAGAATTTGTGCAAAAAAAAACTGGACAAACGCTCGCCGACCATATATTGATAAAAATTAATTCTAAAGTTGGCTCGGATTTTGAATGGCTTTGGGGATATTGAAAAGTGCGTGAGAAAAAAATTTGACGGTTTAAAGCCAAAATTATGCATTGCCTTATATGGGACAACATGAAATCAGCATACTAAACAGTACCTAAAGTTGAACGCAAAAAAATTATTATGAGTAGTGTTTCGAAGAAGCAAAAAAGTAATAAATTCATTAATGGTACAACGATTGGTTGATGAGGCATTTTAGAAGGAATTCAACGCTTAAAGATGCTTTTGGATGTCTGTCTGAGAAGAAAATTACTCTCAAAAGTTAAAAATTGACTTTTAATGATAGTTTTTCTTCAAAATGGGATGCCTAAAATTAAAAAATATTTTTTTAGAAAAAAAATTTTATAAAATTTTGTAAGAAACTTACCTTAAAAGTTCTAAATTTTACTTTTTCTGACTAAATAATTTCAATATTTTACCAAAAATCATTCGTTGAGCTTCAAATTTGAACTTTTGGAGGCAAATTTTCTTTAAAATGTTAAAAAATCGACTTCCAACATAAAAATTTGCCTTCAAAACAGCTTCTCGTCTTCAAAATTCCTCACGAACAAGTCTTTCCATGTAATTTTTTATTTGTTTCTGTGTCTTCATTAAAAGACTAACAAATAATTACCCTGTTCTTGTCTCTGCCTTGTCGTATTTTTATGTATGTCGAAGTCGTAATAACAATAATTTTTATATTTCTTGCGATGACTATCAATTGTGAGCGTAATTCGAATCATTTGTAGTTCGTTTAGTTTGTACCGATAATGAAAAATGCGTAAAATAACAATATAAATGATATTTAAATTCAATCAATGTTTAACAAATAATAAATAATGATTGATGGTGTGTACAACTTACTTGCTTTTTCATGTGTGACACGCTCTCGAGAGTTGATTGATTCCTTGTTTATTGATAATATCACAAGGTCACTCACATTTCTTCTCGCTTCGCATCGTTATCGGTAACTTAGATCTTGTTTACTTTCTTCTGCATCGCAAAATTCAGACATTAATGATTCATCGTCGTCGCATTTCAAATATTTAAAAATTCTTTTAAAAAAAAAATATTTAAAAAAAATTTAAAAAAAAAATTAGAAAAAAAAAATTTTTTTAAAAATTTTCAAAAAAAAATAAAAATTATATTTTAGAAAAAAAAATAAATAAAATTTTAGAAAAAAAAGAAAATGTCATTAAATTTTTTTTATTTTTTTTTTCAAAATTTTTATTAAATTAAATTTTATTTATTAAATTTTTATGAAAAAAATTAAAAATTTTAGAAAAAAAAAATTTCATTAAAAAATTTTAATAGAAAAATTTAAAAAAAATTTCTATAGAAATTAAATTTTTAAAAAATAAAAAAAAAAATTTTTTTTGAAGAATTTTGAAAATTTAAAAAATTTTTTCAAATTTAAAAAAAATAAAATTTTAAATTTAAAAAAAAATTAAAAATTAAATTAATTTTTGCAAAAACCAGACATTAATGATTCATCGTCGTCGTCGCAAAATCGATGAGTGGGCAAAACTAGCTTTAAAATAGATTTTAATGTGAATTTAGCGGCTTACTGCAGTAAAAATCGCCATAATTTCCCATTTTTATTATTATTTACGAATAAAAACAACGCCAAGATGACGATTTCGTGTCCCGATTTGCGTTTCGCAGGCAAGCAGCAGGTAACAAGAGACAAGCATAGAAACGACCTTGACATTAACGAACGCGCGACGGCAGAACAACAAGTGTTTGTGCACCAAAAACGGTCAACAAGAAATTTTTCGATCGACGCGACGTGATTTATTGCGGTTTTTTCAATGAAGCACGCATTGTTTTGTATCCAAGAATGCTAAAGTTGTTGAACTTTCCTAAAAATTAAAAAAAAAAAAACAAAAACATTAAAAAAGATCGCAATGATAAAAAAAAACGATCGATGATGAAACCTCCGAATAGCAAAACATCAAAGGAGTGCTGCTAAAATAATTTCGCAATTAAAAAAGAGGTGTGAAAGGTCGATAATCATGTAACAAAATCTCAAAAACGAGCAGCAAGCGCATGTTTCTCCAATCGTTCCTGTTTTGATGATCAATTAATCTCACAATAAAACTAATTTTTCTCTTCTTTTTCTCGTTTCAGGTGAGTTTGAACGTTTTTTTCAACAAGCATCGAGCTGTAAGTTACTTTTGAAGGCAAAAAAGTTACATTGTTCGGTCTCTTGCAACGTTTTTAAGACAATGGACAACAACTTTTCCGTCTTTTATCATGCCAGAATGATGTGTAGCGGTCAAAACATGACACTGAAACGATTGTAATTTAAATTCCTTTGGATTTTATGTACTTCTGGTGCGTTTTTTAGTTGAAACGAATGAAATGCAAAGACAAATGGGTGGCGACAAAAGACGAATGACATCAAGGATAATGAATGGGCAATGATTTACCGCATTCCAGAGATGAATTTATGCAGTTGTGGCGTTAACTTTGTGCGGTATCTGTAAAAAAAATCGAAATTTCTTCTCAGAAAGTTTCCTTGAGACAAAATTTGGAAGAAAATTTGAATTTTTTTTTTTCATTTTTGTCCTCAGAAAGTTTCCTTGAGTCAAAATTTGGAAAAAAAAATGATTTTTTTTCATTTTTCTTCTCAGAAAGTCTCCTTGAGTCAAAATTTGGGAGAAAATTTAATTTTTTTTTTTTTATTTTTCTTCTCAGAAAGTTTCCTTGAGTCCAAATTTGGAAGAAAATTTTAAATTTTTGTTGATTTTTCTTCTCAGAAATTTTTTTCAAGTCAAGATCTGAAGTAAATTTTGATAAATTTTAATATTTTTAATTATAAAAACGAAAAACTTACTTTTTGAACCAATTTTCAACCAAATTCTTTGAAAAAGCGCTCAAAACTTGAATTTTCTCGAAGACTTTTGATCATCTCCGCCACAATCCGCAATAAAACACACAAACAATTAACTATTTATCGCAAAATGACATTCTTGCGGTTATCATCCATCCATCGCGCGAGCGAAAAAGGGAGAGTTCTCGTTCCCTGTCTCTCATTAATTACCTCGCACAATTAACAACACATGTAAAAACTTTTGCATTGATATTAATTGAACAAACACGACGCTTCAAGTCTCTGTCTCCGTCATTGTCACGTCATGTTTTTGATTAAACGAGCATCAATGGAGCCTTTGTTGCAACATTTTATCTCAGGAAATCGATAATTAGTCATCAAAGCTTCGTTCGCTCGTTCGCTGTGATAAGACAAAAAAACAACGGTCATGTGCATGCACGATTATTCGCTGCGACAGAGAGAAAAAATAACCACATTGGAACATGATTCGAAGCTGCATGCCCATTTATCATGAATTTCAGCGAAAAAAAAGTGTATTGCACGTTTTCACGTACAAATATTTACTTTGACTTCGGATTTTTTCCCGTTTTTATGGTTTTTTTTTACAATATTTATATTTAATATGCATTTAAAGCAACAAAACTCAACTAGATATTGATCACTTTTTTTTCGTATTGAAGTTGAAAATGTCTATTATCAACAAAAAGTTGCAGATTTCACTTTTTTTCTTCGATATCTCTATCGCTTTTGCCGTGTTTGCCGCGAAAAGTGATGATAAACGGTAATTTATTGAACGCGGCGGTGCGAATGGCTACGAACATGTCAAACGATAGTGAGAGTTTTCAGATTCTTTTCACTTTTTGATCGAAAACTTGAATGGTACTCGACCTACGCGAGTACTTCAAGCTGTTTCTAATTTCTGGAAGTCGTTATGTAACGACGAAAAATGTGCTTTGTCTTGAACAGAGATCGATGTAGGTCAAGAATAATTTGAAAAGTCATGTAAATGATGCGGAATCTAAGTTCAACGAATCTGAAAATGAGATGAAACAAAAAAAAAATAAATTTGCAATTATCGAAGTTTTGTTTTTGTTTTGAATGACGAGTGAAGAAATAAATAGATAATGACGGTAAATTGCCAGTTTTGGTTTCAATTTGTGCGAGAGACGATTGATTTGGAATGTTGAAAGAAACTAATTTTTTTTAAAATTAATTTAAAGCGTCGAAAATTAAATTTTTAATATTAAAATTAAATTTTTTAGTACTAAAAAATTTTTTAGAACATAAATTTCTTCTTTCTGTACTAAAATTTTTTTTTTTTAAATAAATTTGAATTCTTTGAAATAAAAATTAAAATTTTGACTTGAAAAATTTACTCTTTAACATCAAAAAATAAATTTTTGTTCTAAATTTTTATTTTTGAACATAAAAAAAAATTTAAATACAAATTCTGTGAACATACTAAAAATTTTTACTTTTGAAAATAAAAAAAATTTTTAGTACCAATTTCAAGTACTAAAAAATTTTTTTTTAATTAAATTTTAATTCTGTAATAAGATTTTGTGAAATAAAATAATTTTTTTGACTTCTAAAATTTACTTTTGAACTTAAAAAAATTAAATTTTTGTACTAAATTTTTACTTTTAAACATTAAAAAAATTTTTAGTACAAATTTCGAGTACTAAAAATAAATTTTCGTCTTTAATGCGGAAAAAATTTAATTTCCGGCTCCTTAAAGTCGTAAACATTAAAAAAATAATAAAAAATCAACTCACCTCATATAGAGCTCGAATGTTTAATCAGTAATTCGATACGAAATCGGTCCATTCCCCGTAGATTTGCTATTTTCGTGTCTTGTTTTGATATCAAATCATTGCCAAAAGTTGATGGAAATTTTTTTTCAGTTTTATCTCTATTATTAATGTCATCATTATCAATATTAAATTATAATAAAGTTTTAGACAAAAGACATTTATCATATTTTTGTGACATTTAACGCTTCTACACTTGCCTATTGTTCAACATTAGCATGAATGTTTTTTTTGTGTCTCGTGCGTGTTTATGTAACTTCCATAAAATTATTGATATCGCTTGAATTGAGTTAAAAAAATTCAAAAACAATACCGTTTTGTCTCTTTTTCGGATTATTTTGTCGATTATGCATGCTACGGTCTCTTAATTTGGGCAAAATATTTCTTTTTTCCTCCTGGTTTTACGTGTGAATTATTTGCTGAAATTCTCTTGTTCTCACACACACGAAGCGACACGCGAGACAAAATTAAGTTATCATTTGGCAACTTTTGGTATTCATGATGTTTACTAAAGCGCGACGATGTCCAAAAATAGAAAAAAAATTAAAAGAAAAGAATTGCACGAGAAACAAAACGAGAAATTATTACAACATTATTTGAAGAAATATTTTGTTTGTTTCGCTTTTTTGGAAGGCAAGTAAGTGAATAATATGGAAAGTGACATAAAATTTGCCTTTCTTTTAAAAAATATTTTACTTTTTTTTTGACAAAATTCATTGTTACGATTATTTAATACCGTTATTGTTTCTTTTTATCGTGCAAACGGAATTCGATAATGCACAATTTTATGTTTTTTTCTACTTTTTTTTTGTTGATCGAACGTTTATCGAAGTTTAGTCGCTTCAATGAAGTGATTAATTAGATTGAAAAGTTTTAAGTTTTTGCTTGATTCTTTTAACGGAAACGCATTTTTTGCTTCTAAATGATCGTTTTTTTTATAAAATAATTAATAAAAATTTATTAATGTTACTCAAGATTGAAATTTAATTTTAAAAAGAAATTTTCAGTACTAAAAGTAAAATTTATTGTTTTAAAGAAAGAATTTTTAGTACTCAAAAATCTTTTTAAAATTTAAAGCAAAAAAAAATTTTTAGTACAGGAAAACAAATTTTTGTTCTAAAAAATAAATTTTTAGTACTAAAAGTTAAAATTTTGTTTAAAAAAGATAATTTTTAGTACACAAAATTAAAATTAAATAAAAAAAAATTTAGTACAGAAAAAAAAATTGTTCTAAAAATAATTTTTTAGTACTAAAAGTTCATTCAAAAAATGATTTTATGTTTACCTCCGATCTCTAAAACTAGTTTCTTGTTATGCTATTTCTCCGTTCATTCACGAGAAGCAGAAAAATATTAAAACCGGCGAGTGAATGATAAAAACTGGTCATAAAACCAAAACAATTTATAATTAATTTGATGGCAATGACATCACTTTTGTTCTGTTTTGCTCCCTCCTCCTCCATCGTCTGTCTTGTCTATCAAATACCTGTTTCTATTCCGTGCTCTCCTTAGTCCATTTTTCGCACCATCTAATTATTCACAACTTCTTTTGTCTTTCAAAAATATTTCTAATCCCGCCGTGTGCGAAGAATTTGTCGCAACTCTGCCTACAATTCATCATTTTTTCGGCTTGACCCGTGCGTTTTTTGTCTCTTTTTCCTCTCATTGAGGTGAGATGCAAATTATTATTTATTATTTCTCGTCTGATGTTGTGAATGATTCACGTGTGGCTAGAAAATTTTTTTTAATGGGAATGACTTGACAGAACGAAGGAGAATGCCCTCTTAATTTATTCCATTCCATTATTTTTCATTAAAATTGTGTCAGATTTCGTTTCTATGGGACGTTCATGTCTCGCAAAAAGAAGGAAATGCTTAATAATTTGATGATTTTTGACATGAAATCCGAGAGAAATTTCGCTGACATGCAAATTTGCTCGTAATGTGATTAGAAATTCACGGCGGAGAAAAATGGAACGATGCAATAAATCATCGCGCAATGTCAGAGTCAAAGTTCAATTTGATTAATGTGTCCAGCGAACAATAAGAAATAGTTCATTTCCGCATCAAAAAAAAAAACGGTCTGGATGCTTGCTTCATTAAAAGGAAAGTTTTCTAAAGTCATAAAATTGTTCCGATATTGTTCCCATCGCTCGCAAATCAAATAAAATCAACATTTTTATTGCGGCAAAAATCTGCAAAAAGAAAAAATCGTATAAAAAATTTAACGAACCAATTCAAAATAATAACCATAAATATAAATACAACTAAAAAAAATTGTAATTTATATTTATTTATACATCATCAACGAATGCACACTCACAAAAAAAAGCTTATTTCATAATATGTATTGATGAATGATTTAAATGCCTTCATAACCGAAACATGTTTTCTTCGGCGAGCGAGTACTTACTTATGTTTCGTCAGACCTACGGAATAATTATGTGAGATGCGCGACATATGCCAGTACAAGTACAAGTTCACTTTCTCTTCCTGCTTATTTTTTTCTTCATTTCTTCTTGAGCTGAGCATGACATTTAAGCTGCATTTGCGAGGTACTGATATGTTGACATGCTGAAATGTGTTAAATGTTAAATTTTAGTAAAAATAATAAAGCGCATTTTATTTTTTTTTAAATTAAAAAATTTTTCAACTTAAAATTTTAAAATAAATAATTTTTTAAATTTAAAATTTTTAAATCTTTAAAAAAAAAAAATTAATTTTATTTAAATTTTATTATTTTTTTTTGAATCTTTAAAATTAAAAAAAATTAAATTTATTCAAAAAAACATAATTTTTAAAAAATAAAAAAAAAATTTAAAAAAAAATATTTTTAAAAAATATAAATGAAATTAAAAAATTATTTTATTTTGAAAATTAAAAATATTTTTAAAAAATTTAATTTATTTTGAAATTATAACTTTTATAAAATTTTAATTTTTTACATAATTAAAATTTTTTTTTTAAATTGAAAAAAAATTAAACAATTTTTGATTTTATTTATTTTTTTTTTTATTTTGAAAATTAAAAATATTTTTAAAATGTTTAATTTTTTTTATTTATTTTTACACGTTTAATTTTAATGTTTTTGTTTTTATTATTTTTTTTTAAAAAAATATTTTAATTTTTTTAAATAATTTTTTTTCAAATTTAAAAAAAAATTAAATTTATTTTTAAAAATATTTTATTTTGAAATTGAAGAATTAAAATTTAGAAAAAATAAATTTGATTTTTTTTTTATTTTTACTTTTGAAATTTTTCAAAATTAAATTATATTTTTTTAATTTTTAAATAAATTAAATATTTTTTTAAAAAATATTTTATTTTTTCCCCTTAAAGACATTTAAACGATTAAAATATTTTATTTTTTTTCCTTCAACTGAGACAAAAAAAAATGACTTATATACGTTTTGTAAGCATTAAAACATTGATCGCATATTAATATGTATCTTTTATGAAACAAAAAAAAAACTCATGAGACGTAATAAAATACCGTTTACAATGTAACTGTATGGCGAGATTTAATCAAGCAGAGATGTGTCCGAAAATATTGACAAATTTGTAGATTTTTTGCTCGATCGAGATGGATTACAAAAAAAAAGATATCTGATTACAAGTAAAACTGGTTAAAGTCAACATTATTTTAGCTGCCGGGTGTAAAATTTGTATTAAAAATGATGTTATGTTGATGCTTTTTTTACGATGGAGAGTCATTATTGGAGTGTTTTTTGTAATGATGGGGGTCCAACTGTTCGTTTGTTGTTATTAACGGGTGCTGTGATTAACTTGTCAAGGATTTTTTGTGTTTTGGGGCGTTTTTGGAGATGAATTTATAATTTAATTTTATTTTAAAGGACAAATTTAGTACTAAAAATCAAATAAAAAAAGAAAAATTGTTGAATTTGTACTAAAAATGTTCTAAAAATTGAAATTTGTACTAAAAATTGTTCTAAAAGTTGAAATTTGTACTAAAAATATATAAATTTTTAGTAAATTTTTTATCTTCAATAGTGAAAATCTCACAAAAAAAGAAACTTTACCCATTAGCGATAAATGTCAATCAATTCGTTAATCAGTTTTTTTTCACTTTTATCCGTATCTCGGTACCCAATGCATTTAAACGTCACTTTTTTTGACCGATTACCATGAGATCGCGATCAAGTATCTTGATTCAAATATCATTCAAGCACATTAAATTAGCAACATTGTTGCCATTGAATTAATCTTTTGCGATTCATTTTGTGCCATAAACTGAATTGATTTGAACTTTTTCCTCCTTGGTTATCAACGCTAATGAGATTTGCTGAAGCAAATAAACAAATGATGTCATTTTTTTTTGAACATGATAACAAGCTATAATTAACTATTTTGACATTTTAAAATAATTTATTAATATTTTTTTCTTATTTTTTTTCAGGTAAGCTGAATTAAGTCAAAAAAATTGTTAAAAGGACGTTGTTAATCACATGTAAGTCGAACATTACGACATGAAATGAATTCTTGTGCCAGAAACCTATCTAAGATTTATCTTTCTAACATGAAAAAGTGCGCGTCGTTATCATCATCAAGAAACATGTTTTTTCTTCATACATGTTATTATTATACATATTCTACATCTTCGCGTCGTCTATGGTCGTTTGCTGCTATTTTTGTTATTATTATTACAAAATAAAACTAGAAATGTTGCTTGTTGTTATATAAACCGCAGATCATAACATTTTTCAAGTTGTAGGTCAAGTCTTATGTTAGCTTTGTGCTGAATGTATTACAGCAACATGTTATGTTTGTTGTTACAGATTGCGTTTTATGACCATATTTGAGACAATTTATCTTGTTTGTCTTCTAAGGCACAAAAAAAATTGTAACTGAACTGTGTAATTATATATATGAACGTTTAGTGCCCTTAAACAAATCACCTGAGAGAAAAGTGTTTAAAAAAATATTAGTTTTCATTAACTTTCCGTTTGCTTTACTCTTGCAGCAATTATTTGTACGCGTGAATCATGAACAAAAAGATAACAAAGCGTATCAATTTGTAAAAGTTTCAATTTGCTCTCTTTCATAATCTGTTGTTGCCGCCGACGTGCGCGTTGAAAAGCGTAAACATCGACTGATAAAGCACTGAAAAATTAAAATTTTGCTTGGTTTGAATTAATTGAAGTAATTGAAGGAGACATTTTGGGGCCCGTAAGTAATCCAAAAGTCGTCATTGTGTCTCTATTTTGTTCCTCATCTTCACGTCAATCATCATCGTGTCTAATTTTGCAAAAAGTTATTATTAGCGTATAAGAAGATTACATGTTGTGAATACCAAATTAGGTTATCCTCGATCCGTTTTATGGTTTCATCGGAAGCTCTGAACTTTCTTTGAGTCGAATTATGAATTTAACTTCCTTTTTATGATGTTTTGATCTGAAAAATTAAATTAAATTTTATTAATTAAATATTAAAAAAATATTTTTTTTTTAATTTTTCTCATATAAAAAAAAATATTAAAATATATTAAAAAAGTGAAAAAAAAAAATTTCGAATTAATTATTAATAAAATATATAAATCTTTTTTTTTATACGAAAAAAGTTAAAAAAAAAATTAATTTCGAATAATTAATTAATAATTTATTAAAAAAAATATTTTTTTATATGAAAAAAATTAAAAAATTAATTTTGAACTTAATTTAATTTAATTTTTTTATACGAAAAAATTTAAAAAAATTAATTATTAAAAAAATATTAAAAAAATATTTTTTTTATATGAAAAAAGTTAAAAAAATTAATAATAAAAATTAAAAAAATATTTTTTTAATATAAAAAAAGTTGAAAAAAAAATAATTTCGAACAAAAAAAAAATTAAAAAGTTGCATCAGTATCAACTCAACCTGTGAAAGATTAAAAATTGTACAATATTAATTAATTAAATTGGGGATAAAAAAAATACAAAAAAAATATTTTTTTATCTTAAATCCCCAATTAAATTAATTAAACTTAACGTAACTTGTTAGTAAAAGTTGTCCTCCGTGACATGTGTGGTCTTAAACTCTTTAAAACTTAAACTTAAGAAAAAAATTAAACTCACCATAATCCAACAGTAATAAGGTTTCCACAAAAAAATCTCGAGATTGACAAAAAAATTCCCGTAATTAATATTCAACAACTGATTTCGTGTTTAATTAATCATAAGAAAAAATGTCTTTCAAAGCAAAATTGTAAAGACTTGTACAAAGAAGATCTCTCCATTTGAGGAACATTTTTTTGCTTCTTCAGCTTCAATTTCAAATATGGATGTTAAAATTAATGATCTTCAGACTTTTTCGAACTTACCTGAGCCTCGTGTTATTCCATCCTTGAACGAATCATCCTGTTGCTTCTCATGCATAAAAATGAACAAAACGAAGTTCATCCTTTTTTTATAATTTTATGCTCGCAAAAAAAAAATATTTTCTTTCTTTTCTTCTCTCGTCGTCTTGTTTTGTTGTTGTTTGTGTTTGTGCGTCTATTACTCGCATATCTCGCATGAACAAAATATAATGAGTGAATTTTTCATACACACAACTAACAACATATATATTCCCAATAATAATACATGCATTTTCTATATATACTAAAATCGCTCTCTGCGTACAAGAAACATGTCTTGGTCGTACAAACACAAGCAATGTACAATATAAGTCAATAAGCTACTTGGTTGCTTTTTGCCTTTACTCACTTTTATTTACAAGTTTCAAGTTTAGTAGCAATGTGAATTCGAGTTGAGATGGTAGTAAATTTTTAATCGTTGCGCGATTTATTTTCTTTTTTTGTGAAACAAAAATATTAAAAAATAAATGAAATGTAATTTAAAAATATAATATATTGCGAAAAATAAAGTATATTATATTTGAAGTGAAAAATAATAAATAAAAAATTAATATAACAAAAGTTAACAAAATAAAAAGAAAATTAATAAAAATAAATGAAAATAATCACGAATTAAAAAAAATATTAATCAAAGTGAAAAATAATAATAACAAGAATTTAATAAAAAAAAAATAATAATACGAGATTTTTTGATCGCAAGTTCCTGTGAATTATTAATTGTAAGAGTTTTCTATATTTTATAAAAAAATATCAGTTATAAATAATAATAATAATGATAACTATCATAATAATAGCAAATCTCATCTTATAATAAATTTTCCATTGATTGACTTACTTTTACTTTATTATTTTGTTTTTTTTTTTTTGCTATTATTATGAAAAAAAATTATTATCATTATTATTTAAAACTGTATTAAAATTATTGATTCATGTATAACTTGGATGATAATCGGAAAAAAACTGGATTAAAATAATAAATAAATCAAACAAATAAAAAATATAATAAAAAAAATATTAAAAAAATAAATTTAAAATAATTTATTTAATGAAGTTTCATGGGTGAAAATTTTTTCAAATTTTTTTTTCGCGCAAAACCTTTCTTGAGTCATAAGAATGACTTTTCTCCATGAAACATATGTTCGGAAACGCATAGTTTTTGCCACAAGTGCTTAGTTTCAACTTTTGTAAGGCAAAAACAATATAAATTTTATAAAAAGTTAAAAAAAAATAAATTAAATTAAAAAAAAAATTACAAAATTATAAAAAAAATGTCTCCATGGACATTACAAAACTTTTGTACAAGTGTTATGTATGTTCAGAAGTGTAGGAAGCATGTTTCATGTTCCTACAATCAAATCAATGATCACATTAATAATAAATTTTATACCAATTTTAAATAAAATTGCATTATTATTACATTAATAATAATAAAAAAAAATATTAACATTCTTGAATCCTGTATAATATTATATTATATTATAATATATAACATGTTATATCAGTTCCATTCTTTTTTTCTTATTTTTTTTTTCAAACTAAAAATAAAAAAAAATGAATAAGTGTGAAGTGTGGACTCAATATTTATACGAATCTATATAAAATATTGAGTGTGTGTTAAATATGGAACAAAGATGCAGTTGCTGCACCATATACGCTCTGTTTTGCTTCTTTTTCAAACATAACTGAAAATGGTTGTGGTATGTTTATATTTGGCGAACAAAACCTGATTAGGCTGATTTTGAGTCATGCTGAACAAAGAATAGAAAAGAACTTCTGTTCTTCTGTTGTTTGTTAAAAAAATAAAATAAAAATAAAAAAATTGTAGAAAATGCATAAAGAAGCAATAATAAAATATTATTGACATTCAAACGTGAGTAATGTTCGAGCAGTAAAGTGAGTTAAATTAAAAGACTTTGAATTGAACGTCTAATATACATTATTATTTTTTTTTATATTTTATAAGTAAAAAGGAGGAGGCAAAAAAAAAGACGACAAGTAAAATGAACATAAAAAATGATTGCTATTCACTTATAATATACATACAGCCATTATATACATTTAATATTATTTTATGGTATATTGACAATTGATTCTCTTCTCTCGTTCACTTTTTTTTTGTTTTGTTTTCGATTCTTGTCGTCTTCTTTTTTTATTCTTCTTTCTTTCGCCATTTATTTTTCTTAACTGGATTTTCAATTGAAACAAAAAAAAATGTATGCGATGCAATATAAAAATAATAATAACAAGACATTGATTTTAACTGACTGACATGACACAGTTTTTCTGCTCGCTAAGTTCTATCGTCGTCGTCTGTGTGAAGTCAATCGCATCGAATCGAATCAACAGATGATGATGATGATCATTATGAATAACGTTGGAGGAGAAGTTTTTTCTTCACTTCCTTTTGTATTAATTTTTATTATTTATGTTTGCTGTTTAAAATAAATAATTATAAATAATTTTTATGAATTATATTAAAATTCTATATTTTTTTATTAATTTTTAATAAATTAATATTTATTTGAAAAAAAAATATAAATTTTACTTGAAATTTTATATTTAATTATTTTTATAATTTTTATACAAAATATAATTATTTAATAAAAAATAATTTTTTAATTAATTTAAATTTTAAAAAATTAATTTAATAAATTTAAAAAAATATTTTTAATTTTTTTTAAAAAAAATTGAAAAAATTTTATAGATTATTTTTTTTTTTTTATTTTTCTTAAATTTTAATTTAATTTTGAAAGAAAGAAAATTTAACTTAATTTTTTTATTTTTTTTTAATTTTTTAAAATAAAAAAAATTTAATTTTTCTAATTAAAAAAAAAATAATTTTTTAATAAAAAATTATTTTAAAAATAAATTTAATAATTTTTTTAATTTTTTTAATTAAAAAAAAATAATTAAAAGAAAATTTTTTTTAAAATAAAAATTTTATTTTTTTAAACAAAAAAAAAAATAATTAATTAAATTAAAAACTAATTGAAAAATTATTAAAATTTAATTTTTATTTAAAATTTAATTAATTAAAATTTTTTACAAAAAAATATGAACTTGATAAAAATTATCAAAAAAATAAATTTTTAAACGAAAATAATTTTGATAATTTATTTAAAGAAATGTAAAAAAAAATTAAAACTTCATTCTCAATAATGACTCATCCCTTTTCTTATCAAAGTTCATTTCATTTTTATTACAACGACGAAAGAAAAAACCAAAACAATTCATTGACCTTCCTCATCAGTTATTTTTTGGTAAAATATATACACAAAACTGTTGTTGTCACATTGCGCTCATCATACAAAGAAGCGACTCGGAACATGATACGCAACGTCTCAAACGTCACACACAAAACGTAAAATACTCGCATTAAATTATTCCGACGAACGAATGGTGAATCAAGACGACGAGAGCGAGAGTCAATCACCGCATTATTTTATGAATAAATTTAATTTTTATAAAAAAAAAATTTTGTCTGTACAACGGAACATTTTTTTTTGTCATTTGCGGACAAATTGTAATTGAACCAATTTGTGAATTGCGTTTTTAAGCTTCTTAACGACTCGCGGAAGAATTATTACCGTAAAATATCTCTCACGACGATTTTATCATGATAAAAAATTAAAATATTTTTTTATTGATCATATAACTTTTATTATGTAGTATAATTTCAGTAGTAGTCGTTATGAATAACGTACGACGTCACAAGATGGGATTTTATCATCGTAAATTTAGAGATAACGAAGTGACAAATTTTAATTATTGCGAATTTTGAATCATTTCTGTTTAAATCAATTTATGAGGAAATGAGTAAAAATTATTTCTGATAAAATATTGAAATTTAATTAAATTTTAAATTAAATAAAATAAAATAAATTTTAAAAAAAATTTTTAATATTTTTTTTTTTTTTTTAGTAATTTTAAAAATTAAAAAGAAATAAAAATAAAAAAAATTTTTTTAATTTTGTAATTTTTTAAAAAAAAAAATTAAAATTTTAAAAAATTTTAAAATTAAAAAAATTATTTAAATTAAAAAAATTTATTTTTTTAATAATTTTTTGATTTTAAAAAAATAATTTAAAAATTTTTAAAATTTTTTTATAAATTATTAATTTTTAATAAAATTATAATTTAATTAAATTTTTTTTTTTTGTAATAATAAAAAATTTAAAAAAAAATTATTTCAATATTTTTTTTAAAATAAAATATTTTCAGTAGGTAATAAAATTTATGGATTAGGTCAATAAAAATTAACATTATGATTGAATGATGTATCGCCCAATAACGGAATTTTTTTATCAACTCTTCAATAAACTTTCAAAGTATTCGAGAGTCAAAACAACACATAATCAATCATGGTTATGCATAACTAACTGTGTGTCCGTTTTATCGCAAAAAGAAGCAATAAAAGGCATTTTTCAGTGCTAATCGATCAATTTTTGGCATTAAAGTGGGTTATGGCGAAAAGTTAAATCGTCATTTCCGCCTTCGCATTTGATATGAACATTTGCGCGCCAAGCCCTAAACTTCTTTCAACATCAATTAATAATCTTAATTGATCATAAAATTGATTAAATGTTCTTTTTTTATTTTATAGCTTCATAGATCAAAAAAAAAATTTTTTTTTAAGCCCCCAAGAATATTTTTTTACGACAAAACAAAACGAAAATGTTACAAAAGAAATTTATTGCAGATTCTCGCGAACGATCAATGTTTTGCGGGCAATTAACTTTAAATAAAAATTTCAGTTGCACAATTTATTTTTGTGTGTGCAAAAATCCCACGTAATCTTCTTTTTTCTGCTTCTTCTCCGCTTTAAAAAAAAATTTTTTTAAAAAATATTTTTCGAAAAAAAAAAATTATCGAGTTAATTTTGTGTCTTGTAACGTTTTATAAAAAATAAATGTTTTTACCTTGTTTCAAGTACTTTTTAAAAGGTAACCTTGTAAATCGCAACAAGACATCTTTCTTCACGTTCAAGCGCGATATTTACGGATTTGGTCGTTAGATTCGATTAGTTTTGCCGCATAAATCATCAATCCATACCGGCGACGGAACAAAAGCATGGAGACCTTAAATTTGCATCTTCTGCTCATTTTCACGCTGAAAAATACAAAAATATTTGCTAAAATCGATTAGATCCGAACCATATTGGATTTTTTTGGAAGACGACGACAAAAAGACAATAAAAAAATTTGCAAGTCGTCAAATAGATAAATCCCGATCTTGTGAATGGAATGGCTTATTATACATTTTACGAGTTTCGAGTTTTTTTTATAAGTTTTGCTAATCATGTGTGTTTTGCTCAGAAGTGCGTGGTTTGAGTGAATGGAAAAATATTTATAGAAATTCAACAAATTCATCCCTGAATGAGATTAAAAGTTTGACGAATTTGGTTCTGAGAAGTTTTTTCAAGGGCAATTTTTTCCAAGGAGTGTTTTTCATATCAGAGAAATTTAAAAGCAATTCAAGAATTTTTTAGAAAAAAGTAATTTTTTTAAAAAATTTTTTATGTTAACTTTTAAATTTTAGATTTTATGAAGCTCAAAATTTTCAAAAACTTAAAAAAAATACTTTTTAAAAATTTTTCAAAATTTTTTTTTAATTTTTGAAATTTATAAACAACATTTTAGAAAAAAAAATTAATTTAAAAAAAATATTTTTTTCTAAAATGTTGTTTAAAACTTTCAAAAATAAAAAAAAATTCTGAACTCGTTTTTTTGTTAATTTTTGAAAATTATTTGCAATACTTAAAAATAAAATAAAATAAATAAATAAAATTTAAATAATGCTTTTTTTTTAATGTTTTAAATTTTTTAAAAATAAAAAAAATAATTCTCAATTTAATTTTTTTTTAATTTTTGAAAATTTTTTCCAATTTTTTTTATTTTATTTGTTTTATTTAATTTACTTTTTTTACTTTAAGACAAAAATTAAACAATAACTTTGTCAAAAAAAAAATTGACAAAAATTTCTATTTCGACTGTCGAAATACTGACGAGCCCATGATTGCAATTTTTTGTTTATTCACGTTTTTTTTTCTTCGTTTCGTTAGATTACAACAATGTACATTAAATAGCCATCCAATGAATTTTAACTGTTTTTTTTGAACAAATATTTACTTAGAGTGTCAAATTTCTCTGTTAATGGCTTTTGCTGCCTCACGATGGTAAACAACGCACGAAAATAAAAAAAAAAGTACAAAAGATTTCGTAATATGGCATAATATGGGCATTTTTTGTGAAATAACGAAAGAAAGCTAATAACAATGTGATGTGTGTTTACAATGAAAACATTCAATGACAAGCCAAGTATGAAAAAATCGTTGAACAAAATTTCTTAACAAATGGATTTTTTAAAAAGATTATCATCCAGTGAACATGAATCTGAAAAAAAAACAAGTTTTATAATTTTTTTTTGCATTATCTTATCAATACAGGTTGAAATTGCATCAAAAAATAAATAATAACAAGCGATAACATACGTTCCAGTTTTAAAAGCAGGAAATCTACTTCTTCTGACACTTTTTGACAGAATACAAGGAAAATTAATCTCTAATCACGAATTATTCGCAAAAGTAAGAGAGAGAAGAAGTGAAAAAACTTAAATTTATATATATTAAGATCATTACTGCCATCAATCGAAAAAAGTGTGATAGTAATTATGTGATATATAGAAACCGTTTCTAAATAAAAATAAAAAAAAATTAATAATAAAAAATTAAAAGTGCTTAACAAACCGTAAAAATTAATCGCCATCATGTCAAGTGGTCAAGTAATCCCGTTTACGCGCCAGTTTAACTCATTTCGGGCGAACGAAGCAGTTCGAAGCTCCGGAAATGCCTCACAAGCTAACACAACTCGAGGATCTACGAAACACAGATTGCCATCAGCACGAGATGATTCAGCGACAAAAGCTTCCTTAACTCCTCGCCTATGTCGGAGACAACAAAATTCAGTTACAAGTTCGAAATTGAGCATGAAATCGTCGCCGCTGTTATCGCCTCAAATCATTCGATCGACGAGAATTGACAGCAATTGGAATAAAAGAGTTGTCACAAAAGGCTCGAGTATCCATTCGAAGAGTCCCGGAAGCAGCGGAACATCCGTTGAATCAATCGTGCCAAAATACAGCCAAAATTTATCGACTTCGATGTACAATGGCAATGGCGGAGGTCCCCAAAAACGTGCTTATAACAACTCAGGCAAACTCGTTGCTAACAAAATGATCAACAGTACTCGCAGTGCCGCCCTAAATCTCAATAACAACAACAAAATGCCTTCTAACTCAACTAACGGTCACATTACTCACAGCAACAACAACAACAATAAGTTAAGTGTTAAGAGTAAGGAAAACAACTACACATCATACTCAAGTAAATATCCGAATGGTTTGCCGTTCGAGGATGAATTCTATCATCGACGCCGAAAGTCGCTTTCCGAAACGTCAAGTAACACCGTGTCGTCCAGTGACTCGGATAGCAGAAATTTCCGCTTCGAAGACGACGAATTCTCCCGCAAGCCATCCAACGAGGCGTTGTATGTGGATTTCACGAAATCCTTTCATAACAACGAGTCGAAACTCTCGACAACGAATCGTCTGCGACGAACGCAGCAAGCGATGTCCGCACAAGTAACGAAAAGTAGCAATCCTCTGTCGGAATACAATCGTCGAATCAATGGAGTGCATAGTAGTTGCACTTCGCATATTTACAAAAACCCTGCTATGATATTGGAAAACGTTGTCCCGAAAAAGGCGGCATCCGCTTCCATCGTTAATAAACTTCAGCATCATCATGTCAAAAACAGTATTAGTAGTGCTAACAATAATAATTATAAAGCTGTAAAACCATCGTATCTCGTGTCTCCAATTACGTCGTGGGTTCCCAAAAGTAAGCAACCGATAACGACAATCATCCCGGATGACGATGAAGATGAAGAGAATTTGTCAGATATTGAGAGTTCGGAAACAGAAACTGACGATGAATGTTCGTCGTTGACAAATCGCTCGAATAGCGAAGGCGATTACCATTTGAAGCAGAAAATTGCTTTGGAACCCACGATGAACGGAAAAACGTAAGTAGAAAAAGTTATTTTTTACCTTAATTTGATGAAAAACGTGAAATTTTAAGATGAGGAGTACAAAAATGTGAAATTTGTATCTTTAAATTAATGAGGAGTTTAAAATTGTGAAATTTGTTTGAATCATAAGAGTCTGAAAATGTGAAATTAAAAATTTTGAAATTAAAATTTTGTTCAATTTAAAATTTTTTACATTTTTAGATTTCTTATAATTCAAATTTTCACATTTTCTTACTCCTCATTTAATTTTTTTCAATTTTGACTATAAGGACTTAAGCTAAAATTCAATATTTGAGCTGAGACGTACGAAAATGTGAAATTTGTGTTTTTAAATTTTGAGCAGTATTAAATTGTGAAATTTGGTTTGAATCATAAGAGTCTGAAAATGTAAAATTTAAGAATTTTTAAATTAAAATTGGTTTAATTTTAAATTTTTTCCTGTTTTATATTTTTAAATGTCTTAAGATTCGAACAAATTTTCACATTTTATTACTCCTCATTTAATTTTTTTAAAATTTTTGACTTTAAAAAAAACTCTCAAGTCTAAACATCTAAATGCAATATTGTTAGTCATTTCGTTCAGGATGAATACCTCAAACCATTTAACTGCAAGAAACCAAGACAGAAATAGAAAAAGAGAGAAAAAGAAGAAAATGCAGTTAACCTCTACCCTTTTAAGCTTATCGATGTAGTTAATCGTGGCAAGTCATGATCATTGAAACAATTGACCTGTATTACTGTTATTATTTTTATGAATAGTATTAAACACCTTCCGTTTCGAGCCATGTTGTTGTGTGCTGAAATTGATTGGCAGCGGAAAGTATGTTAAGATTTTCTTGACAAACGATGCCTCGTATAGACTAATAGGAAAGTTGTTCATATCAAAGATTAATTGAAGTGATAAGCGTTTTGTTTTGATAAGACAAGGCAATTTTCTCTCATTCATCAGGGGCGTGTTAAATAGGTTCAAGAGGAAATTTAACCTAAAAATTTTTGATTTGGGTTGAAATTAATTGAAAAATCATCATTTGAGGTTTTTGGTTGAATGAAATTCTATAAAAAGCTTCTTATGAGTCGAAAATTGAATTTTTTTAAACTTTCGCTTCTTACTTGGTTTCAAATTTTAACAAAAATGAAAGAAAATTTTGAAGAAAAATTAAAATGTTAAAAAGAGGAGTACTAAAATGTAAAATTTGAATCCTTAGTTAATGAAGAGTACGAAATTGTGAAAATTATTTCAAAAAAGGAACAATTTTCATCAAAATCTGAATCATCAAGTAACTTCTAAAAGAACAAATTATTAAATGAGGAGTAATAAAATGTGAAATTTGTATCTTTAATTCATGAGGAGTACGAAATTGTGAAAAATTCTTTCAAAAAAGCTCAAAATCGAACAATTTTCATCAAAATCTGAATCATCAAGCAACTTCTCGAAGAACATTAATGAAAGAGATTCCCGCCTTTGATATCGTCGCCTCGTTTCTTACTATTGCATGAACTTTTGTGGGTCATTCGTCGTTTTTTCTCCCTCTTCATCGCACGCCTTGCGTGTAATGCGCGACATTTCCCTCCCCACAGAATTCATTTCTGCTTTTCGAGTCATTTGCATAACAGCGCGAAGACTTTACTACTATTAGACCGGAAACAAATCTGACCGAATTTCTACTGAACAATACTAATTATCATATTACTGAATCGTCACCGCGCCACAGAAATCTCCTCAAGTTACACTCGTGACTAATTGTGTTAAATGCTCGCAACGACGTACTTTGCGTAACTACCTTACATGGTAAAAAGCAATGATGAACCATATGTTTTGGCTAGCAAAGCAAGTAAAACCTACTTTTGATTGTTTAAACGACAAACAAACCGACGAAAAGACAGTGAAATGCGATATACCGAAAATTTTGTTGTGAAATGTTACACCATCGCACGTTTCGACGCGACAGAACCTGTTTTGTCATCCAAAAATTGTTCCTACTTGACAGATTGATTCGTAAATGTGTGTCAGAAAGTGAGAGTACTTTCATTAGCACAAAATATTTTAACGAGATGCAAATTATTTTCACAAATATTACGAAATTCGACGATGACTAAATAGCAAAAAATTAAAAAAAAAGAATCTTTCGTTCGTTCAAGTTTAGTTTTTGACCCACATCGACAACTTTCCTTAAATAGTCCGTTTATAATTATTAATATTATTAACGTTACACACGAAAAACATGACCTGAGTACGTTTTTTCGTTATTTATGGCTGACCCGCGATAAAGCGACGACGACGCATACGCTTGACATAATATGTAAATTATTATGATGTTTTGTATGTTATAAGATTTTCAAAACAAAATTTTTGTCGTTTTTTTTAAATGTTATTGTGATATCAACAGTTGAGTTGCA
Source organism: Culicoides brevitarsis (assembly GCF_036172545.1). Classification (NCBI taxonomy): domain Eukaryota; kingdom Metazoa; phylum Arthropoda; class Insecta; order Diptera; family Ceratopogonidae; genus Culicoides; species Culicoides brevitarsis. Next base: position 1,520,889 of record NC_087087.1, on the reverse strand, counting down.
TTTACAATGTTATTCAAATAAGTTCGTTGTTTTTGTTTTTTTTATGATAAACGCCCTCCCATGTTAATTTTGTATATTGACAAGTCTATCAAATTGCTATGCATTTGAATTTTATAATTTTAATGGACAAAAATGGTCCGTTAAGTAATAAAAAATGTATGATTTTATTATAAAATAATTATTGTTTTTTGTCATTTTGTGTTCCTTTATGTTTAAAAGTTTAAATTTAATACAAAACTCATGATTTTTTCATACAAAATTGACATGTTTCATAATATTATGTTTGTGACATGTTTAAATTGTTTACAAAAAGTTTTTATTTTAAATTAAATTATACATTTTATATGATTTAACATTATAATTATTATTTTTTATATAATTTTATAATAATTTTGTTTAAAAAAATATAACTTTTAACAAAAACATTAAAAAAATTTATAAAAAAGTATAATTTTAATAATTATACTTTATTTGATATATGATAATAATATATTTTATTAAAAAAATATACATAACATACAAAAATATTTTTAAAATTTTAAAAATAATATAAATTTGTACAAAAATAATAAATAATTATATAAAAAGTATTATTATTGAATATTATCATTTATTTTATATATGATAAAAATGTATATTTTTTATTAAAAATTACCAAAATCATACAAAAATTTTATTAAAATTTTAATTTTGTTGAAAAAAATTATAAATTTATACAAAAACATTTAAAAATTATATAAAAATTATTATTTTTTAATAATATTATTTTATGTATATATGATAAAAAAATATTTTTTTAAAAAATTAAAATATTAAAAAATATTTTTTTTTTGTTATAAATAATATTTTTACAAAAATTTAAAAAAATTATATAAAAAAGTATAACTTTTAATAATTAAACATTTCTTTATATATGTTAAACATATATATTTTTATTAAAAATTACACAAAACATAAAAATATATTATTAAAAGTAACTTTTTAAACATAACAATATATGACAGACAACAAAAAACATTAAAAAACTTACAAAAAAATAATAATAATGTAAGTAAAAAAAATAACAAACATGATTTGTTCCGTTAGCATTAAGGTCATTGCTTCATGCGTACAATACATTCATATACAATATTTCTCAAATTCATGTTAAACTTTAAAAAATAAAAAAAAACTGTCCCGCATCGTCACAACAACCACATACTTTTAAAAATAAATGTCTTCGCACAAGTTCAAAATTCATTAATAATATGCATAAATATTAAATAATATCCCTCCTTCGCGATTCAATTTTATGCGGTGTTAATATTTTTCGAACAGAATGAACCGCACCATATAAAGGAATATCTTTTTAAAAAAGGTTTGTGCGTTAAATATTTTTTTATTAAATTTTATTTCTGTTAAGTATTTTTTTTATTTCATTTTAGTGGGTTCAATTGTTTTTGCTGCGTGACTTTTTTAAAAAAAATTAATTAAATATTAATAAAACTCGAACTCTAAAGTGCCCAAATTAATGTTTTTATCGTTTTTTATAACTTCTACAAATCACATCCACACATTGTAATAAAGTTGTACAAATTGAACAAACTTTTTTTTCTTATGAATAAAAATATCGAAAGAAGTCAACCAACCTTAACAGCATATAACAAAACAATGCGAAAATTTAGCATTCACAGCTGCAACGAAATGCTGAAGTCGCAACTAAATTATATAATTTACCTTAATTGCCGTGGCTTTTTGCATGTTGGAAGCCAAACAACAGCGCGCCTGCCTTTCAAATGCACAATTTATTTGTTGTAGATAAATGCTGCATGTATGTTTTTTTAAAGTTTTTAGCTAAAAGGCTGTTTTGTTTGTTTACAATTCCCTTTTAAAACTTTTAAAAATTATGATTGTTATTTTCATTGTAATGGAGATAATAAACACATTTGCCGTACAAACCGGATCAAGTTGCAGTTGTTGATATTTTTTTTTCTTCAAACAAACGTGATTTTGTGACATGAGCTTGACAATATGACGAAGGAAGGTTAGAACATTTAGTTTACCGTTAAACATCGAAGTAAGATTTTTTTTTTGAAAATAATTTTAATTTAATTTTAATTTTCAGCTAAAAGATCCTTGATCCAATGATTTGTATAAGAAATTCAAAATCTGATGTTTTTAAGTAAAATTTTTTTTAAAAATTTTTTTTCGCTAACATTGTGCGCTGACTCGAGTAGATAATTTTTCTCCATGAAACATATGCTCGGAGACGCTTCGTTCTCGAGTTATAAAGTCACAAACAGATTTTGTAGAGCAAATTCAATAAAAAATTTGTATCGGGTGAAATTTTTTTGAAAAATTTTTTTTCGCTAACATTGTGCGCTGACTCGAGTAGATAATTTTTCTCCATGAAACATATGCTCGGAGACGCTTCGTTCTCGAGTTATAAAGTCACAAACAGATTTTGTAGAGCAACTTCAATATAAGTTTTATAAAAAATGATGAAACTGCCTTTGATAATATAATTTTCATGTTACATGTTTTCTTCGTTCTACTTCTCAACAAGGAAGGAAGGTTCTTCCAATATTTGCATAAATTCCCCCATCAGATTCAATTAACTAATAATTCTCATTGCTCTACTTCCCTAAATCAACTAATAATAACATAAAAAATTGATCTAAATACCTGATTGCATCAAATTAATGGCTAACTTTTTTGCACGATATCGTCGCATATTTAGTCGTCATTTGAATAAATTGCAACATTAATCCCATTTTTTCTGCTTTATTTTTTTTTCTTCTCTTTTCTTCACGTCAGACGTACTACAAACCGACATACTTCAATAACGAACGATCGACAGAAGGAAAATTATTTATTAAAGGTACAGTTTTAATTTTGTTCGTTATGTTTGCCCTCCTTTTTTGTGTTGTTGTTGTTTCAAACGTGAACTATGCGATGAACTGTATAATAATAGTCCAAAACAACAATTAAGGCAAATTCGATGTTTTTTTTTAGCGAAGAAACAAAATTAGTTGACCCGATATTTATCTAAAAAAAAATAATGAAAGAAAATGAATGTCTTTGTAAAAATCGCATGAACTTGTATCCTTGAATCACGATTTTAACCTGTTTGCTCGCTCATAGTTGCGAATGACTTTTTTCTGGGTAAATGTGTTTCATCCTCTTTTCGCACTACTGAGCTGTTCTCCGAAACTTTTTGCTATTGTTTAACACTTATGATTTTGTATTCGTGATTTTTTAGGCAGATTATTTTTTTTTTTGCTACTAAATAGAACTGAAAGAAGAAGAGAAGTCTGTATTAGATTTGCATTGTTTGCTTTATTATTTGCTGTAAAGGTGTCGTCGTGCCGTATTTAGTCTACCTGTTATGTCTTTAACTTATCTTTTATTCATAATAATTATAAATTTAATGAGAATTTTTGTTTTGGGAAATGATATGAGCGCTTTTTCTCATAATTTTTGTATAAATTTTTAATTTTTAATAAATTTAATTTTTTAAAAATTTTTTAAATAAATTAAAAATTTAAATTTAACTAAACATTTTTTAAAATTTTAAAATTAATTTTAATTTTTTTAAATTTTTAATTAATTTTTATTTTTTTTAATTTTTAATTAATTTTAATTTTTTTAAATTTTTTTTTTTAATTCTTTTAATTTTTTTAAATTTTAATTTTTTTAATTTTTTTAAATTTTTAATTAATTTTAATTTTTTAAAATTTTAATTAATTTTAATTTTTTAAAATTTTTAATTAATTTTTTTTTAATTTTTTTAAAATAATTTTTAAGCAAAAATTGTTAACAGACAGACATTAAAATCCTCCTTGAAATTAAAAATCTTTTAAAAAAATGCTTTGGGTCTCTTTGTTAGCGTCAAAATTTTGAGAAGTGCAGACAGAAAAGGTAATTGACGTCTATTTCCCGTTAACTCGTCAGATCAAATCTTGTGACAAGAAGATTAATCGTTTGCGAAATAAAAACAAAAAAAAAACTTTTAACTAAAAAAAAAATATTTAGCAAGGAAACAATTCTCCATGCTCTAAATATTTCAACACACAATCTCGACATCTTCTTCCTCCAAAAAGAAACAGCAGAAAAATTGAATATTTTACACATAAATTTCATCTTTTGACAAAATTTTTATTAAAATGTATCCAAAAATGGGCACTGCTACAGTTTACGACGCGATAAAAGTTTCCGTGGCAATCATTGATTGAATCCATCATTCATGCGCGACATTGAGTCAAAACAAAACCAATAAATAAAGATGTTTTTTCGTCTATCGGAGGCTCGCTAAAAATTTTCAAAAATTTTTTTCAAAAAAAAAAAAATTATAATGAAAGCAAATTAAATCGTGTGAAAATTTCCATGTACGGAAGTTATTGTTGTCACACAAACATAAAATAAATTTTATTATATTTTTTTGGCTCGTTAATGATGATGAATCATATTGTCTTCGCATCTCATCTCGTGCCATGCCGTGTTTTATTGTCTTCTCTCTTTGTTTACATCGCGATGTGGGAGCGATAAATAAATAAAAACTCAAATTTTGGGTCAAGTTCGCGAAGGAAATTGCACTTTTTTGTTGTTGAATCGCGGAGAGAATATATAGAGCAAGTTCATCGAAGGTCATTTGTCACCTCTAAGTATTCCTCAAGGCAGAAATCACTTTATTTCGTTTATTTTATAAGGAGGAAGTATGAACAGCTACTTTAATTGAATTAATTTTAAATTACTCTCGGGCACTCAATAATGATCCGTAATAATAATAATCACTTAACTTGACTCGAACTCGCCTCGTTAGAAGAAAAAAAATAATAAAAAATTATAATAATAAAAATAAAATAGAAAGAACGCTTTTATTAGAAAATTATACTATATGTGCGCTAATTGAGCTATAATAACATCAATTATCGGTTTGAAAGCGACACTTTAAAGTTCTTTTTCTTTTTTTTTACTAACTAACGAAAATTAACACTTCTTGAACCAAAACGATAATTTTTTTAATAAGTTTCTGCTTGATTTGGATTAATTAGATTTTAAATTTTTAATAAATTTTAATTATTTTAATAAAATAAATTATAAAATTTTAATAATTTAATTATTTAATTTTTTTTATTATAATTTATATATAATTAATAAACAAAATTATAAAATTTAGTAATAATTTTTTTATTATAAATATTTTTTAAATAAATATTTTATTATTTATTATAACATTAATAATATTATATAAAAAAAATATTATAATAAATTTTATAATTTAATTTCATTTATTTAATTTTTAATTTATTTTTTTAATTATGTATAAATTACAATAATAATTTTAATTAATTAATAATATTTTTTTTTTATTTTTTTATCGATTTTTTAAAAAAAAATTATTCATAAAAATATTTTATTTATCTTATATATTTTTTTTTTAATTTTTAAATATAGTTTATTGAAGAGATTTTCCTTCGAATGATTAAAAACGTAAAAAAATAAAAAGATTTAAAATCCATAAGTTGAAACAAAAACGTTAGGCGTTTAATTAAGAAAGAAGTGAGGAAGTACTTTCAAACATACCACAAAAAGTGATATCATAAGAAAAATATAAACCGCAAGTTTCAATAGAACGAAGGCGTTGCTCTTCCTTGCATTAAAAGAGTTGAATAATTTCATGTCACAAAAAGTTGGTGAACATAAACTAACTCACATTCAAGCTCAAATACGAGAGACAGAGAGAGAGAGAAAAACGAGAGAGCAGAAAAAATTGCCAGTAGCTTTTATTTCTGTGAAGGCGTAATATAATATCATGCAGACTGAGTTAATAAACCGGTCAATTTATAACCAGCTGGCTTTTTGTTGTTCTTGCACGTCGTACGTTCAACGAGCGACGAGAGGTGTAATGTACTCTTGAAAATTTTTGAGTTTTTTTGCTGCTGCTGCTGTTTCGATTATTTATGTTCTTAACTGAATAAATGGTACTTGAAGCCGGTATTGTTGTCTTAAAGACATTTCTTAAAAAATTATCTTACCAATTAGCAGCAGCTGAGTTCAGTTGAAGTCGAAGTCAGAGTCTAACAACATTCGCCAAACAGCAGGCTCGCTTTGCACTTAATTTATTCTGTCAAAAGGAACATTTATTTACAGACACTCACACAAATGTGCCTCGACTCGAGCGATATTAATGAAGTAAAGACTTTTTTTTTAAAGGGAAACAAAAAACTGGTTTATGGTTTGAATTTTTTTTGTGTGCATAAATTTTGTTGTGATTAATTTTTTTCTCTCTTCTCGATGTTGTTATGAGATGCGGTGTTAACACGATTGACAATGTTTCAATTAATGGGCTTAACATATTTTTTTTTGCTTACGTAATGCTTATGAAAGCGACTCATGAACTTCATTCAATTCATTTCAATGCAGGAAGAAATTTAGTCAAGGCAAGAAGTTCATATAACACCATTAATATTTATTAACTAAATATAGTTTTGTTATTGAATGCATGAAGTTTAAATCTGTTATGTAGACGAGACAACAACAAATTATTTGTCAGGGATGGAAATTGTATCGTTAGCAAAAATTTTATTAATTTTTAAAAATTGTTTAAAATAAATTAAATCAAAACATTTTATCATAAAATATATTAATTTAATGTTAATTCAAAAAAAAAAGTAAAAAGTTCGATTTTTCAATAAAAAAAAATAAATAAATGAAAAATTAAATAAAATTTTAATAATAAAATATTTATAATATAAAATTATAAATTTTAATTATTTATTTATTTTTTTTTTTTTTGAAAAATAAATTTTTTTTAATTTTAAATAAAATTTAAATTTTAATATGAAAAATTTAAATTCTTAATTTTAATTTTTAAATAAAAAATTTAAAAAAATATAATTTATTTAATTTCTTCTCCCTTTTTTAATATTAATTAAAATTTATAAAATTGTAAAATATTTAACTTCATTTTTAAAAAATAGTTACTAATCAATTAATTTAATTGAAAATAGTTTGTGAAAAAAATAAATTTTCAAAAAAAAAATTAATTAAAATAAATTTTAAAATGTATTTTAATATTAAATTGATTTTAATTAAAAATATTAAAAATTGATTTTTCAAAAAAAAAAAAAAATTAAATTAAATTTTAACATTTAACATAAAAAATTTTTTTTAAAATATTTTTTAAAAAAAATTTTATTTTTTTAATTAAATTGATTGAAAATTAAATTGAAGTATTTTAATATCAAAAATTAATTTAATTTTAATTCAAATATTTTAATTATTTTTTAAAAATTAATTTCGTAAAATATAAAAAAAAAATTAATATTAAATTCCATCTCTGTCAAAACTTCAGACAAACAAATCGTAGACTGAATTCAATTTGATGTTAATTTATTTTCATTTCAAGTTTCATCTCGCTCGTTCGACGCGTACCATATGGCAAAAGTTTCATTCAATTTTTTGACCCACGAATAAAAACCTTTGAATTTTAAAGAATTTCCGTTCAATTAGTCAGCTGACTTTTTTTTTAAGTTGAATCACCTGTTGGTCAAATTCTGCTAAAAATAAAGTTAAAATCGGTTAAAATAAAATATATGATATCCGTTTATCATTCATTTGCATCGTAATCGTCACTTTAATACGAATTTTATGACTTTCTTAAAAAAAATATTTTAAAATAATTTGCCGAAATACAAAAAATAAATTCAAACGAGAAATAAAAAAAAAAAGAAAGAGGAAATTCAATTTAAACTTATTTATTAAAGTTAAAGATTTTTGCTCAAAGGTGCGATGTTGTAATTAATTATTACTTTATTCATTGCCTTTATTAATTATGTTAACTTTTTTCGTGTGTGTGGGAATTTTTCATAAATTCATATAAGGAAATGCATTCACTTTCTGAATAAAAAAAAAATTTAAAAAAAAATGCATTTCATGAACATGAAACGAAAAGAAAATGCATCTTGACCATATTTTAATGACATGCAAATTTATTCGCGTCTTTTTCTCTCTTTTCAGAGATGTCCGATTAACAATGACATTAAATACACATAATTCCTTATACGAGTTTTTATAAAAAAAAAACCTTTAAAGAAAGCAATAATTTTTTTCTGTAATAAAAAAATCATAAGTACTCAAAAATAACATGAGCACAATATTCATTGTTCAAGCATGCTGTTTATTTATACAAAAGTCATTATTAAAACATCGTTAATAATACTTACGAAGCATAACTCCAGCCAGAGTGCCAAACAATAGACCGTAAATAACGAATTGCATTGCGGAGGATGTTTAATTTCGTGCACATCGCATTGTTATGTGCATAAATAATATTTAAATATACAGTGAAATGACGATCATTGGGTTGTTTAAGACCTTCCATAAATAAAATTTCACGATTGTTTTGTCGATCAATTTAAGTGAAATTTATACATGTTTAAGGAAGTTGCATAAAAAAATCATAAAAAATCGCTTATAAGGATAATGGACCTTGGGGAACATATTTCCTTGTTCTACAGCGAAAAATGCATTTAAACATTAATTTTACATACGGGAATAGATAAAAACACGATAAATCGCCAAATATGGACAAAAATATACTTTACACATGTTTTAATGCATTTTTAATGTTTTTAAGTGGTGCTATAAATATTAACATTTAATAATATTGATACAAAAGACGCGAGCTTGAAACACTTGAGATGAGGTCAAATGTATAAAATTCCTGTCTGCTAATCTTAAACTTATATAGCACGTGTACAATTTCTCATCCGATACACTTGAAATGTGTTACACAACACATATGCGGATTTTAATTACTTTCTGTAACATTATACCATGATTATATATAATAATAATGAATAAAGTTAATTTAAAAAAAAAATAAATGATGAACGAAAAGGAAAGTCATGAAGCGTGAAAGATTTCTTCTTTAGCTTTTTTTTTTTTTTGACTTGGTCAAATATTTAATAAGCGAAAAAATTTCAAGTGCATTTATTTCACGGTCATTCCCTCGCACAATCACACAACGTTTGACGAGAGTACAAATGTAATAATTGAAATTAATTTATTTATTACTTTATCTTAATAATAATCATCTTCGTAGAAATAAACATATTTACTTGGTTGCAGCGGTTTTGACGTTCATATATTTTATTTTTTATTATTTTTTAAGTGAATATTCAATTGAATATATTATCAACGACGTTCTTTCTTTCACGATTGAATAATCAACAAATAAATTGAAAATATATCTTGAGTTATGTTTACGGAGTGAACATGTAACTATTTAATTGTTAATAAAAAATTATAAAATATTATTAATTTTAGGGTTATCTTTTGATTAAAACTTCTATTTTTTAAAAATATATTTTTTTAATTTAATTTTATTTTTTAATTTTAATTTTTTTAAATATTTATTTATTATTAAATATTTTTTTAATATTAAATTTTAATATTTTTTTTTAATAATTTCTATAAAAAAATAAAAATTATTAAATTACTATTTATTTTTTAAAATAATTAAAAATTAAAATAATTTTTATTTTATTTTTAATTATGAAAAAAAGAGCTTTGCTTATTAAAAATATAATAAAAAAATATATCAAATTTTGCAATAATTATTTATAATTAAAATATATATAAATTTTTAAATAAATTACTTTTTTTTAATTTTTATAATAAAAATTTTTTTAAATAAAAAAATAAAAATTAATAATAGTCATTGTTAAATTAATAATTTTTAAAATTTTAATAATTATATAAAATAATATATAATAAAAAAATATAATTTTTATTATTTTATTTTATATAAAAAATTTAAAATAATTAATAAAATAAAATAAATAAAATAAATTATTAAAATAATTATAATTATTAAATAATTTTATATATTTTAATATTTTATAAATTATAAATTTAATAATTTTTTTATATCTTTGAAAATATATAAAATTATTATAAATAATATATATTTTACAATAACTAAATAATAATGTTTAAAATATATACAATTTATAATAATAAAATAACTTGTTCGTACAGCAAACTAAAAAAAATTAATAATGATAAAGTAATAAATTTATGCGGGAAGTAATTTCTCTCCGCGATTATATCTTAATAAAATCTGTTAGCAAAATATATATTTTATATAAAATATCAAAAAAAGAAATATTTATTCACATCGTGTTAAAAGTAACTTTATTCAGTGACTCAAATAAAAGTTGGAATCAAATCAAACAATTTGTTTAATGAAATATAATAAATTTTGCAGTCAGCGTTAGAATACGAGCCTTCATTAAAATGCACATTAGAATAATATTCCAGATCTGCAACAAATAAATAAATAATATAAATTTATATATTTGTGTAGTTAAGACACCTTTCTTGAGGCAAACACACACACGTATCTCTTGAAATAGAATACGACGAGAAAATATTAACAGTCATATTATTTAATAATAAAATAAAATATAGGCAGAGAAAAAATTACGAAACACTCCCACTCTCCCCGATGACGATACACACGTACAGATAATTCGCCTAGACTAGCGAGGTTTCTTGTTTGTTCTGTCGTTGAAGGTACTCGTTAATTTCAAATAAAATGAAAAAAAAAAATGAAAAGTGTTTTATGCGACCTTTTCTACCGTAAAGTTACACGATTTTCTCGACACCAAAGTCGTGTCTCTTCATTTGAATAAATAACGAAAGTCTTCTTAACTACCTGAATTATTATTATCATCATCATCATCATCATTAAAAGCAACATGTATGCAAGACACTCAAGTTTATGAACTTGAATGAAAGTTGTCAAACATGAACAACATCGCACGTCGTTGTAAAAAAGTAACATGTACATGATAACTTCGAGATAAACAAAAGAAAAAAAAAGTACAAACTCATGAATAATTATTAAAATTATTATAAAACTTTTAACTTTTCTTTCATAACTTTTGATATTTAAAAAAAAAAATATTAAAAAAAAAATTTAAAAAAAATACAAAAAAAAAATTTAAAAAATTATATGAGCATATGAAGTTTTCATGGGTTAAAATTTTTTGAATTTTTTTTTTCGCGCAAAACATTCCTTGAGTCATAAGAATCACTTTTCTCCATGAAACATATGCTCGGAAACGCATAGTTTTTGCCACAAGTGCTTACCTTCAATTTTTTGTACGGCAAAATCAATAAAAACTTTAAAAAATGTAAAAAAATTATCTTATATCATTAAAAAAGGAGTTTTTCATGCATGAAGAGACAAATGCCATTGTGTGCAAAAATTTTTCCTGCGAAAAAAGCGGCTTTTTACTTCTTTGACCAAATCAGGACGACTTTACGACGAAAAATGCGACGACACTACTTTTCCAATTAATCCGACGCGATGTTAACAACGAGCATTTAATGATAAAAAAAAATCACGTAGAAAACAAAAAATAAGAGTAAAAGTGAAAATTTTGCACTTATTTGCTGCCAAAAGCGGTTAAAAACAAGGTTTTTATTGCAGCATTAAGCCTTATACGGCGATGCCGATTTCAAGTGAGTTAATGATAAAAATTAATGCGACAAGTGATTAAAACATGTATATGGATCGAAAGAGCATTAAAATAATAGAGCGTTTATGTTTAGTTCCGCATAGAAGCTGAAATCGGTAAAATAGCCTTCGTTCATTTGTTTAACATGTTTGGAATTTTACGACATATGTTAATGTGAGTTTATGTGATTTAAATGAGATTAATGAAGGGCCTAAAGCCACACACAAAACGTGATAATTTGTTAATTTTATTGTTTCCTTCGAGAGATTCAGTAGCGGAACGAAGGTTTGACTTAATGTTGATAATTTTTCTGAATTTTTATTTTTTTTAGCTTGGTTTGAATTAATTGAAATATGCTTGGTTTGGATTAACTGAAATAAAAAATAAAAAAAATAATAAAATTTAATTAATTAATTTGATTTAAATAATTAATTAAAATTAAAAAAAATTAAAGCTTACCTGAATTTTCAATATTTTCAACTGACTAAAAATTATATAAAAAAAATTAAAAATATTAAAAAGTAAAATAAAAAAAAATAAAAAAAATTAGGTAAATTAAATTTAAATAATTTAATTAAAAAAAAAATAAAAGAATTAAAAACTTACTTGATTTTTCAATATTTTCAACTAAATAAAAAAAAATAAATTTAATTAAAAAAATTAATAAAAATTTAATAAAATTTAATTAACTTAATTAAAATATTTTCGACTAAATAAAAATTAAATAAATTAAAATAAAATAAAAAAGAATTAAAAAAATGTAAAAAAATTCAAATCAAAAAAATAAAATAAAAAAAAAATAAATAAAAAGCAAAAAAAAAATAAATAAAAAATTTTTTAAACCATTCTTGAGAAAAAACCAAAACAATAGACCTTCAAAAAACTATTCAGATGCACATCAAATTTTATGCATCGTCTCATCTCGTGACCTTCGCTGTTTCATGTTGTCTCCGGATATTATGTTGCGTTTATGCGTGCGTATCATCTCCCCATTCAAATGTCAGTCGTCTTTTTCATTTCAATTCCGTGCTCGAATACAACGACCCTTAAGCCTTGAGCGCAAAAAAATGCGCTGCCCACGAAGAGTTCCGCATGCTGACATTCAAAAAAAAAAACACACGAAAATTGACAGTGAAATTCGGGAAGTCCTAACCTTGATATTGAAATTGAATGTCAACATTATTATTATTTTTTTGCAGTTCAATCAAAAATTTGCACCCACGCGCAATTGTACGAAAGATATTTTTTTTACCATTGACCTCGTCTATTTTCGGAACTACTTATTTATTATTTTGTTTATTAAAAATTAGCTTTGATTGAAAAACTTTTCCTTAAAAAAAACAGAAAAATCAAGAATAAAATGCGAACGCCCGGTTATTTTTAAAAATAAAGTTCAAATTCGTACCTTGAAAGTCCTTGCACGAAAAAATGAAAAATTGTCAAGTTTTGTTTACTTATTAAAATAACTTTTTATGTCTTTTTTGCACGTGCCATGAACCTAAAAGACAAAAAAAAAAAGTAAAAAAGGGGGAAATTTTTTAAAAATTCACTTACCTGGATTTAATTTCCGTTTGTTTTGTTTGCGAAGAGACGTGCGATGACACTTGCTTTGTGCTAATTAATGCTGATTCACAGTCATTGTCTGGCGAGTTGAATAAGACGTCCTTGCGAACAATTTCGCGCGCGCTTGCAACTGCTTATTTAAATAAATTATAGATCAAAATCGTGCTACTCTTGAAGCGCGAATAGAAAACAAAAGTTGTCGAGCGACGTGTAGTTGTAATACATTTCCGCCTACTTCTAATTATTCATTAATCATTTTTTTTTACTATTTTTTGCTTTTTTTTATGGAAATATTTGACTGCAAGGTGTGCATTTTTGGAGTTATTTTAATTATTGTTGATGAGTTCGTTCAAGACATCTCCATTACCTTACCTTGATCTTCATTTTTTTACCAAATTATCGTTCATTCAGTCGAAATATTTTTTTTATGGATGATGTAACTTTTTTTTCGCATATCCAAAAATAATAAAAACTCATTGAGTGCTCAACTTGTGTAATAATCGGTACTAATTTAATGATATGCTAAAAAAAATATGACCAAAAAATTGATGGCAATGACAATGAAAGAGTTTTAATTCGCGAATTTATTGCTATTTAAATGATGTTTGAGCAAAAATTGGTTCAAAGTAGTGATAATGTGACAAATAATAGATTTGGAATGATGAAAAATGGGAATGTAGGCGCCATTTAAGTGATTTTTTGTTAAGATTTTTTATTAAAATTTTTTTTTTTAAAAAAATTTTTTGGAAAGATTTTTTTTAACAAATTTGAAGAATTTTTGACATTTGTGAATCAAAAATTTAGTTTGATGTTCTGAAAAAAAATTTTTTAAGCAAAAAATCGAAAAATTTTTAATTTTTTTAAATTTTTAATAAAATTTTTTTATAATTTTTTTTTAATTTTTTTTTTGTGAATTTTTTTTAATAAAAAATTATTTAAAAATAAATTATTTATTAAATTTAAAATATTAATTTTAAAAATATTTATTTTAAAAAAGTTTTTTTTATAAATTTCTTTTTTAAAAATTTCTTTTTTTCTTTTTTAAATAAAAAAATTATTAAAAATAAATTAAATTGATATTATTAAATAAATTATTATTTTTAATTAATTAAATTATTAATTATTAAATTAATAAAATAAATTATTTTAATATAAAAAGCAATTTTTGTAACAAAAAAACTTTAAAACTCATTATCAAAAACTTCTATGAATCACAAAACTCAATTTTCTGATTCATCAGTTTTGTGTGTCACTCCAAAAAAAATAGGTCTTCATGTCAACAGACATCTTCGAAATAAATAATTAGAAATTCGTGTCGAAAATGGTCAATTTCATCATATGCGATCCAAAGACAAATGCCATTTTTCACGCACAATTACCGCTGCTGGCGCGATTGACATGAACTTTCATTTTTTTTCTTCTCGACTTCACAACATCTTGCAAACAATCTCTTTTAATATTATGAGGTTTCGTCACATTCACATTATTTATTAGTTTTTGGTGAATTTTGACTTTTTTGCCATGCATCACACGAGATTTCAGTTAAAAAAGTTTGATCTTATCTTTTTAAATTAATCTTTGAGACATTTTTCAGTTGAAATTTATTATTTGCTATTTAATTTAACAAAGTTTAGAAAATTGTGCAATAGATGGCGCTTTATTAAAAAAAAATAATTTTAAGAGAAAAATTTGTTTTTTTGAAAATTTTTTGGAAGAAATAGATGCAAAATGATAAATTATGAAATTTTAACAAAGAAGAGAAACAAATTTTAATCAAATTCTAAAATAGAAATAATTAAAACGCCATCTATGGACTTCTACAAGAACTTTAAAAAAAAAACAAAAAGGTCCAAAAAAGATGAAAAATTATAATTTATGAAATTAAAATTTATTTAAATTAAAAAAAAATCAATCTAATTCTTAAAAATAAATATTTAAAGCGCCATCTGTTGCCTTTTATAAGAACTATAAAAAAATAAAATTTATTTTTTTTAATAAATCAAAAAAAAAATCTTCTAAAAACATTTTTTAAGAAATTTTTTCAAAGAATTCTCGATCACTTTCAAGACACGAGCTTAATTGATAAGATTCGACCTTGACCCTTCACAGATCGATTTGTGCTCGCTCTAATGACTAAACAAATCAATAAAAAGGCATCAAAGTTCAAAGTAATTTTTCCGTAGAATTTCTTCGTAATGAATCGAACGAGCGACATTCAGACTAGCGATAACGCAAACAATGAAACAGCTGAGCAATGTACAAATTCTCGCTCTCTCGTTCATTTTTTTTCTATGTGTACTCGTCAAATACACGAAACCAAAACAAAAATTAATTCTACGTAGCGACTGTCGGTTTTTGTTGTTATTTTATTTTTATTACACAGAAAAACTACAATATTTTTTGACATAACGAACTAAATCCAATTACACCGTCATGTCATAATATAGAAAAAAAAAAAATAAAACAAGAATCGAGAATCGAGTACGAGCGATTCAATTATATGGCACCCTCTCAGCATAACACGAAATTTTCTCACTTTTACTCGCCATCAGTCACAACTACCGCAACATTTGACAGTCATTCATGGGCAATTCACTCAGTCAATTCCGTATTCTTCGTTTTATTGCCGCGAGTGAAGCAATTCGTCATAATTTAGTTTTTTTTTGTGTTAAAAATCAAATAAAATGGTTCTAACGACCACAGAGTACAATACGACGGGTGCCCGAAAGAATGTCTCGATACCGCGACAATTGTTATCACTCACAAAGCACTATTACACGACGTGTGTGCGAAAAGTGAATCAAGTTGGCACGCGGTTCGTCGTGAGAAGTTGTCAATTTTGCGCGGAAGGCATTGAGAAAGTCGCGGCGACGCACGATTTTTACTACAATAATGCTTCGGTGCCGTATTACGTCAGAGATTATCACTTTTATGGCGAAACGAGGTAAATATTGGCACTGTGATAAGGCAATTTTGAAGGAAATTGCATTGCGCCAGATGATTAAGAGGGACTTTCGTTACAAGGTTGTCGAAGTTTCTACACGCATTTTTCGGTTTAACCGTCAAACGTTACATAAATTAGTAATCCAGCATTACGTTAAAAGCACGAATTTTCATGATATGGCATTTTGGGAGAATTTGCTTGGTTTGGATTAAATGGAAAATGTCTGTCTGAAAAAAAAATTTTATCAATTTTAGTCAAAGATATGATTTTTAAGACATTTTTTGTGAAAAAAAGAAATTTAAAAAATTTTACAATTTTTTATGAATAATTTTAATAAATTGAATTTAAATTCAAAAATAAATTAATTTTTTTTTTAATTATTTTTTTTTTATTTTTATAATATTTTTTTTTTAATATTAAAAATTTTAATTAAAAAAAAATAATTCAAAAAAATTCATAAATTATTTTTTTATTAAATTTTAGTATATTTTTAGTTAATAAAATTTTTAAAAATTAATATTTTCTGATTTTTTTTTTAATTTTTAAATTATTTTTTCATTAAAAATTAATTTTTTTTTTAAATTTTATTTTAAAAAATATTAATTTTTATTTTTTTTTTGTAATTAAAAATTTATTAAAAAAATATAAATTAAAAAAAATAATTTTTAATAAAATTAAAAAAAAAAATTAATGAAAAAATAATTTAAAAATTAAAAAAAAATCAGAAAATATTTAATTTTTTTTTAAAAATTACACCTGTGAATATTAAATTTAAAAAAATTTTTTTTTTTTTTTTCAAAATAATTTTGTATAAAAATCATTTTTTAAATTTTATTAAAAATTATTTTTTTTAATTTTTATTTTTATTTAATTTAAAAAAAAAAATTTTTTGTGAAAAAAATTGAAAATATGAAAAATTTAATTTTTGTGATTTTTTTTAAATAATTTAATGAGAATTTACCTCAAAAAATGCACTCAAGTCATTTTTCATCATCTTAACGGAATGACTTTGCATTTCGATCCAATAACAATCCAATATCCAGCAACAAAAGTCAAGAAATACCCACAAACAGAACGAAATTATTGTATTTATTGCTGTTACAATACTTTCTTTGTTAAAAAATTCATGCTACATACCTATTTATACATTGCACAAGAAAGAAAACGAAAAAAAAATAAGACCTACAATTGTTGTTTACATGTGATTAACACGCAACACATTCTGTGCGGCGGCGCCCAAATAACAATAAACAGAGATTAAACGAAAATTTTTATTATTTTTTTGCAGTTATGATCGATCATCAAGACGCCATCGTGACAGATCGAAACGGAAAAGTCCCAAACAGACGAGACAACGCCACAGAGACGACAGATCTCACAGCACATCGCGACGTCGTCACAAGGAACGCAAAGAGCGCGAAGATGTGCGAACGCCAGTTAAGGTAAGAACTTTTTTTTTGTTTATTTACTTTCGCGACAGTTCATTTAATTAATCGAAAAAAATGAGAAAAATAGCTGTCATGTCATTTACATTGTGTAAATTTACTGTATTTGGGCGAGAATTGGATCGAACCCAATTCGAAGCAATTACAACAGAACTCATGTATCTCTTTCATGTTTATTTTATTATAAATTATGTCACCTTGGCTTGAACCTGAAAATTTGCTGCCTCTTCTATTGCTTCAACTATGTAAATTTAACGATTTTTTGCCTTGTAATTTTGTGTGTTATGTTATGTTGTTTTGGCTCTAATAATAAATTGCAGCGGTTTGTTTATAAATTTTGTCAGTTATGACGTGAGTTGCAGTAATTGCATTGATCTATAGAATATTGAATGAAATGTAGTTTCAAAAATGTTCGTTAGAGGGCGTTTTAAATTTTTTTTTTAGATAATTTTAAGAAAAAATAGAATTTTGTGAAATTATGAGATGTTAAATTAGATAAAAATTCATTAAATTAAAAATTTAGACAAAATAAGATTTAATTTCGATCAAATTCTTTATTAAAAAAAAACAAAAGCGCCATCTATGGACTATGAATTTAACTAAAAATAAATTTTTAAAGAATTTTCGTATCAAATTTAACGAAAAGCAGATTTAAGAAATAATTAATGAGAAAAAATGACTTAAAAATATAAAAATCGAACAAATTATGCCAAAAAAAATTTTTTTAAAGCGCCATCTGTTGACTTTTAAAATAATAAAAAATAATTTTTAAAGAATTTTTATTAAAAAATTTAACGAAAATAAAATTTAATGAAAATTTGACGAAATAATTAATGAAAAAAATATGACTTAAAAAAAATTTGACCCATTTTTCAATAAAAAAAAAATTTAAAAGCGCCATCTACTGACTGAAAGTAAAAAGAAATATTTTTTAAAGTATTTTTCTTTAAAATTGAACGAAAAATAAGATTTTAAGAAAATTTGAAGAAATAATGAATGAGAAAATATAACTTAAAATAAAATTTTCGAAACAAATTATGCAAAAAGAAATTTTTAAAGCGCCATCTATGAACTTCCATAAGAACTAAAATAAATAATTTCTTCAAAAATTAATAAATTCACAAATCTCACACGTCAAACAAAACATGAAAAACTCATTTTTCATCATTTCATAAAATTTTCGCAGAGAGGCAAATGAACTGTTAAATAGTAAATATTTCATGAATCATGTTACGAGTAAATTTTTCAAATGATTAGAAAAAAACAGTTCAAATGTGCAAATATTTTCGTGTGTGTGAAGAATTTTTCCATTGACACAAATTCTTTTCTGCGGATTTTTTGGGTCAATGATGTTCGTTCGTCGCGCGTTTTTTTTTTTATTTTCAACCGTCGATCAATCAATACTCGACTTTTTTTAATCAACATCCGCAATTGTGATTCATCTTATCGGATCAATAACAATTGTCAGGAAATATTTTGAAAGGACAATTTTTATTTATTTAAATTTAGAGCAAGTTCAAGATCGCCCAAATCGTTAAACGGAATTAACTCGCCGCAAGGCACATAATGTAACAATAAACTTTTATATTCCATTTTTGTCATCGTGCGATGCCCTTGAGCTTGAATTGCTTGAGTTTGAGCAACAAAGTCCGTCGATGATCGCTCTTCCGTTGAATTTCGTCTCTTTTTCCGAGAAAAATCTCAAAATTTCCCGAGAGAGAGTTTTGTTTTTTCGCAACTATGGCGGATGATCTATTAATAAAACCGACGTTTTGTCGCTCATCAGACGAAATATTTGAGGTATGCGCGCGCATATGCGATCGTGAACTCTTTCTTCATCGAACGGCGACAACTGTCGCTTGTCTTGCATCACGAGAGACAATTTTCCCATATGCTCTCCCGTGCATTTTCCCATCTCATCGAGCGCCTATGGATAGATATATGTTGAGTTTTCACGTCTTTGCTGTGGGAATGGGGAAAAAACGTTTAAGATACAGTAAAATAGTTTACTGAAAATCAGTTTATTTGTTACTAGATTGTTATTAATATCGTCGTCTAACAAAAAAAAAATCGCAGAAAAACTTTTATCTTGTTATTATTTAACGGTTAAATTTTTATTTATTTTATTTTTTTTAAATAAAAATATTTTTTGTTATTTATTTATTAAAAAAATTACCAAAAAAGTAAGAAAATTACTCAAAAAAAAATAAATAGAAAAAAAAATTTTTTTTTTTAATACAAAGTGACACAAAAAAAGTCAAATGAGTCAGAATTGTACAAAATAATAAGAGTAAACACACAGAAAAGTGACAACATTTAGTTAGTGGCTGACATTTGTGACGTAACTGTTAATGACGGATCAATTTTTGGATCTCCAAAAAAAAATTTTTTTTTTAAATAATTTAAAAAAATATTTTTTGGATGAATTTTCTTTAAAAAAAATTTTAAAAATTAATTTTAAATTTTTTTTTAAATTTTAAAATTTTTTCCGGATTTTTTTTTATCAATGAGAAGCATCAAACAACAGGTCTTCGATACAATCAAACCTTGTGATGTGACTTTTCGGTCTATTTTCTGAGTGATTTCAATGGTGATTATTTTTAGACATCAGCGTCATTACTCACGTCGGTTGTCTGTACGATCTACTCTACAAAAAAAAATAAAAAAAAACTTAAGAAACGTTTGTTTTTCTTCGCTTTTGATGAGGAAAATTATACAAATTTCGCTGATTCAGACCCGAAATTTACTACTTTTGAGCTTTTCTGTGTGTTTACGTTATTTTCTTGGCACTTTTGCACATCTGTGACTCAAAAAAAGCTATAAAAATATAAGTTTTTAGCAAATTTGTGACTTACTTGTGATATAAGATGTGAAAAAAGTCCATACTCTAAAAAAAAAATACAAAAATAAAAAAGAGAATTATTGAAAAAATCAATTTTACAAAGAAAAAAGTGTCAAAAAATGTCGACAATCACAAAAAAAGTTACCACAACAACAGCAGCGAAACCCGTATCCGGCGTTTTGGGACATAAAACGGTAAAAATCTCAACTTTTCCTCAATTTTCTTCGATTTTTACGAGTTTTTGCTCAATTTCCTGCAGAATGGCACAACAAAAGCGCCTCTTGTAAAGCCAAAAGTGCCTGTAAAGCCCCCATCTCCTGTGAAAAATGGCACAAAAAAGCACGAAGACGACAATAGTTTGTTGCCTCAAGATCGCCCGCAGCTCAAAGTCACGGGATCAGCTAAAAGTCAGTTAACAAACGTTGCGTTACCCGACATTTCCGTGTTACAAGTCGAAAAAAAGGATAAAAACTCACCGCCTGTGACGAAAATCATCATTTACAAGTCAAAGGATCCCAACAAAAAGCCAACTGCCAAGTTGATTATCGAAAAGGTTTGAAAATGTTTCGATTTTTTTCCCATACTTCATCTATGGTTGACTAATTTTTTTCATCTTTCGACCTGAAACGTGACAAAATCAAAGTTTTCACGTTATAAAAAATGTTTGTCTTGCGTTTTCTCGTGTCTCGTGTGTCTATTTCTATCATTTTTTGTGAGTTTTCAAATCCTCGATCCCTTAATTGTAGTTTTGAATCATTTTCATATCAATTTTTGGTGACCTTAACCCTTTCTTGCCTTCGTTCGATGGTTAAAAGTGCAAAAATACGCATCGACTTGACATTATTTTCAAGTTTTTTTGCGATCATGGTCATGGCGAGCATATGCGGAAACCGAAAAAGCGCTGACAAACGTTTTTTAAAAGTGAAAGCTTTGAGTTTTTGCTTGAATTAGTGATAAAAAAGTGAATTATTTGCAGAATGACTTTGAAAATTATCAGAATTTTCCATCAGATACGAGTTTCAATACCTACAGTGCGATGATGCAACAACAGCCTGACCCCTATTACGCCAAAAATGACCAAAAATTGCCATGGGCGTCGACAGAAAGTGTTAGCAGTAGTTCAACGGGACTGTATCACGTGCCTCCTTCAGTTTATTCGAATCCCGTATCACAAAATCCATATGCCTACAATACGGGGAACTCCATTTCGGATAATTTTTATGCTCGAAATGCTCAAGAAATGGCTCAAAATCGACAAAAAAATGATTTTTACTCGCAACAAATGCCGCATCAAGCGAATTTACAGTCACACAAGCCATTTACGAGTTATCATCACACGCCGGGGACACCATTGAACATGTCACAGATGAATTTGGCATCGAATGAGCTGTACAATGCGGATATCAATTACATGAATAACTATTTGAAAAGTTTGCCGGATTACAATTTGTTACCTGTTCAAGCGCAAAATGCACCAACAACGAGTGAAAGTGACGAAATTTATAATAATTATCCATTTTATGCGTCCCAAAGACAACCGCATCCTCTTGCAAAGTCAAATTCCTTCCAAAGTTTCGGTCAAAAGCCAAATTTTCATCAATTTCATCCGTCCTATGAGAATGTCGGGATATGTCGAAGTACCTCAAGTCATGCAATTCCGCATCAAAGTTACCATCATCACCCGCCGCAGCAATATATCCATCCAGCAATGCCCGATCAGCAACCTTATTTAGCTCAAAATCAGATAAATATCGGAAATGAGGGACTTTGTACGCGTCCTCCGACGTCATCGAGCCAAAATTCGAAGAATATCGGAGATTTTTGGAAGGAAAATGTCAATAGCAGTAACAAATCTCAACCAAAAGTCGGCTGGAATTACAATAAAATCATGAGTAAAACGAAAGACGAGCTCCAAAACACGATAAATCGTTACAAAAACAACATTGCCAACTTAAATCAGAGTCTTTCGAGACCTGTAGATGATACAAATCCCTATAAATTGAGGAAAAACGTGTCTTATACGCATATCGATCGACGATTGCAGGAACAGCCATACGAAATGATGTATAAAAACTCCTTCGACAACAATAATAACTCCAATAATGCGAATAATTTTTACTCTCATACTGATTCTGCGTTCACTCGAGTCGGGGATTTTAATCCAATCACATCTACAAGCAGTAATTACTCCCTAAATTCCTTCTATAGTCCCGTACAGCCCTCAGATCTTCAAAATTTCGCCCAAAATACGAGTTCAAATACGCCGCCGCCTCCTCCGGGCTTCAAATCTCTGATGAAAAGCATGTCAAACGCTTCAATTTCGAGTTATTTGAACTCCAATCCGGTGCCGTTTCCCGGTTTACATCACTTAACCTCACAAAAATCGAAGATTTCTCATATTCCGGTGCTGCAAAAGACAAATCCCTTAACGAAAAGTAACTCGAATTCGACAATAATGCAATTACCTTCGGTAAATTTGGCGGAATTGACATCTTATATGCCTCCGTTGGCGAAAAGTTCATCGAGTTCGTGCATTTATGCGAAAACGTTGAGTCAACCGTCGCATCTGCGGAAGACAAATGACATTTTTTCGCCGTATAAGGGCTTCGATGTGAGCGAAGTGAACAAATGTGTGTCGAAAAATACGGAAATTATGCGGAATGAGATGAAAAAACCGTCGATCGGGTTGAAACCTTCGAATAGTTTCAGCGGCGGCGTTCGACCAAATGTGATATTTCAGAAGCCGGTGCCTTTTGAGAGACCTTTCAAAGCAGCGACGCCGATAGCGAAGTGTGTTACGGAGAAAATTCCTCCGAATGAGAATTTGCCGCCTGCGAGTTTTGCTCCGATTGACTTTTCAACGACTTCTAAAGCTGCAGATCCGTTTGTTAATCATGATTTGGTCAATTTTGAAGATAATATTGGGCGAAGTATTGCTGATATCTATGACGTTGGCAACAATTACAATCACATTTACGGTTCAAGTCCCAATAAAAAACCCTCAAATTTGAATCCAGAAGCGAAAAATTTCACCCCGCTCTCGAAATCGACAACTGTGAAGTACGTGCCGTTCAATCAATTTGAGAAAATTCGCGCTGCTGAGATAAAAACGCCTCCCGAATCATCATATCTGAGTTCGCCGCATCTCGTTCGCAAAATTATGCGAAGTAACACGATGAATTTCAACAATCCAACGTTCGAAAAATTCAATTTAACTTCAGAAATTGCTCCAAATGTGACGCCAAGTTATGATTTGACCTCCGCAACTCGCGATGCGAACAACAACAAGTCAGATTCGTATCTCAAAAGTTATCAAGAAGACATTTTGCGGCAATTTGATCCGTATTTCAATGCAAATCCGACTGTTCCGACGACGAATATGACAATTTCCGACAATAAAATGTCAATGTCTGTTACGAATGAGTCGACGTCGAGTACTTCAAAGTCGAAACAGCGACATGGAAGTAGCACAGATCTCTTTTTGGATTGTGATGATGATGAGGAAAGTGATCCAATTGATGACGAAGACCTCGATGCCGATGATGAGGACGATGAAGGAGCTGTTTGTCTCAAATCGCAGGAGGAATCTGTTGATGAGTATTTGCAAAGTTGCGGATATCCGTTTAAAAAGTCCAAAAAGTATTCGCATCAATTCTCGTCGCAATCAGCTTCCATTGATGGTTCGAAGAATCTCGTATCTGATAGTGAAATGTGTGCGGAAATTCCGTTGGAAGAGACAAAAGTTGTTGAGGTACTTTTTTTTGAGTTTATTTGAGATTTTTTTGATGCTTTTTCCTTTAAAAAATTTTTAAAAAAATATTAAAAATGCTTAATTTTGAGTTGACAGAAGAATTTTTGACAGTTAAAAATATGACAAGTTAAAATTTTGTTGAAAATTTTTATAATTTTCAGAAAAAATATTTAAAAAATTTTCGTAAATTTTGAAAAAAATAAGTTAAAAATATTTAAATTTTTAGATAAATATTAAAACTGAAAGAAAAAATTAAAATTTGACAATCACAAAAATGACAGCTGTCAAAATTTTGAAATAATTTTCACTTTTGATCAAATTTAATCCTGAAAAAATATTTTTATTATTATTTTTAAATAAAATTAGTTTAAATTGTATTCAAAATATCTGAAATTGTAGATTTCAACAAAACAAAAAAAAATTGACAGCTGTCAAATTTTGACAGATAAAAATTTATATGAATTTTACATTCGTTTCATAATTTTTCATAAATTAAAGTTTTTAGAAAATTTTTAAAAATTTGAAAATCTTAAAATTGACTCAAATAACTTAAGAATTTAAATCTCAACAGAAAAAAAAATATCTGTAG
The DNA here is from genome assembly GCF_036172545.1 of Culicoides brevitarsis. Classification (NCBI taxonomy): domain Eukaryota; kingdom Metazoa; phylum Arthropoda; class Insecta; order Diptera; family Ceratopogonidae; genus Culicoides; species Culicoides brevitarsis. The sequence goes on along the minus strand of NC_087087.1, from coordinate 1,496,242 downwards.
AAAATGTCTGTCAAAAAATTTTAAAATAATTTTTTTGAATAATTTTTAAGCTAAAAATATATTTTTTCGATCATTTTTTAAATAAATGTTTATGAAATTGAATTTTAAAAAGGCAGAAATTGAAAATTTCAACAAAAAAATTTTTTTGACATTTGACAACTTTGACAGTTCGTATAAATTTAACATTTATTTTACAAGTTTTACATAAATTTGAACTTTTTAAAAATTTTTTTTTAATAAAAAATGACTAATAAAAAAAATACAAAAATTGAAACTTCAACAAAAATTTTGACATCTATCATATTTTCTTCTGTCAAAAAAAATCTAAAGGCTTACTCACCATTTTAAACAGCTTAACAGAGTTCCGTTTAGAATAGTTGACCACTCAGTTTTTTATTACACCTGCTAAAAAATTAATAATATTAAAAAAAAATAATAATCCATAAAAAAATAGCAAGCATGGAATTGTCAATAAATGAATTTATTCGCTCGAATCCAAACAACATCCGACAAGCAAGCGTATGTTTCGCGTACACAAAAAAAAATCCATTTCTGCTCGCTTTGCTTTACTTTAGAGCAGCGATAGAGTAAAGTATTGTAGGAGTGGGTGTTAAGGTCGTTCATTTATATTTTTTTTTGTGTGAGGTGCTTGCAATATGCTTACCTCAATAAAAAATGTCTTGTAACAAAACTTCTTCTTTTATTTTTTTTCATCGTCGTTTTTTAACTACTGCAACAAAATTTAAACTATGAATCAACTTTTGGCACGGAGCTTCCTTCTCGTCGTCGTCTTTTTTTTTAGCGACATATTTGGAAATATAAATCTTTCGTACATTGACGCACAGGGTACAGAATTGACTGTCGAACCCTTAACATTCGACGAAAGAGATCATTAAATCATCAAGGTCGTATTTCATTCATGTCGTGAATCATTTTTGGTTCGTTTTTGTACGCGTGCACGACGAAATTTCTGTGAAAAAGACAAAAATGTTCTTTATTTCAATTAATAATGCATAAATTTATTGGTTTTGTGTTGTTTGTTTAAAGAAAATTTGCGTTTTTGGGAGTTTTTGTGTCATTTTGAGATAAAATTTTGCTTACAATTCATTTTTTAAAATTAATAATAAATTAAATTAAATAAAATTATTTTTTTTTAATAAAAAAAATAAATTAAATTAAATAAAATTATTTTTTTTTAATAAAATTAAATTAAATTATTACGATTTTTCAAAAAAAAAAATTTATATTTTTCGATGTTTTTTATTTTAATTTATTTTATTTATTTTTTAATTTTTTTTTTTATTTTTTTTTATTTTATTTAATTTTATTTTTATTTTATTTTAAAAAATTCAATAAAAAAAATTTTATTAAATTTTTTGGACCAAAACCACTTTTGTGTCATAAATTTCCGCACAAGAACATTCATTGCCAACATTTAAGGCGAAAATCAATTAAAACCGTTGCAGCGCCAAATAAATTTCCCATAAACGTTGTTTATCAAGCAAAAGTCGTTCGTGTCTGCGTTCCTAAATTCAATTCACCTTTTTGAATAAATAAAAAAAATCGTCGATAATTAATTTAAAATCTAATTTTATATTTTTTTCAATATACATTTTTTTAATTTATTTTTTTTGAGCGGATACAAAATCGAACGAAACTAAAAAAAAATTCTTAACCGCATAAAAGTGTCATCGCCATTCGAACTGTGTGTGTGTCTCATGCGTTGATTGACATAATTCAATAAATTTTTGATTCGCTATTTGTCTATTTATAAAAAAAAATTCTAAAATGTGGGTCAAAAGTATGATTTTAGTGCGTGTCGATCTCTGCCAAAAAGAATCGAATGACCGAGTGTTAATGGGGTGGTTAATTATCACTTGATCGCTGCGAGCAAAATGGATCTCGAGAACAAAGAAAATATTTGTCGAGACAAGTTTTTTTTTTTTTTCAAGATGATTGTAATTATTGTTCATTAATTTCTTACACGATCCTCAAGCTACTTGTTGTCCGTTTATTTGCATTTCTGCACGAAGAGTCATTCATAAATAAATAGAGGCGATAATGAGTTTTGAAAGTTGAAGGAAAAATAAAACTTGAGCGTATTTTTAATTATTTTGAAAAAAAATTTTAAAAATTGTTTTTTGTCAATCTTGATTTAATGAAAAAAAAAATTTTCTATTAAAAAATAAAAAAAAATTTTTTCTATTAAAAATTAAAAAAAAAAAATTTTCTATCAAAAATAAAAAAAAAATTATTATAAAATTTTTAAATTTTTTTACGTATTTTTTTACGTATTTTTTTACGTATTTTTATATTTATTAATTTTTAAGCTTAAGATCCAATTAATTTCTGAATTTTTTAAAAATAAAAAAATTTCAATTTTAAAAATTTTTAATTTTTTCTTATTTTTCCGTAAAATAATTCTAAATTAAAAATATTAAAAAAAAAATTAAATTAAAAAAAATTAAAATTAATTAAAAAAAATAATTAATTAATTAATTAAAAATTTAAAAATTAATTAATTAAAAATTGCTTTTCAGTAAAAAATTTTATTTTCTTAATTTTGTATATTTTAAGTTAAAGACAATTAAAAGTATAAAATCGATTTTTTTTCTTTTAAATGCTTTTAAAAAAAATTCAAAGCATTCCAATAAATAATAATAATTATCAGCATTTTTTTTGCGTCGTGCATTGTACAGGTCATGGTCTCTCTCTCTCTTTTCATCTCAAAATGAACATAATCATCGATTATTATGTCGAAACGTGTCCATTGTGCCTTCATTCACACAAAACTTGAGCATTTACAAGAGATCTGTCACACACAAATGCCTCACGGATTTAATTATTATGACACTCGAACGACGACGCTGACAACTTTTTATGCATTCAAACGCATTCTAATCTAAATAAATAAATACTTTTTATTGAAAAACGAATAAAAAGCCGGCTCAGAAGGGAAAATTTGCATTTTTCGCCTCTTATCCATCAAATGTGTGTGCAGCAAAAGTGCATGTTAAATAAATAATAAAACAATTTGTAGCTAAAGACTTGACGACTTCCTGGAATAATTGTCATCGTCGTTCATTCGTTCGTCGTTGGTTGTGATTTATTGTTGGAAAGATTTTCATTCATGCAAAAAAAAATTTTTTTTTTTAATTTTTGGCGAGAAACGAACAAAGCCACAGCCAAAAAAACAAAAATTAACGTGCGTCACAATTAAATGGATGTGTTGACCTGTCGCTCGTTGTCTAACACTTGCCTGTAAACATTTAACGATGAGAAAGGTTGCGAGCAAATATTTTATGTGTCTGTGTGTGGGATTCTTGATAAATAAAATTTTATTCAAAAAAAAAAAAGTTTGTAAACTGCAATATGACGAATGTAGAAGTTTACTTAGGTAGCAATGCAGTAGTTTCGAGTAACTTTGTAACGGAAGAACGAACGAACGAATAATTTACGATAAGAAAAGTGATATAATTGTTATGAATTGTACTCATAAACTTTAATTTTTGACCTAAAATGATATAAAAAGTTATTTTATGAGAATTTTTTAAAAATAATTTCTTCAAAAAAATTCAAGATTTTTTAATTTTCTAATTTTTTAATTTTGATAATTTTTTGAATTAATTAATTAATTATGAAAATTAATTTATTATTTTTTTATTTATTTAATTAATTATTTTTAAAAAAAATATTAAATTAATTAATTTTAAATAAAATTTTAAAAAATTTGTCAATTTTTGAAAAATTTTCATTAATTCTTATTTTTTTTTTAATATTGGAAAATTCTTGTAAAATATTTAATATTAATAATTTAATATTAATTAATAAACAAATAAAATAATTTAATTAAATTCTTAAAAATCATTTTTTAAATAAATTAATAATAATAAAAAATATTTTTTTTTTAATTTTTTACTATCAATTTAATTTAAATTAATTATGAAAAAAATAATTAATAATTAAATTAATTAATAAAATTTAATTAAATTAAATATAAAAGATTAATTAATTTTTAAACCTAACAAATATTAAAATCTCGATAAAATCAATCAATTAATTTACAAATTTCTCATGACAAATACTCGGAGGTGTCGATACCTTGTTACTACTTCACTTTTTATGCTAAAACGAGTAACATAAACTTGAAATGTCATAATTCTCAATGTACACTTTGTTCTCATGCAGTCTAATCGCGTGTTGTTATTGAACATATTTTGTCATTAATCAAATTTTTTTTACAAAATAAACTTTAAACACTTTAAATCTTAAACGCGCAGCGTGTGTGGGCTCCAAAATCGCACAAACAGCGTGTGAAATTACTCAAAAATTCATGATTTATGTTAATTTATCATTAATTATATTGATCATTATTACTTAATAAACCTCAAGTGGGCTCCTAAAAACGCCGGGAACTGCATTTTCGTGATAAGCAACGTTGATCGTGACCATGAAAGACGTAAAATTAATAAATTTTCTGTCACTTTTCGTGTGTGTGACGCAAAATGCAGTTTTATTTTTAAACTTTTTATATTTTATTTTTAATAAAAAAAAAAATAACAAATAAAAATAATGAATATTGAAATGATTTTCCTGTTTTTATTATTTTTTTTTGTACACACTGTCGTTTGAATGTGTATTTTTAACCCGAAAATTTTATTTTTTACACAATTTTTACTCATTTACTCATACTCGTGCATTTGCGTGAAATTTTGTGATGTTCAATGATGAAAAATCAAAACAAACTCTCCCACAATGAAAACAACGTGTTGGTTCAAACTATTTTTTTTTTCGTTTTTCTGTGTGTTTTGCGCGAGACAAGTGTTTGTGTGTGTGTCGCTATTCGAAAAATCTCTTGAATTTCACATGTGTGTCGTACCGAAGAGTTAAAAATAAGTCAATTTCCGCTCGCTCAGACTTCTCTACTACTACACTGTGAAAATTTTGCGTTTCTCGTGAGAAATGAAAATTATTTTATTTTTTTATTTTTGATAAATTTATTTGACTTTTTAAGTAAATTTGATGAAATTTTTTAATCATTTCTTTAAAATCATAAAAAAATTAAATTTTTATAAAAAAAAAAATAATTAAAATTTTTTTGAAGAAATTCATTTAAATAAGTATCAAGATTTAAAAATAATAAATTTCCTCAATTTTTTATTTTTTCATTAATATTTTTTTCATAAGAATATATAAATTTAATAAAAAAAATAATTAATTAAATTTTATATGAAAATATAATTAATAATATTTTTTAAAAAATTAATTTATAATTTTTTATTTAAAAATTAATAAAAAATTCGAAATAAATTTTAAGAAAAATAAATAATAAATTATATAAAAAAAATTAAATAATTTCAAAAAAAATAAAAAAATTCAAAATTATTATTAACTAATTTAATTAATTTTTAATTATTTTTAAATTAATTGTTAATTTAATTTGAAAATAAATTTAAAAAATATTTTAAATTAAATTAAAAATTAATTTAAATTATTTAAAAACAATTTTATAATTTATTTAATTTTTTCATAATTTTTTATTTAATTTTTATATTTCTTCTGAATTTATTTTAAATTAATTTTTAAAAAAAAATCAACACGCGAAACGCAAATTCTTCACAACTTCTTACTACAAAAATTTTTTTGTATGTACAAAACATGTACATCTCTCACACAACACGAAAAATTCTAAAATTATGATGAGACTCGAAATTTTTTAGAGATTATTTATTATTTACTCACACACACAGGATCGTCGACGTTCGCGACGATGGATACGCGGCGATCCAACATTATGTTTTCCACTCATCTGGGAAAACGCGAATTAATAGTGTTGATCGTGTACTCGTAAAGTATGCGTGTAACTCTCGTTCTTCAATCGAAATGGATTAAAATAATAAATAAAAGTTTTTTCGAGTCGTCTTGTAAATAATTCGGTCAATTTACAAAAAAAAAGAAGAAGAATAAATTTGTCATCGAAATAATTATTTTTTTTTACATAATCAAATCATCAAAGCAATAATTTTTTTTTATATAAAAATAAAAATATTATTAGTCAACATGGACTGTAGAATGACGTGCGAGTTCATGATCATATGAAAAAATAAGAAAATATAAAGGAAAGAAATTGACAGTGACAAAAATATAAAGTGTGTGCCAAAATTAAACAAACTAAAAATATTTTATAACAAAACAGCCGGCTCGGTATTTCATCTTTTTGTGCGATAAAAATAAAAATATTTTTTTATTATGATTTGAAAATTACAAAAGTGACGAATTTCGGATGAATCAGAGCAAAAATCAATAAAAAATTAATTTTATGCAAATTTTATATGGCGCGAAATGTGTTGAAATAATTTAATTTTTTATTTTTAAATAAAACGAATTTCTGTGTAAAACGAAGAAAAATCAAAAGAAAAATATGAAGTGCAATTATTTGAGTAAAGATGTTCAAAAGAGACGATTTTACGAGAATTTCTAAAATTTTCTCACAGAAAAAATTTTAGGAGCTAAGAGATTTTCCGCGTGAAAGAGAGAAAATTCAATGGCGACTTCCGAGACGTCATCGTTAAGCAACGCATCATCGTCGTCGTCGGCGACACCGTCTTCGACAAATGGATCGCAACGTCGATATGCGCGTAGCAGCACAATCAGTGTGGCACAATTGCTGTCCGACAGTTGTAACAGTATTTTGCAACGATTTCGACGGAATCCGAGCGAACAGAAGCTCTCCGCGAGTGACAAAAGTGTCGCCGTATCTTCTCCTGTCACCGAAAAACGACACAAATCACGGTAGATATCTGCTCAGTAGTTGCTTCTTTTGAGTTTTTTTTATAATTAACTTAAATTTATATTTTCACACAAAATTATTTTTCTCAGTTGAGTCTCGTATCGTGTCGTGTGTGGAAGAACATTTCTTGCGCCAAATATTTTTTTTTATTATTTTAATTATTATTTTATTTTTTTTTTCAAGAAAATTTCGTGAAATTCGAAAAAAAAATTTTTTTTTCAAAATTATCGCGTAATCGATTTTGTCATCGCCCGATAATTGGATCAAACATCGATCAACTACCTAATTAATTTGATTTATTTTTAAATTGGTGTGTGTCTAATTTTAATTCATTACATAAATAACAAAAAAAAAATTCTCAAAAAAAAAAAAAAAATTAAAAAAAAAAGAATTAATGCCGATAAAGTGAGAGAAAAAATGATAAATGCAGAAATTATTCAAAAAAAAATTCTGCAATAAATCCTCTTAATCCCAAATAAATTTTGTGATGCGTCATGAATTTCCTTCGTAACTGCGTGATCATGCTAATTTTTGTTCATGTCTCCTTCACTTCTGAGACAGTGTCAGTTCGCCATCGCTTTTGTAAAGCAAAAAATCCTGCAAAAAATGTAAAAATATCGCGTGAAATAAAGTGTCAGGTATGAGAAAAAAATTTACTTTTAGAACAATTTTCATGTAAAAATAATATTTCCGCTTGAATCACATCTCAGAATATCTCGGTAGACCAAAAAGTGCACCGTTTGCGATAAAAAATCGTACAGAGAGCAAAATATAGTTTGTAGATTCACACATTTTTTGTTCAAGGAGGAAAGCATTGCCTTGAAATGATTTTTTTTTTTGTTATTAAAAGAAAGAAAGTGCACCTTGTGATTAATAATAACAATTAAAAATGGGGCGAATGACACTCGCTACTTTGTCGTCTGCTGATATGAGATGAGGGCAACTTGTTAATCGAAGGAAACTTGCCAACTTCCGGATTTGATTGAAGAAATGGTGACAGATAGGCGCTCAATGACTCAGGAGATCATGAACAAAGAAAGCGGAAACAAAGGAATTTTAGTTATGACTGAAGATTTTATTACGCATCGCGAATTTTTACTTGTTAAAAGTTTTTTAACGAGTTTTTGAATGAAAAGTGATAAAAAAAATAATTTTTTGAAATTTTTATGAAATTGAGCCTTTTAAAGAAAAATTATTATAAAGTAGAACCAAAAATTTAAATATTTTGTCATAAAAAAGTGAAAATTTTATCAATTCGAACCCGAAAAATTAAAAAAACTGAAAAAAAATAATTAAAATTATTTTATGAAAAAAAATTTTAAAAAAATTAATTAATTTAATTAATTTTAATTAATTAATTAAAATTTAATTTTATTAAAAAAATTAATTTTAATTTTAATTTAAATTAATTTAATTTTTTAATTTAATTTTTTAATCAATTTAAATTTAAATTTAAAATTTAAATAAAATTGATAAAAAAAAAATTAATTTTAAAAATTAATTAATTTTTTTTCATTAATTTAAAAAATTTATTTAAAAAAATTAATTAAAATTAAAATTTAAAAATTAAAAAAATAATTAAAATAAATATGTTTTAATATTATTTTTTCATAAAATTAATTAAAATTAAAATAATTTTTTTAAATTTAAAAAAATTTTTTTTTAAATTAAAAAAAATTAATTTTAATTTTCATAAAATTTAAAAAATTAATTTAAATTATTTTTTTTCATCAATTTTGTTTAATTTTAAAAAATTTCTCTAAAACTTTTCACAAAAAATACAAAAAGTGTTAAAAAAATTTATCTCATTAAGTCTCGTTTCACCTTTTTCACGCAATTTAATTCAAAACAAGTCAATTTGAACAAAGTAACGAGCAATTATAAACAAAAAACTCACCCGTCGTGTCAAAATGTTCCATCTTCAGTACATTTTCCCCTGAAATCTGCCTTTTTTCCATTTTGAATTGCAGTAGATCGCCTGAAAAATCTTTGTTTTACTTTTATTTCTGTTTATGTTTATATTAAGAAATTCTTGAGGCACGAAAAAAATGTGCGAGAGATCAACTTTATTATGTATGAGTTTATAATTTTTTGGCAGAAACATTTGGCAAAATATAATTTTCAGTCGTCATGACTTTTTTTAACTGCTTTTCAACTAATTAATGAATCACTTGAATCATTTTTTCTCACTTTATCGAGCTTATTATCTCGGAAAAAAATAGTTTTGGTGCAAAAATGTTCCTTCAAGAGTGAAAAAAAATAATTAATGAGTAAAAATTGGTTTTAGATATAATGAATTGAGTCCTACGATCGCGGAAGAAGAACCCACGAGTGAAACAATGAGCGGTTTACGCACAAATGGAGCAACTTCTCCATCCTCGAGTTACAAGAAGCATCGCACAACGACAGATTACTCCTCAATCCTCGACAAAATCAAATATTCGGCGGATTTGAGTCCCGTTTCGTCGTATTACAAGCCAATTTTGAAGTATACTTTTGGGAAAAAAGACTCCGATAAGGAAAATGACAAAGACAAGACGCCCGTCGTGAGTAAAAATGTGAAACCAAGTAGTTCGGCATCGACAATTTCCCGTTTGGAGTCCAAATATTCGGATATTTTGGATCGTGTGCATCGTCGGAAAGAGAAAAATCGCGAAAAAGAGGATCGCGACAAGACAATTGAGCCTTTGGGCATTAATGCGCTTGCTAAAAGTGCGACTTCGGCAATTTTTCATCATCAACCGAAGGAGAGAACGCCATTTCAGTTGTCCAAAAATGCGGGAAAGTCACGTTATGAGACTTTTGACATCGATTACGGGCTGGGAGCGAGCAGCGGAAGTAGCAATAGCACAAGTTCAAGTTCGAAACGCACTGAATTAGGTCTCTTGACGGATAGTAATCGCAAAAAAGAGGAAATTAGCAAGTATCACGACTATTTTTCATCGCCTTACTCCAAACTCAAGAGCAACGACAGCGGATATTACGATGGAAGTCGCCTTGGAAAGGAAAATAATTACAAAAGATACGATTTGGGAGATGATAAAACCTCGTCTCGAAGTCGCCCGTTGAAAGCATACACGAGAAACGACTCTGGCGGCGTTTCGAAGAAGACAACAGCGATAAATCTCTTCGATATTGACGTCGGGGATCGAAAAGCGGATCGTGCACATCGCAATTACGGCCATCGACGACGCCCAATTGAACTTTCAACAGCAGGAAAGTCGAAAACTCAACAATTTTTCGAGTCAGAAGACGCTTTTTCGCCAGTTCCGGATGAAGAAGCGACCGATCGTGAGAACAAACGGAAGGAAATTCAAGGTTTGATCATGAAATACGCCCAATTGGATGATTTTTACTCGAAAACGACGGCAATTCCGAGAGAAACTCGCGATCATCGCCCCTCTCCGGATGACGGGCACAAAGATACAAGCAGCAAATACGACATTAACAACAATTACGACCCATTTGAGACTTCGTATTACGGAAGCGGGCTCCAAAAGTCACAAACAACGGCAAATGTATCGCGTCAAATGAAGATTATGCAAAGTCCGGTAGCAACAAATGCCATGCAAGCAGCTGTTGTGCCGATTACCATGCCCGGCGAAGCTTATCATCGATCGCATCGCAAGCCGCAACAAAAGAGACTTCAACAATTCTCGACTTTTGTAAGAAAATTTCCCAAAATCCCGTAATTTTTAACATTTTTTTGCTACTAAAACACTAAAATCCGGCTGTAGGTGTCAAAAATTCACAAAAAATTGCATGAAATCGATCAAATTCACGTCGTTCGTTGATCCCGTGCAGCGCGTGGCAACTGCATAAAGCGTAATTAAAATTATTTTCGTCAAATTGGGTCAGTCGTGATGAATTTTATACAAAGTCACAAACAAAGTTGTGATAAAACGATTCATTCAAAGAAGAATTGAAACTTTCATTCTCTTTCTAGAACGCAAATAATACAAAAAAAAAGTGTCGTTGAATCACTTGACTTGACGAAAATCCAATGATGGGTCATGTGTGTGTTCGTTCGTTCGTTCGTTGTTGGTAAACACACTTTTCTTCTGAGGTATGCATGATGGAAAAAGCTAAAAATAGCAGGTGAAACGTTTGTTGTTTGGATGATCGTCGCCGAAACGTTGAGAATTTATTTTGCGTGTGTGGCGATTCGTTGTTTTTGCGTTTGAACAGAGAAAATTAACGAAAAATTCGTCTTTGGAGAATTGAAAAAGGTAGAAAAATGATTGACGAATGTCAAAAATGTGCGAAATAGAAAGGAAAATTGATGGAAAGTGACTTAAAATGTAATTTTGATGAAATTTTGACAGATGTCATTTTAAAATTTTTTTTAAAATTATCCAAAATTACAATTTTATGGATATTTTTATTGAAAAAATATTTTTTTTGTTCTAAAAATCTTAAATTTTTAACATATTTGTTCATAAAATTTCATTTTAAGAAAAATTTTGACAGCTGTCAAATTTGAAGTTTGATAAAAAGCTTCTAAAATAAAATCAAATTATTTAATAAAATTTTTCATTTTAAAAAATTATAATAAAAAATATTTCGATTTTTTGACAGCTGTCAAATTCTAAGATTGAAAATTTTTTTTATAAATGTCAAATATTTAAAAAAAAATTATAATAACAAATGAAAATTTAACATTTTTAACAAAAAATATCAATTTGAGAAAAATTTTGACAGCTGTCATTTTTGACATAACCTTAAAAAAGTAAAATTTTCATTATTTTTTCATATAATAACTTTCAAATAGCTGAAAATTTAAAAAAAATTATTTAAGAAAATGAAATTTGATGAAAAATCAACTTCAAAAGTTGACATTTGACATTTAAACGTCAAAAATTTCATAAAAGTCACTTTTTTGCTCTTTTAGCTCGTTCGAAATAGATCACATTGATTTATATTACTTCATAACCATTTACCGCTATCATTTTTCTTCGACTTACTTGCGAAAAAAAAACTACATTTACGTGAGCAATACAGACATTAACTCTGATTGAGTATGTTAAACGGTTCTTCGTGTCTTACTTGGTCTTTTTTTCTCTTTATTTATATTTTTTTTATTGGTCGATGATATGCTCGTTCTCTAATAGCGAAATGATAATCACGTTTTAACACATATAATTGGATGCAACAGTAATTGCTCTGCTCTGCTCCATTGACTGACTTTGATCATTTTACTCGAATGTGACCTGAATTTTTTTTTTCACGAGAAACTGTCATCATCCCGTTTGGGGATCACACCTTTCGGCGCATTTTTTGAGAATTGGAGAGCAGAGACCTTGACCCGTGCGATGTGTGTGTTGAGTGACTTTTACGCCGTTATGCTCGAGAGACAGAGCAATAAAACGAAGGAAAGAAAAAAATTTAGCGAAAATTGGGTCAACATACAACTGAAAATACATTCATGGTCTTCATTAATGTTGTTTTTATTTATTTAAAATGAAAAAAATTATAAAGAAAAAATCGTTGTGACATAATTTCTTTTACGTTCTGCGGTGTTTACGTTTTTAGGTTGAAGCAATGAGGGAAAAATTTTCTCTCTTCAGAGGGATTTTGAAATAATTTTTAAAAAATTTGATAATTTCAATTCAAAAATGACAGTTTAAAAATTTGAAAATCGCTTTTTTGCTAATTCGAATTATAAAAATTTCAAAATGAAAATTAACTTTTGTCTTTTCCTTCAGTTTTAAATCTTCATTTAAAAAAAAATTTTAAGACAAAAGTTATTTTCAAATTTTTAAACTTCATTTGGAAATTTATATAATTCGAATTAGCAAAAAGCGATTTTCAAATTTTTGAACTGTCATTTTTTGAATTGACATTTATTAAATTTTTTAATAAATGTCAAATTTTATATTAAAAAATTAGTTTTAAGGGGTTTTCAATGATTTTTTTTAAAATTTTCTCAAAAATCTAAAAAAAAATTTTAACAAAAAAAATAATTGAAACATTTTTAATTATTGTAACAACCTTACATGCATGATTTTTCGTTTAATATTTTTGCATGACATGAACTTGTACTACTTACTTTTTGTAAATTAACACAAATTTTCAGGTTCTTCATCCTCGTTAACGTCTTAATTGTTTTTTTTTTTACAAAAACATGACATTTGTTGCTATTTTTCTCATTTTTCTTGAAAAATTTTAACTTTTAATTATAGAAAAATTTCAAAACTAACAAAAAAAATTTTTTATCAATTATTATAATGTAAAATTTATTTTTTTCCCGCCAATTTCAATCAATTCATCAACAAAACTCGATATGATCAACTTGGATGACAAATTTAATGCTCATTTAAAACCAACAGAGACAGCCATCAATTCGTGACGACGCCGATGGACATTTAATCTATCACAATGGCGACATCCTGCAAAATAGATGTTCGTAAATTCCATGTTTTTATTTTTTTTTTAATTTTTTATTTATTTTTTTTTAGTCAAAAAAAGATTTTTTTTCGTTGAAAAATTACTTTTTGTCGTTTAAAGTCGTTTAATCCAAAGATAAATCGCTAAAATCGCGTTTCTTTGAAATTTCAAACGTTAATCTTTTATTTTGTGATTTATTTAGACAAAAAATCCGTAATAGTAGCAAATTTAAAAAATTTATTGATAAAAAAAACGTCAACGAAAAAAAAAATTTTATAAAAAAAGGTTCGCTGCTTGATTTTAACTGATCCAATTTTTTGTTTTCTTTTTCTCTTTTTCACGTCACGACAAAAAATAAACAGATAAAATATTGGCTACCTTAGGAGAAGGAACATTCGGGCGTGTGGTTAAAGTTAAAGATATGGAAAGGTGAGTATTTTATATCCAACTGTGCGTCTGATGGATGCATTTTTACCATTTTCGATCATTTTTCGAACGAAATTGAATTAAATGATGCGACAAATGTTCTTTTTTCCGCACACAGGGAACACGTAATGGCATTGAAGATTATCAAAAATGTCGAAAAGTATCGTGAAGCAGCCAAACTAGAGATTAATGCATTGGAAAAGATCGCTGCGAAGGATAGGCATGGACAACAGTGAGTATTTTTCGTCGTTTTAAGCCTCGAAAAATCGATTTTAATGAATTTTTTTGAAAAATTTTCAGTTTATGCGTCAAAATGCTCGACTGGTTTGACTATCACGGGCACATGTGTATCGCATTTGAGATGCTTGGTCTCAGTGTCTTTGATTTCTTGGTAAGAATTTTCTTTTTTTTTATCTTAAAAAAGTTCTTTGAATTGAAATTTTTCATTTTTTTTTTACAGCGAGAAAACAATTACGAGCCATATTCCCTTGAGCAAGTACGCCATATCGGCTATCAATTATGTTACGCCGTCAAATTTTTGCATGACCAAAAGTTAACACACACGGATCTGAAGCCAGAAAATATTTTGTTTGTCAGTTCCGAGTACACATCGGCTTATAATCCAAGAAAAGTAAGATTTTTCTAAAAATTTCCAATGAAAAGCGAATTAAAATGATTTTTTTCTTGTAGAATAAGGAAGTTCGTCGTGTCAAATGCACAGATATTCGTTTAATTGACTTTGGAAGTGCAACGTTTGATCACGAGCATCACAGCACAATCGTTTCGACGCGTCATTATCGTGCTCCGGAAGTTATTTTGGAGCTTGGATGGGCACAACCTTGTGATGTTTGGTCAATTGGGTGAGATTTTGAACGTTTTTTGATGAAAAATGATTTTTTTCAATGAATTTTTGTTATAGATGCATCTTATTCGAATTGTATTTGGGCATTACGCTCTTCCAAACGCATGACAATAGAGAACACTTAGCCATGATGGAAAGAATTTTAGGAGCGATTCCATATAGAATGGCGAGGTAGGTTGAATTTCATGAAAATTTTTACTGAAAAAAAATTTTTTAGATAAAAAATTAATTTTTTAACATTTTTTAATTGAAATTTTATTTTTTATTGAAAATTTTATTATTTAATTTTCTTCGAAGATATTTTTTTGATGAAAAATAAATTTTTAAATATTTTTTTTAAAAGAAATTCGTTTTAAAAAAATGGTTTAAAAATTAAGATTTAATTAAAAAATAATTTTTTTATTAAAAATTTTAACTAATTTTCGTCGAAAATATTTTTTTGATAAAAAATCAATTTTTAAATATTTTTTTTTAAAAGAAATTTGTTTCAAGAAATATGTTTAAAAATTAAGATTTAATTAAAAAATAATTTTTTTATTAAAAATTTTAACTAATTTTCGTCGAAAATATTTTTTTGATAAAAAATCAATTTTTAAATATTTTTTTTAAAATAAATTTTAAATATTTTCTTAAATTTTATTAATTTTTTTTTTAAATTTTCTTTACAGAAAAACAAAAACAAAATATTTCTACCACGGAAAATTGGATTGGGATGAAAAATCATCCGCGGGTCGTTACGTTCGTGATCACTGCAAACCATTACACCGTTATGTAATATCTGAATCCCCCGAACACTTGCAACTCTTTGAACTCATTAGACGAATGTTGGATTATGATCCCACAACTAGAATTACTTTAGGTAAGATTTTCTTCAAAAAACTAAAAAAAATTGTCTAAATTTCGAATTTTTCTTCACAGGCGAAGCATTAAAGAATCCATTTTTCCAAAAATTGCCGCCAAACCAATTACTGCACGTAAAAAGTAATGATCACAACAAATCATCTACATCAGCCAGCTCGAGTCGTGAACGTTCACACAGTCTATCGAGATGAAGTTCAAAACGATTTGATTATTATTAAAACTAATTGCAGCATGCGGCACAAAAACTTCACTTTTTTGTCTCAAAATGACAAAAAAAAATATCAAAACCCTTATGAACCGACAAGAAAATCGAATCGAAAATTCGTGATATTAAAATAGTTGTAACAAAAAGTTAAAAAAAAATCTCTCTCAGTCTCTTTTTCAAAAAAAAAATTTTTTTTTTGTGTTGATTCCCGATTTTTTTGCAATAGTGATAATAATGGTCAAATCGTCAAACACACATACACATCATATTGAAGTAAAAAATAACTCGAACTAACACTCTCTTACTCCGCATTAACGTGAAATTCGTAAAATTAAGATTTTTTTCGTGTTTAAAATTTTTTCCCTCAGAAATTGTTCATTTTTCACACAATGACAAATAAAATAACAATTTTATAGAAATGAAAAGTTAACAAACAAACAAAAATTTAGACAAAAAAATTACGTTGTGACTAAAAGCTTCCAATATTTTTTTTCCTTTTTCTTCCCCCATACGAACAGGTTGACTTTCTCGTAAATTTCATTAATTGTTGAAAAAATTGTGTACGTGTCTCGAGACTATCCAATTTGACTGATCCTTTCTTTTACAATTTTTTCTTGAATTTTTTCTCCGACGATTACAACGATGACGAACTACAACAACAACAAAACAGCGACAATCCGACTTTCAGCCCGATAGGAGATGTCCCAAGACAGTACGTGCGAATATTTATTTTTAGCAACAAAATAAAATATTTTTTATCTATTTTTGTATAAAATGAGGAGAAAAAATAAATAATTAAAAAAAACAGCTCAATATGATAATAAATAAAATAAATTAAATAGAATAAATAAATTGAAAAAAATAATTAATTTTTAATTAAATTTATTTTTTATTAATTAAAATAATTTAATTAATTAAATTAATTTAAATAAAATTAAATTAAATTAATTAAATTAAAATAATTTAAATTAACTAAATTAAATTAATTTTAATTAATTTAATAAATTAATTTTAATTAATTAAATTTAATTAAAATTAATTAAAATTTTAAATTAAAAATTTTTTAAATTAAATTTAAAATCAAAAAATAAATTTAATTAAAAATTAATTATTTTAAAGAAAAATGTGTGAAGTTAAGAATTAATTAATAATTTTATGAACATAAATTTGTTTGTTTGTTAGAGGCTGATTAGTGATAAAATACTTTTTATCAATAATTATTATTATAAATTAAGTTAATTCGGATTTTTTTTAAATTAACAAAAAATGAGACAATGATAAAAACTGATGTAAATAAATATTTAGCGTAATTGGTAATAATAAAATTATTATTATTATTATAAATAATTAAAAAAAAATTTGTAATAATATTTAATCAATTCAATTCAAAAAACAATTCTAAATTCGAAAAAAAAATATTTTTTTTTAATATTAATTTTAATTTATCCTACCTATTATTTTATAGATAAAATCCTATTTTTTAGTTTAAATGTTGATGATTTTTGCTAATATTTAAGCACGTACACAACATGATGATGAATGATATACCTCTAGAAATAAATAATTAATTAAATCCAACATGTGACTATTTTTTTTTGCAACTTTGTTAGTGTGTAAGAGAAGATCATCGATTCATAACTTTTTTTTATTCAGGAAAATTTAACTTGAGTTTGTTGTTTTTTTTTTAGTTTTATTTTCTTAATTAATTACATTATTAGTGAAAATGTTTGACGAACAGCGTTAAATATTTGATAAAAAAAATAAATAATTTAAAACCAGAACTATTGTCATTAATTATATTTTAATGGAAAAAAGTTGTAAATTAAAATTTGAAAAAAAAAACTTGATAAAAGAAAAAATAAATAAATTTAATTGAAAATAAATGAAAAAAATTTGTCTTTTACTGTTCAAAAAATCCAAAAATATCTTATTTATAAAAAAAATAAAAATTATGAAAAATTTTAATTTTAATTAAAATAAAAATTATAAAAAATTCTAATTTTTTATAAAAATTTTTCAAAAATTAAAAAAAAAATTTTTTTTAAAAAAATTATTTAAAAAAAAATTAAAATTTTAAGTTAATTCGTGCCCAACTAACATTTACTAAAATATTTTTTTTAATTTTTTTCCGCGAATCATGACAAAAGTTGCTCAATTAATTGCCTTGAACTGATTTCATGACGGAACAATACGAGTAACTTGCACGCATTATCTGGAAAATCCATGAAAAATTCA
The DNA here is from genome assembly GCF_036172545.1 of Culicoides brevitarsis. Taxonomy (NCBI): domain Eukaryota; kingdom Metazoa; phylum Arthropoda; class Insecta; order Diptera; family Ceratopogonidae; genus Culicoides; species Culicoides brevitarsis. The sequence goes on along the minus strand of NC_087087.1, from coordinate 1,478,476 downwards.
AAAATTATCATAACCAAGGACATTTCTTACCGCGATGAATGTTTCTATATCGAGAACTATCTCGAAACAAGCCTTCGCTGTCACTTTTATCGGCATCATTGTTCTAAAAAAATATTTTTATTACAAAATTTTGAAATATTTTAAGAAATTTTACTTACCGAGTCATAAACAAAAGCATTAATTTTCGATTTTTAACGTTGAATTCGAGAAAATTAGCGAAATAAATTGCATCTGAGAGTTTATTTGACTAAAAAAAATTAAAATTTTAATTTTAAGGATGGTTTTTAGCAAAAAAGTAACTTACAGCATGCGATAATTCGTTCCCCGTGTAACTAAGTTGCCATAATTGATAAACTATTGTAACGAAATAGGGCAAAATATTCGTTGAAGCCATGATATCTCCATCTGCAACGTTCATGATGAGAAATAAAGTGAAACATAAGACGAACAATGAGACTCCAAGTTGAATAAAAATCGCAAGTTGAAATGTTTCGATGAAATTTTCGCAGTATCTAAGGGGAAAATGTTAAATTTTTCAAATAAAATTGAATTTTTAAGGATTTTACGTCAAAATTTCCTGATAATGTATCGCCGAGTCGATCAATTCTTCTTTGATTTGTTCTTGTCGATCAGCAGGAGGAGCTTTTTTCACAATTATGACTCCATTTTTTCCTTTAGAATCGGATTTTTGCTTCTTTTGATATCCAATCTGAACGAATTTTCATAAAAATTTAATAAAATTTGTCAAAAATTAATCGAAAAAATTCTTACCTGCGATAAATGATACCCCAAACGATTGATTTGAGCCGTTGCATGAAAGTATATTCCCGTCACAAGCGTGTCAAATGTCGCATAAAGCACTGCACTGTATCCTGCTCCCAAAAGTTGATAAACCCAAACCGCATAAAACCCAAATCCAGCCTCAAAATTGAACGGAAACACCGCAGGAACGATAGAATTTTGCTCATTGCCCGACAAAAAGAGTGCAACGGACCATTGAAAGAGACACAAAAAGCACAAACCAACTGACGGGCGATGAAAAAGTGTCGTTCGAATCATTGCCCATGCCACGAAACCATCTTCGACGTCATTTTGCGACAAAAAACGCGCAGAACTTAGTTTTTCAATGCAATCCGTTGCAACTTTGATTGATTTTTTCAGTTGAAAATGCATCGGAATTGTCACCAATTCCGTCAAAAAGAAATAAAGAGCGTTCGCAAAGTCATCCAGATCCTTGGCAGTTGCCAAATAAAAAATTTGCGAGACGATGAAGAGGTAAAGAAAGAAAATTACCAAAAACCAAGAGTAAATTTCATACAAAAAACGTTTCTTTTTGTCGTCAGGAGGTAATAAGCCACAAATTTTTAAGCCGAGGATGTGCATGTCGAAGTTGCTCAATGGATTGCGAGGATCAAAAGTTAAGAAACTAAAAAAAAATATTTTTTAAAAAATTGAAAATGATAATTTTAAAGGAAAAATTCTTACCCCATAGTTGTTGGTTTAACGATTTCGAGTCAAATGCACAAAAAAATCAAAAAATTGTAAAAGGAACTGACGATAATTTGATTTGCGTGTTACTTAATGACATTTATTTGTTAAGATGATATTGTGAAAAAATTTTGTTACTGCTCTAAATGGAAAATTTTTTAATTTTTTCATATTTTTTTTTCCTTTGAAGATGATATTGTTACATAATGAAGTCAAACATTTTCGACGAAAACAAGAAAATTTTTTAAAAATTGTATAATAAAAATTTAATAATAAACAGTAAAAATTCCTCAAATTAAAAATTTTTTTTTTTTGAGATTAAAGGAAGTAAAAAATTTAAAAAAAAATTAAAAAAAAATTTAAAAAAAAAATAAAAAAAATAAAATAAAATAAAATTAAAAAATTTAAAAAAATAAATAAAAAATTAATTATTAATATTTTATTTTTTTTAAAAATTTTTTAAATTATTTTTCATTTTTTTTTATTTTTTAATTTATTTTTTTATTTTTTTTATTTTTTAATTTTTTTTTTTTTTTTTTTATTTTTTTTTTTTTTTTTTTTTTATTTTTTTTTTTTTAATTTTTTTTTTCATTTAATTTTCCTTTAAAAACTTTGAAAAAATTTGAAGCCCAAAAATTTTAAAATAACGAAAATTTTTCATTAATTTTCCTCAAAACATGTCAAAGAAGGAAAATTCTTGAACATCCTCGAAAAATTCTTCAAATAGGGAATTGAAAGGTTCTCAAGCACTTTTTTCATTCAACATAAAAATGAAACCTTACAATTGAATTTTTGTGTTCGAGAACCTTTCAATAAAAAGAAAATTCAAATTTTTTAACCGTTAATTTTTTTTTTGAACATTTGGATTGGATTTGGATGAAATTAATAAAAACATCAATTTTTAGAACACACTTCGTACTTTATTCGCTAAACATTTCTTTTGTTGAACTTCTATATATTTTTATTTTATTTTTTAATTCTATGACTATCGTTACCAACAAAATTCTGAGGAAATTCACAACGTTCTATTCAATTCTAAAATCTCAGCATTTTTTTTACACATCAAAAGTTTGAACATTCACGAGAAGAGAACGGGAAGAAAATTGTTAGAAGATGGAGAGTAAGAGTGTTAATAATAAACAGCCGATACGGCTGCAAAAGTTTCTTTTTTTGGCATAATTTCTTTGGTTGTAGACATAAAAGTTAATAATAATCGTTAAAAATTAGGAAAATAAAGTTAATCGATGGCTTCACTCGAGGGAATTCCATTATTTTTGATGGCATTTTTCTTGTCGTCGTCATCTTCTGGTTTGGAAGGCGGATCAAAATCCTCATCGTCTTCGTCAATGTCTTCGCTGTTGTAATGCGTACGTCTCAGAGATCCGGGGAAGGGCGTAACTTCAACACTGTCGGAATTCATGTTGTCATCGAAACCATCGAGAGCTTCAACAGCAACGTATGCTGCGGAAAAGCCTTTGAAACCCATCGAATCGTCGGTACGGAAACGCACGAGGAATGCTTCGTGGTTTGAGATTATTTCCATTGGTTTCTGAAAAATAAAGATAATTAAGTTAATTTTAATTCACATTTTTAGGTGTGTCACAAATTAGGTATGTCAAAGGAAATTTTTTTTTCAGTTTCAATTTTTTGGCAGTTTTGAGTTATAAAATGATTAAAAATGATAAATTAGAGCCCTCTGACAAATTTTTATCCATTTGGAGCAAGATTTGACAAAAATTGCTTTGACACAGTTTTTGACACAGTTTTTTTGCTCTTGATTTAGTTTTTAACACAGTTTTTGACACAGTGTTTCAATTTTGATTTAGTTTTCAAATCAAAACTGTGTCAAAGAAAAAAAATTTTTTTGAGTTTCAATTTTTTGGCAGTTTTGAGTTAGAAAGTGATTAAAAATGATGAATTAGAGCCCTTTGACAAATTTTTATCCATTTGGAGCAAGATTTGAAAAAAATTGCTTTGACACAGTTTTTGACACAGTTTTGCTCTTGATTTAGTTTTCAAATCAAAACTGTGTCAAAGAAAAAAATTTTTTTCAGTTTCAATTTTTTGGCAGTTTTGAGTTATAAAATGATTAAAAATGATAAATTAGAGCCCTCTGACAAATTTTTATCCATTTGGAGCAAGATTTGACAAAAATTGCTTTGACACAGTTTTTGACATAGTTTTTGACACAGTTTTGCTCTTGATTTAGTTTTCAAATCAAAACTGTGTCAAAGAAAAAAATTTTTTTCAGTTTCAATTTTTTGGCAGTTTTGAGTTATAAAATGATTAAAAATGATAAATTAGAGCCCTTTGACAAATTTTTATCCATTTGGAGCAAGATTTGACAAAAATTGCTTTGACACAGTTTTTGACATAGTTTTTGACACAGTTTTGCTCTTGATTTAGTTTTCAAATCAAAACTGTGTCAAAGAAAAAAATTTTTTTCAGTTTCAATTTTTTGGCAGTTTTGAGTTATAAAACGATTAAAAATGATAAATTAGAGCCCTCTGACAAATTTTTATCCATTTGGAGCAAGATTTGAAAAAAATTGCTTTGACACAGTTTTTGACATAGTTTTTGACATAGTTTTTGACACAGTTTTGCTCTTGATTTAGTTTTCAAATCAAAACTGTGTCAAAGAAAAAAATTTTTTTCAGTTTCAATTTTTTGGCAGTTTTGAGTTATAAAATGATTAAAAATGATAAATTAGAGCCCTTTGACAAATTTTTATCCATTTGGAGCAAGATTTGACAAAAATTGCTTTGACACAGTTTTTGACATAGTTTTTGACACAGTTTTGCTCTTGATTTAGTTTTCAAATCAAAACTGTGTCAAAGAAAAAAATTTTTTTCAGTTTCAATTTTTTGGCAGTTTTGAGTTATAAAATGATTAAAAATGATAAATTAGAGCCCTTTGACAAATTTTTATCCATTTGGAGCAAGATTTGAAAAAAATTGCTTTGACACAGTTTTTGACATAGTTTTTGACACAGTTTTGCTCTTGATTTAGTTTTCAAATCAAAACTGTGTCAAAGAAAAAATTTTTTTTCAGTTTCAATTTTTTGGCAGTTTTGAGTTATAAAATGATTAAAAATGATAAATTAGAGCCCTTTGACAAATTTTTATCCATTTGGAGCAAGATTTGACAAAAATTGCTTTGACACAGTTTTTGACATAGTTTTTGACACAGTTTTGCTCTTGATTTAGTTTTCAAATCAAAACTGTGTCAAAGAAAAAAATTTTTTTCAGTTTCAATTTTTTTGCAGTTTTGAGTTATAAACTGATTAAAAATGATAAATTAGAGCCCTCTGACAAATTTTTATCCATTTGGAGCAAGATTTGAAAAAAATTGCTTTGACACAGTTTTTGACATAGTTTTTGACACAGTTTTGCTCTTGATTTAGTTTTCAAATCAAAACTGTGTCAAAGAAAAAAATTTTTTTCAGTTTCAATTTTTTGGCAGTTTTGAGTTATAAAATGATTAAAAATGATAAATTAGAGCCCTCTGACAAATTTTTATCCATTTGGAGCAAGATTTGACAAAAATTGCTTTGACACAGTTTTTGACATAGTTTTTGACACAGTTTTGCTCTTGATTTAGTTTTCAAATCAAAACTGTGTCAAAGAAAAAATTTTTTTTCAGTTTCAATTTTTTGGCAGTTTTGAGTTAAAAAATGATTAAAAATGATAAATTAGAGCCCTTTGACAAATTTTTATCCATTTGGAGCAAGATTTGACAAAAATTGCTTTGACACAGTTTTTGACATAGTTTTTGACACAGTTTTGCTCTTGATTTAGTTTTCAAATCAAAACTGTGTCAAAGAAAAAATTTTTTTTCAGTTTCAATTTTTTGGCAGTTTTGAGTTAAAAAATGATTAAAAATGATAAATTAGAGCCCTCTGACAAATTTTTATCCATTTGGAGCAAGATTTGACAAAAATTGCTTTGACACAGTTTTTGACATAGTTTTTGACACAGTTTTGCTCTTGATTTAGTTTTCAAATCAAAACTGTGTCAAAGAAAAAATTTTTTTTCAGTTTCAATTTTTTGGCAGTTTTGAGTTAAAAAATGATTAAAAATGATAAATTAGAGCCCTCTGACAAATTTTTATCCATTTAGAGCAAGATTTGAAAAAAATTGCTTTGACACAGTTTTTGACATAGTTTTTGACACAGTTTTGCTCTTGATTTAGTTTTCAAATCAAAACTGTGTCAAAGAAAAAATTTTTTTTCAGTTTCAATTTTTTGGCAGTTTTGAGTTAAAAAATGATTAAAAATGATAAATTAGAGCCCTTTGACAAATTTTTATCCATTTGGAGCAAGATTTGACAAAAATTGCTTTGACACAGTTTTTGACATAGTTTTTGACACAGTTTTGCTCTTGATTTAGTTTTCAAATCAAAACTGTGTCAAAGAAAAAAATTTTTTTCAGTTTCAATTTTTTGGCAGTTTTGAGTTATAAAATGATTAAAAATGATAAATTAGAGCCCTTTGACAAATTTTTATCCATTTGGAGCAAGATTTGACAAAAATTGCTTTGACACAGTTTTTGACATAGTTTTTGACACAGTTTTGCTCTTGATTTAGTTTTCAAATCAAAACTGTGTCAAAGAAAAAAATTTTTTTCAAAATTTTTTGGCAGTTTTGAGTTATAAAATGATTAAAAATTTTTTGACAAATTTTTATCCATTTGGAGCAAGATTTGAAAAAATTATTTTTGAAAATTTTTTTTTTTATTTTTTTTAAAAATTAAATTTTTTTAATTAATATTTAAAATAATCAAAAATATTTAAAATAAATAAACTTACATTTGCTCCGCAATATCTTCCCTGTAACGGTCCACTGCTATCGTCATACGAATTGTAAATTTCTACATAATCATAACTGCAGGCTTTTTCCTCCTCAATTTCGAACGTTAAGAATGTCAATTGCACATTTCGATTCGGCTCAGCTTCGATAATCCATTCACAATCCACGCGATTGTCGTACATGCTGTCTCCGTATTTGGCATGCGAGTAAAAATGCTTTACAGTATCGGTAGCACGCAAATGCCCGCCGCAAGCTGTTGAATGTGTAGCTACAAATCCGCTTCGTTGCACACTTTGATCGGAGACAAACATCATGTACATCTCGTTCGATGTCGAAGAAAGTGACGGAGGTAATTTTGAACCGCAAAAGTTTCCAAGCGATAAGGCATTGTCGGAATTTCCATCGAAAACGTCGACGTAATCGTAAGCACATTCCTGAAAAAATTAAAATTTTTGGTTAAAAATTATTTTTTAATATTTAAATTTTTATCTAAAAATATTTTTAAAAAATCTGAAAAAAAAATTTAAAAATTAAAAAAAAAAAAAAATTTTTTTTTGTTAAATTCTTTAAAAATTTTTAAAATATTTTTTAAAATTTTAAAAATTATTTTAAAAATTAAAAAAAAAAATTAAAAAAAAAATTTTTGATTTAAAAAAATTAAAAAATTTAAATTTTTTGATTTTAAAAATTTTTAAAAAATTTTTTTTAATTTAAAAAAAAATTAAAATTGAAAATAAAATAATTTAAAAATTAGTTTTAAGGATTTTGCTTACCTGATGCGATTCAACATCAAACACGTTAAAGTTTAACTTGATTCTATGACCCGGCGTCGTTGTAAAATGCCAAATGCAAGTCTTCTTCGTTGGATAATACTCCGGATAATTTGGACTTAGGATCGTTCCCGTTGGAGATGTAACCTGAAAATAGCAAGATTCCTCAGAAGTTGAACACTTCTATTCGTCGGATCATCATTTTTGCTCGTCATTAGTACAATTTCACACAAAAAAAGTAAATTTAAAAAATTTTTTAAGAAAAATGATACTTACCTCATATTTGCATCCTCCTTCCTTGCAATCATGCCCATTTTCGTGCAACGTAAAGCCACTTTGACAACTACAAGTATACGATCCGATTGTATTTCGACATTCGTGTTGACATCCTCCATTATTCACGGCACATTCATCAACATCTGTGAAGTAAACAGCGGCAAATCCCGTTTTTTGCACCGTTTTATCCGAACGAAACTCAATTCTCAGCGCATTTGAGATCGAAGTTATCAACGGAACTTGTCGTTGTCCACAATAAACTCCATGACGCTTCAAATTGTCCTCGTCAAACTTCGAAAAGACCGAAACCGAGTCATATTCACAATCAGCAGAGTTATAAAACGAATTTCCTTCGAGATCGAAATGCGTAAAATTCAAAGTTATTTTGTGATTTGGCTCGGCGATGATTTCCCAAACGCATTCCTTCAGTATTGGATATTCTTTTGGGAACGAAGGCGACAAAATTGTCCCGTTCGGCGATTTCATCACGCCTCCGCATGCATTTTCGCAAGATTTTTTATCGCTATGCAACTCGTATCCGATGTAACAAGCGCATTCATAGCCCCCGAGAGTGTTGATGCATTCATGTTCGCATCCGTGATTCGCTTGTTCGCATTCGTCAACTTCCTTCATAAAAGTCGCGGAAAAGCCTCCTTTTTGCACGGAAGTGTCAGACAAGAATTTCACAAAAAGCTTATTTGAAGTCGATCGGATGTCGGGAGGGATTTTATATCCGCAAAATACGCCGATGAGACGAGAATCAGCCGAATCTCCATCACGAATTTCGACATAGTCGTAAATGCAGGTGTCGTGATTTTCAACTTCGAACGATTGAAATTTCAAAGCAACTTGGTAGTCTTGAGGAACGGTAATTTTCCAAATGCATTCCTTGCTTGGGAGATAATCCAAGGGGTAGTTGGGAGATTCGAGACGATATTCGCCGTCGCCTGTTACGTTAACTTCGCCGCCACAAACAGCTGAAAAGAGATTTTGAAAGATAAATTAGTTTAAACTTTAAGAATTTTCATTTTTTTTTTTTTGAGGGACTTTTTTAAAAAAATTCTTCAAATTCTCAAATTTCTTTGAAAAGTTTTTAAAAATAATTAAAATTTTGTCTTTTAGATATATTTTTATAAATTATGAACTTCAAGATTTTTTGAAAAATTTTTTTTAAAGATATTTTTTTTTTTAAATTTAAAATTTCGCAAAAAAAAAGTCTTGAAAAGGCAAAAATATGAAAAAAAAATTTTTTTAATTTTGAAAGATTTTCTTCTTGAATTAATTCATAAAAAATTCTTAAATTCCTTCAAAAAACAAAAAAAAAATTTTAATAAAAAAATCAAGAATTTTCTTAATTTTCATTTTTTGAGAGAATTTTTAAAAAATTTTGCTTCAAAAAAATTTTTTTGATAAAAAAAAGTTTTTAAAGTTTTTAAAATTTATCGAATTTTTTTCTTTTTAGTCAATTTTTATAAGAGTTTTGAACTTCAAATTAATTTTTCGAAAATTTTGTTTTAAAATAAAAATTATATTTTTTGAAGTTTTTATCAAATATCTCAAAAATTTGTCTTTGTCAAAAAAAAAATATAAATTTATGAACTCCAATGATTATTTTCAAAAAAATGCGGTAAAAAAGAAATTTTTAATAAAATTTTCAAAAAGTTCTAAAATATTTTTAAAAAATTCATTTTGAGAACCAAATTTGTCAAATAATTTAAAAAACTTATTTTTTTAATTTTTTTTCTTAAATTTAATTTTTAAAAATAATTTTTTCAAAAAAATTTCAAAATTGTGCAAAATTTGTATTTAAAAGATATTCGTTACAAAAAATTCTTAAATTCCTTCAAAAAAATTTTTTTTTAATTTAAAAATCTAAAATTTCTTTTTTTTTTTTTTAATTTTTTTTTAAATTACAAAAAAAAATTAAATTAATTTAAAAAAATTTTTTAATAAAAAAATAAAAAATTTCTCAAATCAATTTTTTAAAATTTTTAATAAAAAAATTCTATAATGTTTTTGAAAAAATTTTTTTTTGAGAAATTTTTAAAATTTTTTTTATCAAAAAATTCTCCTTTAAAATAATTTTCAAACAAAAAATCATCTCTTACCTTCATAATGAGCTGCAAATCCTCGAGCACTTCCCATCCTATTATTGTTAATGTACGTCAGCAACATTCGACTTCCCGAACTTCTGATCAAATTATTTACTTTTCCGCTCCCGCAAAATCTCCCAAGAACCGGAGACTTGTGCCAATATCCATCTCGTATCTCCAAATAGTCTGTTCGACAATTATTCGACTTGAAAATGTGCAAATCCGTGATATTAAGCACAATTCGTTCGCCATGCGTTGCTGTTATGCGCCATTCGCATTTTTCGGGTTCAGTTGACGCCACACTCGCATAATAATTGGGCGAAGTAAATGATCCGGCGTTATCTTGAAACGTTCTGCCGCATTCTACGAGAGAAAATGATAAAAAAAAAAACGTAAAATTTCGGTTGAATGAATTTCAATGCGAAAGGACAATTACTCACTGTGACATTTGTATAAAAGATTCGCTTGTGCGATGTCTCCCTCACTCAAACGTATTCTCTGCCCAATTTCCGGTCTCTTCCTTCCGGGCATCTCAACCGGCAAAATGGTGTCCAAATAGGTGCCTGTAACGCGAAAAAAGTCGTTAATCATTCGTTATCGTGTGAAAATTTTCAACTCACCTTTGGAAAAAGTGTTTCGCGCATAATGCATTATCGAGTCATAATCGTAGGGCAAACCGAGTGAATTGACTTCGTCTTCCGTTAATTTGTTAAAATTGTATTCCTGTCCTTGCATGATGTTATTTTTCTCGATAACGACGTGATTTTCTCTGTCGGGTCTCGTATGTTCGTGCCAAAATCCAACCACGTGACCCAATTCGTGAACAACAATCCCGAATTTGTCGCAATTTTTTCCAATTGAAATCGCTTGAGGACCATTTCCGCGCTTTCCAACGAACGAACAACATCCGCAGGGGCGTTCCGTGAAGACAATATAATTCGGATGATCGACGGGATTCCTTTCGACGAACTTGATACATGTGAAATTCTCCCAATGACGCATCGCTTGTTTGAATAAAGCTTTATGCCCGCCGCTAAAATTGCCATCAATCTCGTAAGGAATGACTCCAAAGTCCCAAACTCGCTCTTTTTTCGCAGTTGCTGCTCTCGTAACGCGTGCATGATGATGCATTTGTTCAATTTTTCGAATTTCATCTTGCGATTTGCCAAAATTCGGAGGAGGTTCTTCGACATTTTCAAGAGTCCATTTCTTTTTTGACAAATTTTCGCTCCATCCGAGCGGAGTTCCTTTCATGCCATCCCCAGATTTGTGAATTTTCGCGAATTTTGAGTCTTCAATGGGACGACTTGTGTGTTCCAGCTCTGATTTCAAGCGTTTCATGCGACTTTCGTAAGATTGCTTCTCGTCAAACGTTCGTCTTCCTCTTCCGGTTCGACGACGACGATGTCTTTTTCGAATACTTCCGTCTCCGTTGAGGATTTCGATGTTTTCATACGTTCCCATGCCATTTCCTCCCGCATTGCTGAAGATATTTGCTTGCGTTGAACGGATAGTTGGCGTCGCGGGCGTTGTTGTGATTGTAATTGAGGGTTTTTTTGCTACATTATTGCTGCTAACGATGTTATCGCCCGAATCGTCAGTGATATCTTGCGTGTCAGATTGAATTTTGTTCTTGTCAATGTCACGAATGAGTTCCGTGATGTTGCGAACATGCTTCGTGGCGTCAATGGTAGTTGAAGAAACGGTTGGTTCGGTAATTGGGCGCGAAATTTCACTCAAATTTAGGATGATGTTCTCGTTGTTGTCGATAATTGTAGCGTTTATTTGGAGATTTGGGCCTTCGCGAGATCCATCTTCGGAGGATTTGGCAAGTTGTTGGATTGTTGGCAGTTCTTTTACGGATTTGATGTTTTTCAATTGACTGTCGGAAGTTTCCTGAAAAAAGAAAAAAAAATTTAAATTGTGAAGGAAAATTTTATTCAAAAATATTTTTTTTGTTCACAAGTTTTTCGAAAAAAAAAATATTTTCAAAAATTTTAAAAATATTACAAAAATTAAAAAAAATTTAAAAAATTTTAAAAAAATTTTAAAAATTTTTAAAAATTGAATTCTTTGAAAATAAAACTCAGAAAATTTTAATTATTTTCAAAATTATTAAAAATAACATGAAAAAAAAAATGAGTGTTTCGAAAAAAAAAAAATTTTGTGCATGACTTTTTCATAAAATTTTTAAATTTAAAAAAAAAATAAAAAAATTATTTCTTTGAAAATTAAAATAAAAAAATTTTAATTATTTTTTAAAATGAGAATTTTTGATTTTTAAAAAATAATGGAAATTATTTTAAATTAATAAAATTAAAATTTTTTAATAATTTTATTAATAATGTTCTTCAATTTTCCATAAAATTTTTTTTTTTAAATCTTAAATTTTTCGAAAAATTATGAAATTTTTAAAATTTTTCTTCTATTAAAAAAATTATTAATTTTTTTTTTTTATTAAAATTTTTAAAAATTTCTGTTCTTGTTTAATTAAATTTTACGAGTTTTAAAAAAAATTATAAAAAAATCATCAAAAAACTTTATTTTTTTAATTGCATATATATATATATTTTTTTTAATGAATAAATTTTTATATTTTTTTTATAAATTTTTAAAATTTATAATTTTAAAGGTCAAAATTTAAAATTTCTTACCACAACAGGATCATTCAACTTCCGACTTGCTTGTGTCGTCGTCAAAACTTCGGGTATCACAACTTTTGTCTTCTTCCGAATGATATCCGTTAATCCTTCCTCTTCGACTTGAAGTCCTTCCAAATACACTTCTTGCTTCAAACGCTCGATTTCCTGCTGAAAAGTCTTGTTCAAGCGTTGTGCTCGCCATTCGTTCTCGTAAACTGTATCGGGCAACGCAATATCGCCCATCGCTCCATACCCAACTGCAAAAAAAGAGGAAAAAATTGTTAAATTTGACTCAATCACTTCTGCAAGTCCCGCAATTCCCACAAAGTGTCTATTTATTTTAGTTTTATTACGCGATTGACATGAGCGCGAACATGTTTTAATTTAAAAAAATACACTAAAAGCAATTTTCACACATACGACGCACACACACAAATCGAGTTTTTATTTTATTTTCCGGAAAAGTAGAACAACCGTGCGGTAAAATGTTGATTTTCATTTATGGTTGAACAAATAAATAAATATTAATAAAATATCAATTTTTGCATATTGATGTTGTCGTTGCACGTTCATCAGGTTCATGCCGATATTCAAGATTAACATATAAGAGTCAATTTTATGTGAACGATATTTAATACGACATTGCGATTTATTTATCGACAATTGGATGAATGATTAAGAAACGGATTGATTTCATGCGACATGACACGAAACAGTCCTTAAAACATGAAAAAAAAAATTTTTTTTTGTCGCGAAGAATATTTGACCTTGACCTACATGGAAAGCGTTTCCAAACAGAAAACAGATTATCGCATTATTATTTGTGGGTCTGTCTCATCGCGTTTTGTTCGACTGTCTATCTTTGCTCTGTGGATGGATTTGTTTAACATCCATTAGAAAATTTAAATAATCTTATTAATGTAATCTACATTTTCCAACTGGAAATATTTAAGCTGCTCATTGTAGTAATGAGTAGTTAGTATGCTGAGGATGTAATGTGAAGAACGAGACATGAGCAATTTTTTAATTTATATTAATTAAAACATTAAATATTGAAAAAAAAATTACGAAACAAAAAAAAAATAAAATTCAAAACTAAAAATATTAAATATAAAAAAATCATTCATTTTTTTTTAATTTTACAAAAAATTGAGTTTTATTTATTTTTTGATCATCTTTAATTTTAATATTCGAAAATTTAAAAATTTTAATGAACAAATTTTTTTTCTTAAATTAAAACATTAAATATTGTAGACAAAAAAATACTTTATTTTGAAAGTCAAAAAATTTCAAAAATTATCAATTTTTATTTAAAAATTTTAAAATTTTATTTTTTTAATTTTTTTAATATATTTTTTTTTTTTTAATTTTATTAATTTTTTTTATATATTTTTTTTTTTAAATTTAAGAATAAATTTTATTTCTTTAAAATTTTCAATTTAAAGTTTGTCAAAATAAACTAATTAAATAAAATTTTATTAAAAAATAAAAAAAAATTAAAATAAATTTGTTAAATACGTATTTTGGCAAAAGTTTACGATTTTTTTTAAAAAAGAAATTTTTAAATAATTTTTTTATTTTATTTTATTTTTTTTTAAATTTTTTATTTTTTGTTTTTGAAAAATTAATATTTAAATTTATTAAGACTTAAATGACATAAATTTTCGTAAATGAGCTCTAAAAGTTTTTTTTTTTAATTTAAGCCAAAAGTTAACATTTTTTAATTAACTCTTTTAAAAAAAAGTATTGAAATAATTTAAATTTGATTTAAGTTGAAATGATATTTTTTAAATATTAAATATTAAAAATAATTTTAAAAATTAGTTATTATTTAATTTAAAATATTTTAAAATAAATAAAAATTTAATTAAATAAAAAAAAATTAAATTCAAGTACAAAATTTTTACATTTTAAGAAAAAAAAATTAATTATTAATTTAGTTATTTAATAAATTTAATATTGTTTAATTAAAAATTTTTTAATTTAAATTTGAAATTAAATTTTAATTAAAATAAAAAAAAATAATTTTTAAAAAATTAAAAAAAATTTTTTGAATAAAGAAATTGTGAAAAAATTGTCTATGTGTCATTTCTCATCATCATACCACAAAATTTCTCTCTTTAAAGCATTAAACGGATTATCAAGCCTTAAAAAGCGAAAGAAAGCACACACAATGTTAGAGACTTCAATGTCCCTGAAAAATTTTCGTTTGCATGTAAATCCAGTTGCAACGCGGAAAAATCCACATTTATTGTTTACTCTACTCTTCAACTACAAATTGATTATCAACCGGGTGTCGATTAAAACAAACAACAATTAGTTCGGTAACACACCATTATCAAATAAAATGTTCATTTACTGAAAGAAAAAAAGTTTTTTTTTGCGTATAATTGATAACTTGTGACCTTATTTATTAATAAAATTATGTGTTCAATTATTTGTTTCCACACGTCTAATTACGCGAGTCGCGAGAGAAGTGATCTAAATTGTTATTTTTTTTTTTAATTTATTGAATTGAAGACATGCCAGACTTTCTGACGGATTAACTGATATTTCGAGTAAACAACTTTTTTTTTTGCTTTTGCCATTTGATTCAAATTAAAGGTCATTTGAGGAATTTTTTGTTCTTTATCTCTGTCGATTTAACATGAAACAGAAAACTTGAATTAATGAAAAACGAGGAATTTCGGACCGAAAAAAGGCACAAATGAGATAAACATCAATGTGGTTTACCGATTCATGTTTTTTTCATCTTCTCATATTCAACTCGAAAAATTTTCGCACAAACAAATTTTGAACGAAAACGAGTCACCAAGTAGCAGGAAGAAGTTTTTCGTTCGCCTCAAAGTCTTGTTGCTCCGAAAACTATTTACTTGTTTGAGGCGCACATGTCAATTTTAATTATAAGAACAGCATGTGCGACTCTTCTTCTCCGTATTTCGCTTTAAAAACCCGAAGAAAGTTTGTGTTGCATGCGAAATCGATTGAAATCTCGGCATTTTTTAATGACTCCTTTATTACTTCCATACGACGACGACGCAAAACACATGTTCCTCGCATCAAAGCATTTTACTCGGAATGAGATGCAAAAATGCGTTTTAAAGTTTTTACTGTTCACATGTGGTCAATTTCCTCCCGAAGACAGAAAAAAAAATTTAAAGCTATTTTTTTTTTTTTTTTTAAAAAATTGTGATTCAGGTGTTTATGTTTGTTAAGTGTCTGCTTAATGGTTCGTACTTGTTCGTAATTTACAGATAAGAACACCTTTCATCATTACAACAACAACAAGGAAAACTCGCAAGGGAACGTCTCGAAGTCTACATTACACGTGCTTTACTGTCTAAAATAAGATTAAATAAAAAAAAAGAAACAAATAGACAACAAAAAAATTTATAAAAAAAGGTAACACCCTCATTAAAAAATATCTTCATTCATGATTTATTGCGCTATAATATTTCCTCTCTCTTAAACTTTTTTTTATTTAATTATTACAATTTTTATATTGACTTTGCCCTTCAAAATTTGATACTGAGAGATAATCTCGAAAACTATACGTCTCAGAGCATATGTTTCATAGAGAAAAATGTTAGTTATGACGTGCTTGAAGTTATTCGCGAAAAGAAATATTAGAAAACTATAAAATCTAACAATATAAAGCATTAAATAAAAAAATTATAAAAAAAAATATTAAAAAAATAAAAAAAAATTTTTTTTTAATTTTTTCAACTTCTAAAATCATTTTTATATTGAAATATTTTTAAATATTTTTTTTTAAATTTTTTATTTAAATTATTTTTTTAAAAAAAAATTTTTTTCTATTTTTTTTTTAAATATCTTTTTAATTAAATATTTTTTTCACATTTTTTTAAATATTTTTTTGTAAATAATTTTTTTTTTCAAATTTTTTTTTTTTCAAATATTTTTTTTTTCTATTAAGTGAGGGTCATTCACGAAGAAGTACTGAGCAAGCAATAATTAATATAAAAAAAGTAAATATTAAAATATAAATCTGACTTTGGGGAAATTGCCGTAAATTAATGAATTGGAAGGTTCTTCCATGGAAAATCGTTCCGAGAACGCGGGTAAGTTACTTTTTTTTATGATAAATAAGGTATTTTTTTGTAATTTTTAATTAGTAGTCATTGTTTTGTTTTATTTTTTTCAGATTTCCGTTTGATTAATTCTTGACAACGAATCTTCCGACATTTATTAAGATTTATGCCGATTTATGTAAAGATGGTTCAAAGGAAAAAAAATGCTTAGAAACGATTTTTTTAATTGGAAATTGTAGGAAAAACAAGTTTTTTGCGCGGGATTGTTCGAACAAGAGCTTTAAAGAGGAAATTTTCTTCAAATTTCGAACAATGAGGTAAAAATTTTTTAAATTTTTTTAAATTTTAATCAAAAAAGTTAACATTTAATTCTATTTTCGAGATTTTTGAAGAAAAAACTACAAAAAAAAAATTAAAATTTATTCCAATTAATCCAAACCAAGCATTTAATTTTAAAAAAAATTCTGAAATTGGTCGAAAATTGAATTTTTAGTGCTATATAAATATCATAAGTCTCATAAGAATCAAAATATTGCAGCAACAACGTTTATTTTTCACTTATGTTAACCCATTCAAACCATCCCGAGTGTTAATTCATCTTAATTATCGTAAGTGCGCTATTTGCATGAATGCATTAGATTCTCTTCTCCTTTATTAATTATAATAATAATTTACTCGAATCCATAAGAGTCCTATCCGTATCCATTAATAAACCGTAAATTTTATCCTTTTCTAATAAATTTTATCTCTTTTTTGCAGGATTAAAGGCAACACAAACACAATGATAAATGAAAATATTCAATTTTGTACTTTTTCTCGTGTGTGTGTCGGTCCATTTTTGCCAAAGATGTTTCATTTTGCCCCGAAAGCCATTTATTCAACATGCATATGATTACAGCTACGAGGAGAAGTGCATGTAATAATAGAATTGACAACCACACATTATTATTATGGAGTTGTAAATATGTATTTTGTTGCATTTTAAGGATATTATAGTTTTTGGTTTTGACATAAGTAATGTGAAGTAAGTAATGGTTGCATGTTTGTGACTTACGAAATTGACTTCATACGGCAAAATGTTGTTTAAGATGTATTTGGAGCTCAAAATCATCCGTTTTGGGTAAGAAAAGTACAAAATTGTGTCAAATTTCTCAGAAAAATTTCTTTATAGGACACATGAAGATGACTCCAAAACATAAGTTATCGAGAAATGACAGGTCAAGCACATTAAACAAACCAAAGGACAAAATTACATCGAAAATGCATTACAGAAGGTACCCGAAAAGTAAGTAAAAGGGAGTTCAATGACTCTCCAAACAGATACAATAATTGTCAGCCAATTGACAATTCGTTCGACTAAAACCGACAAGAGTACGAAAGACTTGAATTCAACTTCAACAAAGTTATTTCATTAAAGAAAAATACTTTTCTTCTTCATTCATCATCATAACTTTTTTGTATTTATCAAAAAGTTGTGAGAAATTTATGTTTTTCTATTGGAAAATTATTGCAAGATAGTTTCAATGAATTTTTAAATCTTAATTTTATTTAATGCAAAATTTATTTTTTTATTAAAATTTTTATTTTTTATTAGAACTTCTCAAAAATTGTTCAAAATTTATTTTTCGATTTTTTTTTATTTTTTTTTTAATTTTTGTACTTTCAAAATTTAAAAAAAGTATTTTTTAACACTTTTGAAAAAATTTCAAAAAATAATTAAAGAAAATTAATTTAATTTTTTTTTCTAAAATTTTTAATAAAATGTATAATATATTTTATATAATTATACATCATTATTAAAATACAAAAAAGAATTAATTTTTTCGAAACTTAAGATTTTTAGTTAAAAAAAAGGAAATTTTAACTTTCTTAAAATTGAAAATTTTAATTAAAAAATAGTTTCAATGAATTTTTAATGATAATTTTTACATGTATATGATAAGTATAACTTATTATAATATTTATATTATAATATTATACTTATTATATATTTTGTTAAAAAAGAAGTTTTTGTAAAAAAAAATAAATTTTTTATAATATAATAATATATTTTATATATTATAACTAAAAATATATATAATATATAATTATATAAAAATACGTCATTATTATAAAAATATAGAAAAAAAATATTTTGTTACAAAACTTAAGATTTTCAGTAAAAAAAGGAAAATTTTAAAATTCTTAAAATTAAAAATTTTTTGAATCTAGATTTTTTTTATATGAAAAACATAAATTTTTCACAGCAAACGATAAATTTTGTCAAAGTTAGCTCTCCCTCTTTCCAATCCTTATAATTTTTTTCTTTTTTTTTTTCTTAAAAGTGGTATTCGTTCGTTCGTTGACCTTTTTTTTAAAAAAAAATAATAATTCTACTCTTTAACTCCATTTCTAGATGCACTTAAAAGGAGAAAAAATAATAAATCCACACAAAAGTAGAAAAAAAAACTATTCAGAGGCAGCAACAGTTTGTCCCCATTTTCCATAGAAATTTTAATTTTTAGCCATTATGAAAAAAAAACTACAGCAAAGTTTATTATTCTTTCACGAGACGATGTCAAGTGTTTTTAAATAGTTATGAAAAGGAAGCTCGCTGAATTTACTGCTATCTCTTTGTAAATTCATGGATTTTGTCTGGGTCAGACATCAAAAAAAAAAAAAAAAATTATAAAAACAGAAGAAAAGTATAATTAACACTTTTATTGGGCACGAAGGAATTTCGCAGCGTATTTTTTATCTCTCAAGGGAATGTGAAAAGATCTCTCCCTCCCGCGTTTTGTGCAATAAACAGATGGACTTGTTCCTCTTTTGTTCGCACACTTCAAAAACTTTAACGAACTAAATCTCCCAACGTGTCATATTGTCATGATTGACGCGGTGCGGCGCGGTAATAAAACAAAAGGCGAAAAGAAGAAAAATCCCTTTTTCTGTAAATTTTTCCGTTAGTTACGCCGTCGCCGTACGAACGTGTTACATCGTGCTGTAAGTAGATTAACGCTGCAATAAACTTTAATGGTTTTAAGTGATGTTTGTACATAAATGAACGGAGTGAAAGGAGCGAAAGGAACGCCAACGAGTGACAAAAATGTACGACGAGGTAGATGGAGAACGAGAAAAGGTATGATTATTATTATTATTATGAAAAGTGAAGAAAAATGCAGTAACGTAACTAAAAATTTTGAGATTTTTTTTTTTAATTTTTATTTTCAAAAATTTTTCAAATAATAAAATATTCAAAAAAATAATTAAAGAAAATTTATTTAATATTTAATACCTTATTTAAAATTAATTTTCAAATTTTTTTTTAAATATTATTCAAATTATTTTTTTAATATTTTTAAAATATATTTTTTAGAAAAATATTTTCATGATAATTCAAGTCATTAATTGAGAATTTAAAAAAAACTAAAAAAAAAATAATTTGTAAAAAAAATTTTTTTTTTATTTTTTTACTTTCAGAATCTTTTTTATGATAATCAAATCGAGGAAAAAAAGGAAAAATTAAAAAAAAAATTATTTTAATTTTTAAAAATTTTTAATGATAATTTAAAACTTTTCAAATAACAAAATTTTCAAAAAAAATAATAATGAAAGAAAATTAATTCAATTTTTAATTATTTAAATAAATTTTTAAATTTTTTAGAGTTTTTTTATATTTTTATTAATTTTTAAGAAAATAATTTAACAAAATCGAACATTATCTTTTTTTATGATGATCAAATCTAAAAACTTCGAGGAAAAAAAGGTAAGATTTTTTTAAAACATTTTAAATTTTTTTTTTATTTTCAGAATTTTTTTTTAGAAAGAGCACCGCCAAAAATTTAATAATCTAAAGGATATTCAAAAAAAAAAAATATTTAAAAAATTTCAATTTTTTAATTAATCCAAATCAAGGGCCCTGCTGAACTTCACATCTGTCAAAATGGGATACATTCCATACCACACGGATTATAGATGTAATTCATTTAAACTAATTGTAATTGTTTTCTCTCGCACACAGCGACAGAGGAAAGACACAAATGAGCAACTATTGATGCGTCTCCTTTTCAGTTTTATTTAATTTGAATTGTGATTCCTGCCGTTTTTCCTCAAAACACAAAAGGAACAAACATCACACGACGACCACATAAAAGGTAACTTTCAACAATATTAATTGTTCGTGTGGCAGAGAAGAAAAGTCTTTGCAGACAAACACACGAATTTCCTTTCATTTTATTTATTATATCATTCAGATAATTGTTTTAGATTTGCAAAGTGAGGAGGTAAGATTATGACAATGCATGATAGAAAGTGCCCCAGAGACAAATAAATCGTGCATGTCTTGATCCGATAGACGAACGAAGGTACTTTTCCCGAAATCCGCAAGAAATTCTGTGAAACAATAATACTGCCAGAGGATGATGATGATCTGAGTAAACAAATTATAAATTATTTCAAAAATGTGTTCATCACATGTGTGAAGTGTCTTGTGTCTGTTGATGATGTTGAAGACCGCTTTTTGTTTTGTTTGTGTGTGAAATCGGAGCTGCGACGTGAAGTAGAGTTTCAAAACAGAAGTACTCTGACGAAGATTTGTTGAGAACGGAAATGGTTTCTATCAAAATTTATTATTTGTTATGACCTTCGAACGTTATCGCCAAACAGATTTCAGTAAAGTGCAAGCGCGTTTTACAGTAGAAATGAGTTCAAAAGTTAATTTTTAATCAATTGATGCTATCAGAATCTATTTTCGAATCAAATATTAGAATTTTTACAAAAATTCTTATCTTCGGACAAAAAATTAAAAAAAATATAATAAAATAATAATAAAAATAAATTAAAAATTTTAATAATTAAAATTTAATTTTTTGTTTTGAATTTTTAAGTTTTTTTAATTTAATTATTTTATATGAAATATTTATAATTTTTTTAAATTAATTTTATTTTTATATATTTATTTAATAATTAAATAATTTAATTTATTTTAAAATTTAATTTATTTTATTTTATTAAAAAATTTATCAATTTTATTAATTTAAGAAAAATTCATATATTTTACTGCAAAAAAAAAAAAAATTTATGAAAAAATAATTAATATTTAATTAAATAAAAAAATAAATATTAAATTTTAAAATAATTTAAAATTTTAATTTTTTTAATGAAATAAAAAAATATTAAATTAAATTAATTTAATTTTTTTTTTATTAATTTATTATTTATTTTTTTATTATTATTAATTTAATTAATAATAATTATTTATTTTTTATTTAAATATTTAAATAATTTAAAAAAAATAATTTTTTAAAAATAAAAAAAAATAACAAAAAAAATTAATTCTATTTTAATATCATTTCAGATTAATCCCCAAATTGATCGAAAATTCAAATTTCATCATGTAAACCACTCGGAAAAGCCATTCAAAACCCATCAAAAGAACATTTTCCGTAAACGACGATAAGATTAAACCGTACATTGGTCAATAATACCTTTTTAATCTTGTCTCGCATGTAACGCAACAGTCAACCGATAACATCATTGAACATTATCAAATCAACTGCATCCCTTTTATCGGAAATATTGCAATAAATTTGCCGTAACAAGGACTTGTAATTGATTCCCGTTTGTGATAAAATCCATTATTGGCAGAAAATTGTCTTTTGTCAAAGAATTGACACTCAAGTAGCTCAAAAAAAAATATTCAAAGAACGAAAATTCAATTACTTAACTCCCTTTTTGAGAATTTTCTTCAAGAAAATCAAAGTTATTTACTTTCAAATCGAAAGAAAAGAACGGAAAAAATTGTTTCTAAATATTTTTGATTTACAAGCACATCAATTTCGATTTTTTTTTCTGCTCGATATATCATAGTTAAATCACAACAAATGTCAAAGGCACAAACATATGTGAGCCAATTTATTTCCCATTTATTATTGTATGGTTTTTTTTTCTTTTTTTTTCGTCTTCGTTACTTTTCAAGATTGAACTTTTTTTCGTGCCATAAAAGGTCTTCTAATAAAATTTTCTTGCACTAACAAGTACTCTTACCCGCTTTTTCATAAAATTACAAAAAATAGTTGCCATGCTTACCTGATTTACATGGGTCCAGATCTATATCATCCGATATTCTTGTGGGAAAAGTCGTGTTAAGTAACTCATCAATCGTGTAATGATACTTCTTCGGACTGAAACTTCTTTGATGATAATGATGATTTTCATTATTTTTTGTTGTGGGCGATGACGATGAAATATCCTTAACTATGGCAAGGGAAAGACTAATTTGCACGAAGCTACAGAAGAATATCGTTTTCCTCATTTTTTGATCGTTTTTAACTTTTTTAATTGGATTGTCACTTTTTTCCGCATCAATAGAGTGCTCAAATCAATTTATTCGCGTGTTTTTAATTATAATTATCATTATTTTGTGTTTGATTTCAAGAAAGAATTCTCTCTTCTTTGTGAATCAAATTTCTTTCTACATGTTTCCTTATCACTTTTTGCTCATTTTTATTAATTTTATTATTTTTTTTTTTGCTTCACGTCATAAAAACTTTTTTTTTATTATTTTATTGATAGATTTCTTAATTTTTTAAATTTAATTTTTTTTTCACATTTTTTTTTTAATTTAATTTTTTATTTTTTTTTTCAGAATTTAATTCAACAAAATTTTAAAATAAATTCCGGGATGATTATTTCGAGACGTCTTAAGCTCACGACGATCCGCAACACACTGATATTTGTATTTAAATTTTAAATGCTCCCCTCGCAATGCATTAGGATGACGAAGCAGTGTACGAACGTACGCTGAACGACTTCTGTATGAGTCAAAACGTATTTTCCCCGAGAATGGACGATGTTCAGCCTAATGACGAGACACAGACAAACGGGAGGCACTCATTTTCATTCATAAAAGGCATCTGTGTGAATTGCGCATGAAGAGTGGTCCATTGATGAGGTTCGTGAGTAATTTTTTTTCTTGGATTTTCAATGAAATTTAATTTTAAAAAATTTTTTAGACGAAAAATTTCTTAAAATCTGAAAGAAATTAAAAAAAAAATTATTAAAAATTATTTATAAATTTAATTTTTTTAACTAACAATTTTTTTTTTTGAAAAGTTGAACAAAATGCTTTGACGAGATACTTGTAACTTTGATCGAATTGAGGAGTATGAATTTTTTTCCAAATTCAAATTATGCAAATTCAGTTCGTTTTAAACAAACCACGTGACTAAAATTTCACACAAAATTTTATCGCTTTACATTGCATTCCATGAACAAATACTTCAAAGATAAGATTGTAAAAAGGTAATTTATCGTATTCGCTGATAAAGCGACGCAACTGTCGACGCGACAGGTGCTAAGATAACACAATTATCAGTTATCATCGAACGTTCAAAGAGAGAGAACAATTTAAGCTTTTTTTCTCAGAAGTGTCGCAAAATAATTAAATTTTAAAAAATGTCTTGGTGGGAAAATATATTAAGTAATGACATTTAAAATTTTATTATTTGAAGAAAAAAAAATAATTATTTAAAAAAAATATAAAAATTAAAAAAAATTATATAAAAGTTGTAATAAGAGAATATGAGTGGTTTTTTCAAATTTCTTCGAATTTCTTTTTTCGCGAAAAAAATTCGAATACGTCATAACTAACATTTTTCTCCATGAAACATATGCTCTGAAACGTATGGTTTTCGAGATTACCTCTCACGAACAGATTTTGTTGGGCAAAGTCAATATACAAAAAAAAAATTAAAGAAAATAAAAAAAAAAATAAATAAAAATAATAAAATAAAAAAATTAATGAAAAATTAATTTTTAAAACTTGTGAACATAAAATTTTTTGAATAAATTGACGAAAAAAATATATTTTTTCTGAAATAATAAAAATAAATTAAATTAGAGTATCAGAAGTTTATATATCGAATCAAGTTTAAAAATTTAAATTATAAAATAAAAGTTTTTAAAAAATATTTAATTAAAAATAAATAACTTACGATTCCATTTGAACTAAAAATTTTGATATTTTATTGTTTAAATTTTTAATTAAATAAATTTTTTAATTAATTAAAATTTTTTTTTAATAAATAAATTTAATTTTTTTTTAAATAAAATTTATTTATTAATTAATACTTATTATTTATTATTATTAAATAATTATTTATTAAATTTAATTAAAATAACTAATAAATCATTTTTTTTCTTTAAAACTAACTTTAATTAAAGATATATCTTTAATTTCGCAATAATTTCAAGTGACTCATTAAAATAAAATTTAATTTAATTATATTACCACGTAAACAGATACTACAGATAACAATATTTTGTTTGTATATGAAAAAATATCTCCTTAAAGATAACGATAATTGTTTGAAGTGATAAAAATATTTATTTATATTTCATTGTTTTTTTTAGCTTGGATTGGTCAAAACAAATTATCGACTTTTTTGGGTCTTTTGTGTTTTATTCTCTTCATTTCGACGGTTTCAATGGCAGCACAAAAGGTAAAAATTTAATTTTTTTTTGTATGAAATTAAAAAATTTTGACAAATTTTTGAATTTTAGGGCGATTGGGAGAATAAAGCAAAGTCATGTGAAGCTAAATTAGTGACAACAACCCAATCTCCGACATCTTCGACAACTGCTGCATCAACCACGGTCTCAGAAGCAACTACTGCATCGACAACTGCGGAATCAACGACTCCGGAATCATCATCAACAGTAACAACGCCCAAATCGAGACGTCGATAATTTCTTATTTCTTGCCAATCAACGTATGAATTTCGATCAATAAACATGTTTTTCCATTTATTTGATGAATTTTTCAATTACATGGCGTCTCCTCATCGTATTTACTCCGATAACGGCGCATATTTGTTGCACTTTTCTCGTTATCTCTAATTTTTCGAGCAAACAATAATCCTCTTATCATCAATTTGATTTTATTGGGTTATCACTTGAAACTGCTATCAGTCTAACAGAGATGTCCGAAGAAGCAGGAACTCCAATAAAAAACTTAAAATCCGATGATAAGGGATTGTGGGCCATCATTAGTTTGGCAATCATATCGTTTATTTTGAAAGTTGGCATAATTATTCAGACAATCTTGACAATTATTTGGAAAAACAAAGTCATTTCGGCGCTAACTATGCTATTATCTGCCTCGACAACGACAAATATCTATTTAGGAATAGAGAACGTAATAATTTTTTCTGCGAAATCTTATCAAAAAAAATCCAGACGTCGTGATTTATTTTTTTTTTAGGAAAGCCTTCAAAAAGAATTAACAGAATGTGCGGCGAATATTTCGGAAATCGCATCAGCTTTAACGACAATTTGGGAGCCAACGGAATGCTCGAATGAAACTGAACCAACGCCGCAAATAGCAAACACAACAACAGAGCCTCCCGACAATGGAAATGATGAAAATACGACTCGCCCAACTCTTCCTCGTCCCACAGATTCGCTTCCATATCGATTCGTTTAAAAAAATTAAACAAAAATTATTTTTAGTAGCAAATTTTGTACATTACGCAATTTTTTGATTAAATAAATTAACAAACAGAGTTTAATCAGATATTTACGAAAAGTTTTTACCTATCATTATCGTTCAATTTTATGAAAAGGTAGATGCAATTTTTGAATATGTTTCATATTTCATTTTTAATATATTCGTAATTTTTTTTTTTCATTTTTTAATTTTTAATTTTTAATTTTTTGACTAAAATTTATTTTTTTTATTAAAAAAAATATTGAAAAATGAAAATTTTCTTTATGATATGTCAAATTTTATCAAAATTCATGCAAAAATTTCGTATATGTCAATTCAAATTTTGACCGTTTGAAATTTGGAAATTGCCTTTTTGCTAATTCAACCATAAATACTTCAAATTTGAGTTATTTTAAACTTAATTAAAAATTTTAACTTTATAATAGATAAAATTTTCCTTTTAAATTAACGAAAAAATGAATTTCAAAATTTTAACGGTCAAAATTTGAATTGACATTTACAAATTTTTTAACTTTTTTAATAATTTTGTTAATTTTAAAAATATCAAAAAAGGTTTTATAAGTATTTTTTTTAAATTTTGATTTTTTCAAAGTAGTTGAAATTCAAATTCTAAAAAAAAATATTACTTTTTTCTTCGGAGTAAAAAAAACATGAAACACTTTCAAAAATTACATCAGCCTTATTATCATTAATGACGAAAAAAATGAACCAAAATATTTCAATTGGACAATTTTTTGCAAAAATAAAAAAAAACAATGCGTGGCATGTTCATTTTTTCCATTTTTATTGAAGTTAATTATGTGTACCTACATGAAAAATGAGGTAAATTTTAATTAAAAATTTTTCGATTGTTATACTGATGCTTCGTTACAATTAAAGTAACACAAGTTCATGAATAAGTTCTGAATATTTTTTTTCTATATTATTTTTTATTTTATAAAAAGAAGCAAGTTCGTTAAATTTTGCAATTTTAATAAAATTGAAATGCATTTCCTGCCTTTTTAATGGTTTCAATACATAAACATAAGTTTTTTTTCTTTTATTTAAACAAAATTCCGTATTCAAAGAGGAAAATTTTTATCGAACATGAAAATAATATTCATTCAAGAAATTGCATTTTCTCAATGGAAACATGGGAAATAAACAAGAAAAATGCGCGTACAGTTTTTTTTGTTATGAAGCCTTCATTCCTTTTAAAAATATCTTTACATGAAATTTTAATACGAAATAAATGAATATCCCTCTGATTTTTTTTTCTTTTAAATTATTGATGCTTCGAGACTGTTGAAGCGTACAATACAAAAAAATATTGAATAACGCTCGATTTCATGTTTTCTTTTGTATAGTATAAATTTTTTATAACTTTTTATGATTTTCGTACGTTAGAGAAATGGAAATGTACTTACCGTTTGGAAAAATGTAAGTAAAAATTTTTTTTTTATTTTAGACCTGAAATGATTTTTTTTCTTTGAAGGACTTAAAAAGAAGATTTAATTAAAAAATTAATTTAGGTATGTATAGAAAAATGACTTGATTTTATTCATTTTAATTCACTTTTATGCAATTTTCGTTTTTTTTTTCGTTAAAAAGGGACTAAAATACGTTTTTTGTTTCATTAAAATGTTCGACTACTCGAAATTGAACATCAATATAAAATATTACATCAAAAATTTTATATCCTAACGAAAAGTTACATCCATACAAATTTCTCAGCATAAATAAATAATAAAGGAATAAACATCAAATATCTTGCTACACGCTGAAGTCTTTACGATATTATTTAATATTAAAAGTACATGTAAAAAATGGTATGACGATCCTTTTGTCACGGCACGTGACTCACAACTCCGTACTCATTTCGCCAACTATTGAACGCTGAAAGAAGAAAAAAACAAAAAATTAGTAAAAAATTAAATTTTTTTTTTTTTTTTTTTTTTTTTTTTGAAAAATGAAAAATATTTACATGTGAGTTATTTAAAATAATAAATTAAGCAAAAGCAAAGCAAAGTTAGAAAAAAAATAAAATTTCGCGTTTCAATTTACATTTCGATTTCAATTTCGCTAATTGAGTAGTTTTGCCAAAAATTTGTTCAATTTTCAAGTCTAAAATTGAATAAAAAGCGTTGCTTTTCAATTAAATCAAACATAATTACAACATCAGACGAAACATAATAATTAACTTTACATATGAATGACACACGCGCGCACACACACGCACTCGCAGGTAATCGATCAAAGGAATTGTAATTAGAATCCAGCAAAGCATAATGAAGTTACTTTACATTTCGTCTGTGTGTTTGCCTTGTGAATTGAAAAAGAGGTAATTTTAACTTTTTTTGTTATTAAATTTTTTGTTTTTAAATTTTTCGTATTGTTTGAAATAAAAAAAAATCATGAGAAAATAATGTTTTAAAATTCATCCAAAGCTCAAAAAATTTTAATTTTTTTTTCACAAAGTTAATTTAAATTTTTAATTTTTTATTTAACACAAAGTTAAAGGAATTTAACAAAAAAATAAAAATATATAAAAAAGTCGAATTTTTTTCCTTATTTTTTTTTAATTTCATTTCTTAACAAAATTCTTTCAATTTGTTTTTATAAATTTTTGAAAATTTTATAATATTATAAAATTATTGAAAATTCTTATAAAAAAATTATTCTATTAAAATTGTTAAACAATTTTATCAAAAAAAAAATTTTATAAAAGTTGAATTAAAATTTTTTATTTAATTTTGTTTTAATTTTTGATTTTCAATAATTTTATTTGTAATTATTGAAAAAATTTTTATTAATTATTTTTTTTTTATTAAAAAATAGAAAAAGCAAGAAAAAATTGAATTTTAAATTTATTTTAACGAAAATTTTTATCTTTTGAAAAAAAAAAAATTAAGAAAATAAATATGAACAAAAAAAAATACCAAAAGTTGATCAAAAAATAATTTTTTTATAATAATAATTTTTTTTTAATAATTAAAAAATTAAAAATAAAATAAAATAAATTAAATTAAATTAAAATTAAAAGTTAAATAAATAATTAATTAATTAAAATAATTTTAAATTAAAAAAAAAGTAAAATTAACCTCTTTTCATTTCACAGGACATTTGTGCTTATTACGTTTGTGAGTACCTACTTAAATAGCAACTAATTATTTATACTACACATTTGGAAAACATACATACGATGGGGAAACCTTAATTTTATTTACAGATTTTTTTGTTTGATGTGCATTTTTTGTGCGTTTTTCACTTACCGTCTACTTTGAATTATTGGTGTTAGTATAAGCTCTAAGCTCGAAGATCGATTTGTCGCGTTATCGAGATTATGTCTCTGAATCGGTTTGTTCTCCAGTTTATTGTCAAAAGTTTTACGGGATGTTCCTTCGTCGCCGTTCTGATTGCATTGTTTAAAAAGTTAAAGTTAAGTTAAATTTTTTTTTTTTTGAATTGAGGGGAATTTTTCATGCAATTTTACGGAAAATCAAAAAAACTTTTTTTTTTGAAAATTTTGAAAAAAAATCATGCGTCTCATGCAAATTTTTGTGTTCATGCCAGATTTCAGTTACTTACATTGCCTGGCAATTCTGCGTAATTCCCATTCTTTTGTTCATCGATAAAAAGCAGAGGACCCGTTTTAGCGGGACGCCCTTTCGATGCCATGCTATTGTAAAATTGCATTGACGCCGTCTTGTAATTCTCGAGGTAGTCGACACTTCCCGTGTTATTGTTGGGAGAAAGGGGCTGTTTTTGTGTGTTGTTGTTAGTGAGAGTCGCGTACTCGTTTATGTTGGGCGTCGTCGCGGAATTGGCGAATTTGTGGTACGACGTGCGATGACGATGGCGCGCGAGACTCGAATGCGTCGAAATCGGCACGCCAATGTCGGATTTTGTGGCACGTGAACGAACATCCGTCGTCGTTGGAGTCGAGCTCGCGTAATAACATGCCGCCGGATTGTGATACGGCAGCGCATCGAGATAGTTTGCCGAGTTATAATTGTTATTATTGAAACCATCACCATTTTTGTTGCCGTTTGTCGAACGAGATAGGCGATTTAGACTAAATGTGTAATGATTATTGCGGAATTGTAAGTTATTGTGTAAGCAGTTGTTATGAGCGGATGAGGAAGAATGAGAAGAGGAAGAATTATGTACAGCGGGCAGTGCATTATGACTATTATTAGTTTGATGGCGTGTCTTTGGGCAAACCGGTGGCTTCGTACGGCGATGACTACTATTACTACTCACGGTATGATGACTTTTGATCGACGACATATGCGATGATTTGCTGTGCGTGGTAATTGACGCAACAGATGCGCCCGATGACTTATTCGTATATTTGGCACTATCACTGGATCTGAAACGAAATTTACAAAAACATTACTTTTAATGAAAAATTTTCTTAAATTTTCAGAAAAAAAAATTCAATTAGACGAAAAAAAAAATTTTTTTTCATCTTTTTTCTCGTGAGGACTTTCAAAATTATATCTAAATAAATTTTATTTTTTTTTTAAATTTAAAATTTTCGTAAAAAAAAATTAAAATTAAATTAAAAAATTAAATTTTTGTTAAATAATGGGTCAAGAAATTAAATTTATAAATTATTTTCTAAAAATTCATATTTTGTAAAATTATGTTTGCACAAAAATTAAATAATTTTTAATAATACGTAAAAATACGTAAAAAAATACGTAAAAATATACGAAAAAATTTTTTTCGAATGTTATTACTTGATTTTAAATTTTGTACATTGTCAATATGCATAAATTTTTCATTATGTATAAAAAAATTATTTTTTCGAATTTTTGTTTGAAGTTATTAAAAATATAACAAAAAATATTTAAAAATAAGAAAACAATTTTGAATAAATATTTCTTTAAATTTTAAGATAAAACAAAAAAAAGTTAGAAAATTAAATATTTCGAAAAAAAAACATAAATTTGTAAAAAATTTTTGAAAATTAAAATTTTTAAATATATTTCGTAAAGAGATAATATTTATCAAAATTTTTTGAAAATGAAATTTTTTCAATATTTTTAAAAATTTAATTTTTAATATTTTTGGAAAATTTAAATTTTTTTATTTTTTTTTTGAAATTTTATTTTTTAAATAATTTTTGTATATTTTAATATTTTTTGAAAATTTTTTAAATATTTTTTAAATTTTTTTATCTTTATTTTTTTATGTTTTAAATTTTTTCTAACTTTTAAACTTTTATTTTTTTATCATTTTAGGTTCAAATCTTACCTTTCTGACGAGTAAGCATAATCCTGATCAGCTCCCAGCCCAGAATCCGTATGTTCATGTGACACACGAAGCCCGTTACTGTCAACAGGACTTATACTTGATCCAGATGGGGAAATGAAATCTACCATACTTAGACTAGACATCATTCTAAAAAGTAAAAACTCGTTAAAATCTTCCTTTAAACTGAAAATTTTGACACTTACCTTATCAATCCCGAATTTCTATCGTAATCTTTGGAAGAGCTTATCGTACTTTCAGATCGAATGGATCCATTTACGCCTCGTGGTTGTTCATTCGGATAACTAAAATTTAATTTTTTTTTGATTTTTGAAGAAGAAATGGAAAATTTCAACGTACTTTCTTATCCGATCGACACCATTCTGAACTTTACTCGTCTTATTGACTTTGAGAGAGCTTGTCGTTGGTTTCTTCGTGGATTGATGCGTTTCGACAACTGTATAAGGAATCTCTCGTAGCTGATCTTCCGTCATGCCAGAAGTTTCAACCAAATCAAATTGTAAGTGTCGGGCCAATTCGCTACTCCACATTTTCGTGCGATCAGAAGGAGATCTATTTTGAAAAAAATTTTTAATATTTTTTTTTTTAATTTTAGAAAAAAAATTCTTACTTATGTTTTCTGTGTTGTTTCCGTTTTCCGTTCGTATCAGTGTTCTTTTTGGTTGCTGAACTACTTTTGACGACAGCTGCTTGATGAACAACGCCATTGATGCCTCCTTGTTTCCTCTGCGCTTCAAGCCATTGATCTCCCGAATCGATTAATTCCAACGACGCCGTACTCGAAGCTCGATTTCCATCTGAACGATGCGACCGATTCGAGTGATTTGACGAACTGCGTCGACGAGATTCGTTTTCTGAGCCACTTCGACGACTCCGTGATCGATGTCTGCGATGTTTGCGATGCGAATTGTGCGAACGTCCTGAACGCCCCGAAAATTCACTTTCGTTATCGGAAATTCTGCGATGTCGTCGTCGACTTGATTTTTTTCCGCCACGCGAATCATTTGAAGAATGACTTTCAACTGAACTCGAACGACGTCGCTGACTCGAATCGCGTTGCGAACGATTTGTGACGGCATTACTCGTACGAGTCGTTGCTGATCTGACGGATTTCGGGCTTGAATTTATCCCGAACAAGCCTCGTTGATGTGAACGCATCCAAGGAACACTTTTGCTGCTTTGCGGAGAATCGGGAGCTTTGTATGCGGCACGAGACGAATATTGATGATGATGATCTCGGTTGTTGTTGTTCAAGGCGGCGGGAATACTGCACGTTGATCGATAAGGACTTTCGTAAGTTTCAACTGGCTGAGGGATTGAAATACTTTTGACTTCGTGCATGGAGCGTCGAACCAATTCCAGGCGTTTTTCTTCGCTAAATTGCTCGTTCATGTTCCTGCGGGGTTGACGACGTGACGGAACGCGCACAAAATTTGGTTGAATCCGATAACTATTACTACTACTATTAATCGTCGATGATTTTTGGTGTGTTGGTACAAAAGATTTTTCGCTATTTTTGGCACTGTTTCAAAAGAAATAAAAAATTCTTCAGATAAAATTCTTCGAGTTAGGCGAATAAATTTAATGTTTTCATTTTTTGTCCCATGAGGATTTATTTTTAATTTATTTATATTTTTTTTATTTTTTATTTTTTTATTTATTCTTATTTTTATTTTTATTTTTTTATTTATTTTTTTTTTTTTTTATTTTAATTTTAATTTTTTATTTTTCCCTCTGTTTTTTTTCGACAAAATCGGAGGAATGGGTAACAAAAACAAAAATTTATTCGCCTTAATGAAAAATTATTCGCTTACCTGCTGCGAAAACGAGAACCTATCGTAAATAAATCTCCATTTGGCGGCAATGTATTGTTCGAAGACGATGGCGGGACGCGAACTAAACGGAAGAATGCATGATGCTCCATGCAACATTTCCATAAATGTTTGCAAGCCGACTTTTTTGGCGTTTCAAATCCGTATGTGCTCACTTCGTTCTACATCGAAGACACAAAATTTGCATTTTACGGTTCACGAATCACATGTAAGAAGCAAAAAACAGAGGATTTAGAGAGAAAATTCAATTATCTTATAATAAATTGCCTTCGGGCACTTCAACAAACGAAAGAATAGGAAAACTTACATTTTTGTCACAGACACGCAACATAAAATATCGTCCTTTAAAGTAAACTTTTGCGATGCGAGGCCAAAAGTAATGCGCTACGGTTGTTTTATTACGCAGCACGACAATACCGCTGGGCGTCAATCCCAAGAAATATTCGACACTATCCTCACCCTTTACGAAAAGTCATAAAAAAGAAGAAATTTTATTACCGCAAACACGAAAATAGCAAAAAAAAAGTTTTTCCTTACCAACACGGGATGCAAATCCACGCCATACATATCATGCCATTTCACTTTATCCAAGTAACTGAGTTCACATTGGCTCGGCGACATTCCTCGCAACTTCTGATGCAATTCGCAAATACGTTGCTCGACTTCGCGCGTTTGATTCGCCACAAGTCTAAACTCCGAGACATACCCGTAAACGTGTTTTCTCGCATCATAATCACCCAATTCCGCTAAAAGAAGAGAAAAAAAGAGATAAAACGGTTATTGCTCTCCTTTTCATCATAAACTAAGAATTCGTTGTCGTCGTCGGTCGTCGCCATCTATGCAAATTTCCGTAATTATTTTGCCTTATATGATTGATCCGTGATCACGATAAAACCACTTGAGGCCCATAATTACGACGACGACGTCTTGATATGTTGTTGATGCGGTTGCGTAATACCAGTTGGCAGAATTTAGAAGATAAATCATGAAAAGTACTTACATTGCACGACGTACGATCCGAGTTCAGCAGCTAATTCAAATGAGACAGGAAGTCGTCCCTGTAGAATATCTTGTTTGACTTGCAAATATAATTGGTATCTGTGCGGAGAGAGAGAAATATGTTTATTTATATTAATTTATGAATTATTCGCATAATGTTGTTGTTTATTGTTCGTTCGCAACACGAGTAATTGGTGTCTTTAATAAAATTACTTTGCTGTTACGTGTGAAAATTTAACGTTTCATGCTTAATGTCTTTGAAATTGATCAAAAATTAATTTTATTAAAAAATATTTTTATATAGACAATTTTCAAAGAAAAAATTTTTTTTAAATATTTGAATTTTCTCATATAATTTTTTAATTTTTTCATTTTGATATAAAAAAAATTGAAATTGATATAAAATCATAAAAAAAAAATAATTTTAAAAAGAGAATTTTAATAAATTTTTTTATTCATGAAAAATTATTAAATTTAACATTTTTAATTAAAAATATAAATTATTATCAATTTTTTTTTTAAACCTGAAATATTTAAAAACACGCAAAACGTTAAATCTTCACAATTATGAGTTGATGTTTACTTTAGCTACCCCTTTTGTACATTAGTTCATAATTAAGTTAAAGATAGTGCTTTATAATTACAATCGTAATTATTATTCATTTTTCTTTTATTATTAAATTATGGCTGTTTTTGCTATTATTTTAAACTTTGTTTTTGCATGAATAATGATTTACAAGAAAAAAATAATAATAAAAAAAATAGTTTGTATAAAAAGCTTCAGAAAAGCTCTAAAAATTAAAAAAAATAATAGTTAAAATTTTAAATTAATAAAAAAAACTTGAATAAAGGCATAAAGGAATTGAAATATTTTATTAAATTTCATCTTTTGAAAAATTTCATAAAATTTAATTTTTTTATTTTATTTTATGATTTAAAAAAATTATTTTTTTTAATTTAATATTTTTTTATGAATTTGATGATCTATCAAAATAAAAAAAAAGAAAAAAAAAATTTTTGAAGATTTTATTAAATTTTTCAAAAGTCTTAAATTTTACTATAAAAAAATTGAATAATTATTTTTTTTTATTTTTGGAAGTTTTTTAAAAATTTATGATAAAAAAAAGAGGAAAAAAAATTTAAATTTTTAAAATTTTTCAAAAGACTAATACTTTCGCAAAATTGCAAAAATTCTCTTCAAAAAAATAAGAAAAAAAAATATTAACTTTCGAAAATTTTGAGAAATTTTTCAAAGGATTACAATTTTATAAACGTTGAAGTTTTATTTTAATCAGAAAAAAAAAATTCTTTTTTATAAAATTGTTAATGATTTCAAAAAATATTTCAAGAAAAAAGAATTAGAAAATTTTCTAAAAATTTTTCGAGATTTAAAAATTTTATTAAAATTTAAAAAAAATAATTTCCAAAATAGAAATTTTTTTGATTTTTTTTTTTAAAGTTTTAATATAATATAATTCTCAAAAATTACATTTTTCACAAATTTTTTTGATAAATTTATTAAATATCGAAACATTTTCATTTTTTTTTAACAAAATCTTTTATGAACTTAATGAAAATCACGACAAAACGAGTCAGTAAGTAAACTCCAATAAAAATCACATAAAAAATAGGAAATTACCTTGTTATCTCTTCGACGAGTTTACACGGATCTGCTGCATAAAACTTGACGCCAAAATAAAGTTCATATGACTCCTTCGACTTCTTGAGTTGCCTCGAGATACGAGTATTTGGATCAAGCCAATGCTAAAAAATAATAAAAAAAAATTCTCATTAATTGGAAAGGAAAAAAGTTTTGTCATAAAAACATCTTAACTTACTGTTTGGCCATCCTGATCCACGAATCGTAATCCAAAGTAACAAGTTTCAATCAAATTTAGACGTGCAAAAACGACATCGAGTAACGCTTGTGCCGGCAAATCATCCTGCAAGAAAAAAAAGAGTTTCGCATTAGAATCAAGAGTACTTTTGAAGTAATGAGGGGAGTTTGTAACACGAGTGTAAAGGCAAACGTGACGACAAATTTGATCCAACGGAAAAAATTGAAGGCGTTTGTAATTTATTTATGTAAGTAAAGTCTCGTAAACCTACATCACGAGAAGAAATAACGAACGGAGCAAAAAATAATAATTTTCGGGGAATTACCGGAAAGTACATTCATTCGCATTTAGAAGCGCACATATTTCGCTTTTATGTCTTTTTTTGTGTGTCTCACATGAAAAAAGTTCAAATATTTTTATGTGACATGTCGTACACGGAAAAAAGCAACATTGAAGATGAAGAAGGTAATGTACGCAACGAGCTTTGTTGTTTTTGTCATTTTTGTGCCAAAACGACGGCAAATGCCAAAGAACATAAAAAAAAGTCGAGTAAGGTAAGAAGTCACGTTGTTCCCATTCCATTTCCAATTTATCGTCATATGAGATGTAATTATGTTAGATGATGATTTTTTGTGTTCTCTTGTTCTCGAGAAGACACTCAGATTCGATCCCCAATTACTTTTTTTTTTTTTTCACGACAGCGACGAGTCCAAGGGAATTCATGTTCCGTTCCATATTTAAGAGCAAACGGAAATGTTGTTGACAAAGTATGGCATGATGAATGATTGATGCAAGATGCTTACAATTTTACAACGTAGGATGCCCATTGACTCGTGATGTAAATAAATAACAGAAACCATGGAAATGTTATTAATTTATTGTATTATTTTCAATTTGGCAGGTAAAAACATTTCCATCGAAAATCATTTGAATGGAAGGAATATAACAAGATTGTGTCGCCAGAGGAGCTTTCATATTGAAACAGAGCGAGATACGAGAAAAAACAACAAAAGGTAAACTTGTTAGACAGACATCATATTGCAGTTCTCTTCCAATTTTGTGTGTTGCTCCAGTTTGAATAAGCTTGTTATGTTTCGTTACATGCAAGGACTTTGCCATGCCAAAAAATAGACAAGTTATGGTTTAAATACAGGAGGTTCAACTATTTTTCAACTCAACAATTGAAAATGTGAAAAAAATTTAAAGAGATTTTTTTTATTTTAAAAATTCAATTTTATTTTAATTTTTAATTCGACTTAAGTTTTGAATTCAGAAAGCTTTAATTTTTTCTGAAAATTTTTAACTTTAACTTATTTTTAAACTCAAATTCCAAAAAGTTTTAAATTTTTAGTTAATTTTCTTCATATTTTATTTTTTAGTTTAATTAATTTAATTAAATTTTTTAAAATTCTATTTCAGTTTTCAATCTCAAATTTAAAAAGCTTAATTTTAAGAATATGCAAAAATTTCGAAAAATTATTTAATTTAACATTTTAATTAATTTTTTTTAGCCAATATACTTTATTTTTAATTTAAAAATATCAAGCATAAATTATAAGATTTATATTTTAAAAGTTTAAATTTATTTCAATCTTAGTTTAAAAAAAAATAAAACAATTTTTAAATTTGACCTTATCTCAAAATAAGAAAGTTTAAATTTTTTTATTTTATTTTTTTTCTTCTTAAAATTTTTGATTAAACTTAATTAATTTAAGAAAAAAAAATTTCAAAAGATTTTTTTAATTAAAAAAATAATTAATTTTATTTTGTATTTTTTAAAATTAAATTTAACTAAAAGAATTAAATTTTTTTATTTTATTTTTTTTAAAAATAAGTTTAAAAAAAATTGTTAATTTTATTTATTTTAACTTTATTTTTAATTTTATTTTTTTTTTAAATTTTAGGTAAGCGTTTAAATTCATAAATTTTTTCATTTAGAAACGCACTGTACAAAAAGAGAACATTATTTAGACACAGAAAGAGTCATGCTGGTTTTAATTTGTCCAAACAACATGTTGACACATTCGATGTTTTCATGTCCGGAAAATTGTCTTTTTCATCTTTTTTTTTTGTTTCTGTCCTTTTTTCGTAATTTAACATTTTCGCTGAAATTCGTTCACACACCCCCTTTTTATATTACTTCATTATACGACACATTATTTATCCATGTTTGTTGTAATTGTTTATGTAAATTAGTTTAACATTAGTGCGGTTGTAAATGCGGTAACCGACGACAAAATAAAAGGATACATGCTCTGAATAAAGTAGATGACAAAACTAACAACTACCTCCCGAGGTAATTGATAACATTTCACGTTTGCGGATTTCGCAGAGACCTTGTGTTTAAAATCCAATCTGATACCATTGTTTCGAACAACTAATCAAGTTGAAAAGTAAAACAATAACAATTCGGTTTTAATATAATCAAATATTTGATATCTCTGTTTTGTTATAAAATTACAACTCCAGATCTCGACAACAACAACAAGAAAAAACTCGCCTCGAGGATATTTTTCTTTTGTGCTATGATTATCAAAAAGTACACAAGAAACAACAACAACTCGCAAAATCTTGACATAAATAAGCTTAGTGTTACATGCGAAACATTCTCACCCGCAACTTGATACGTCTCAAAGTGTTCCAAGTAACTAAATAGTGGTTTCATCGACGCAACGAGTGACGTGAAATAAAAGATGCAAATTGATATGTCGGTTGTAATTAACTTGATTTAATAAAGTTGGTAAGTTATACGGCGAAATGTAACGCGGTGTGTGCTAACCGCACTTTGACAACTGATGGAGTGATAGAACATTGATACTTTAAATAGCTTTTTTTTACTTTTGCTTTTAATATTAATTTTTCATCGATTTTTTATAAATAATAAAAATAAAAAAAATATAAATTATAGTTTAATTATAAAAAAATTTTAAATAAATTTTAAATATTTATTTTATTTAAAAAAAATAATAAATAATTTTATAAAATATTTTTTTTATTAAAAAAAAATTAAAAACAATTTTTTAAAATATTTTTTTTAATAAAAAAAAATTAATAAATAATTTTTTAAAATATTTTTTTATTAAAGAAAATCTAATGATTAATTTAAAAAAAAAATAAAAAAAAAAAAAAAATAATTTTTTAATACATTTTTTTTATTAAAACAATTTATAAACAATTTTTTAAAGTATTTTTTTATCAAAAAAAAAAAATGCCAATAAATAATTTTTTAAATAAATTTCTCGAATAAACCGTAATAATGTCGAAATATTTACATAACAAATTAAAAAATATCATCAACTGTCCTACATTAAATTTTATTTTATTATCATTAAATGGCACTCCAATTCACGTTGATTGATGTCAGACAGAATGAAAAAAAAAATGCGGATACCAACAAAAATTAATATAATTTTGTGTATTAATTAATTATTATTTATTGTTATTATTATTTTAAAAAACAAAATTAAAATAAATTAATTATGTATAAACAACATTAAACACGACACATTTGCGACGAAAAATTTTCTTGCCTCGTTTGGAGAGAACTCGCATGATAAAACAATAATAAACAATTAATTACGTTGCGATGGCTTAATTATATTAATTTTAAAATCATTTAGATTTCAATCCGATAAATGTTCGCTTGTTTTTGCACTGCTCACATGGTTTGTGGTTTTTTGTTTTATTTTCAATCAGAGATGAGACACCAAATATTGAGATAATAAAACAATAATAATAAAATATATTTAGAATATTATTATTATTAGCTGATGTTTTGTTTAAATTATAAAATAATATTTATCTATAACTAAAATAATTACGGTTTTTAATAATAAAATATTTTAATATTATTTTTGTTGTAAATAATTTTTAATAAAATAATTTAAATTAAATAAATAATAATTTTTATATTATTATTTTTAATTATTAATTAATTATTTAATTTTTATTAAAATAATTTTATTAAACTTTTATTTTTAATTATTGATAATAATTTAAAAAAATATATTTTTAAAAATATTTTATTGAAAATTATTTACAACAAAAACAAATTATTAATAAAATATTATAAATAAAATATATATCAAATAATATATATAATTTTATTTTATTATTTTTAATTTTAAAAATTATGAAAAAAAAACAGTTGCAAACAATAAATAATAATAATTAATTAAAAAATGTAACATAAATAACAAAAGTATAAATAAAAGTGACATAATTATGCTCATCGTTCGTTGTTCATCCATCCTCCATTATTTATGATTTATTTGTGAGTTAGTTATAGTTCAAGCGCCGCTGCAGAATCTAATCTACAACAAAAACATGATTGGATAATTGCATATCATTTACAACAACACAAGCGCATGTAAGATTAAGATTGTTATCGGTACGAAAAAATGTTTTGTTTAACCGACGTCCCGTCATATCGTTACAAAATAATTATTATTATAATACTTATATCATTATTATTAATCGTTTTTAAATAAATTTTGCGTTATATATTTAGAAATAATAGTAAAAAAGAACAACATAATCTATAAATTATCGTCTATCGCGGCGGCGGAGGAGGAAGATAAGTGGGAATAATAATAATCCTGAATTTTTATTATTTATACACGAACGCATGTTACTTTTGATATGATTATTATAGATTGGTACAAATACTTTATTTCTTCATATATTTATATAAAAATATCGCTCAAAGCATTATTTTATGTTATTTGTTATTATTATTATTTTTTCATTGTCTCTCGGCTCGCGCATTTATTGTTTTTTCAAGTGTAAGTTTAAATTATGTTGTAATAAAAATAGACATCCAGCGCAAAAAAAACGACGCGAAGTAAATAATAATAATCATGAATGTTCAAAGAAAGATCAAAATCTTCCTTTATGTTAACTCTCTCGGTTTGTTTGCTGTCATCTATCTGCGCTTAACATATATAATTTAATATACAGAAGCGACATGACCTTTAAACGTCTTTTAATAAATTAAATTGTTTCGTTTTCCCTTTTTTCCGTTTTTTTTTGTCTTTTTTTATGGATTTTTGCAAAAATCAGCAAAAATTTAAAATAAAATGAAAAACATAAAAAAAATCGTTGATATATGTGAGTTGTAAAAAATAATTACATGTCTTCAGGGAAATTTTAACAAAGGAAAATAATAAAAAGAACGGAAAATTGCCATTACATAACAAACAAACTCACAAAAAGGAAAGGAAACGAAAATACGGCAATAACTTTCGTCGTTTATTGCTTCGATTCTAATCCGATTCGAGGACTGAGGGAGCAGATTGTTCAAGATAACTTGTTTGTCACAAATATATATTAGGAGCAATAAAAATACCAAAGTCAATGATTGAATGGGGTAATAATAATTAGATAGTCGCTCTCATCGTTTAAACTTCATGCGAACAGAAGTTTTAACATTTATCAATTACATGTGTAAGTTACATGTTGGCATAAATAAATAAAAAGAAAAAAAGAATAAATGACTAAGAATATAATCAAAACACACAAAAGGAATGTTGAATTTGATTTACAATTATTATCACAAGTAGTATGCGAGTTAACTACTTCGAGTTGCCACACATAAGATGTTTTTCTTTTTCCTATCATCTATCCTCTGTTCTATGAGAGTGAATGTTAGGCTGATACAAATTTCAGTTTTGTTTAATTTTTTATATGTAAAAAAAACTCAAAATTTCTTAAAAGTAAAATTTTTTGAAATTTTCTTCTTAAAATAATTTTAGAACATTTTTTTGAAATTACGACTTCTTGTAAAAATAATTTTTAAACATTTAAATAAATTGAAAAAATTTACCTAATTATAATTTTTTTTTCTCAAATTCTTTGTGGTTAAAAATTTTCTTATAAAAATATAAAATCTCAAAAGAATTATAAAAATTTAAATTAAAAAAAAACTATTTTTGAACCCTTTTTTGAAAAAATAAAATTTTTTATTTTTCTTCTCAAATTTGTAGCTTTACTCTTAAAAAAATTTTTAAATATTTTTTTCAAAAAACTTATAAAATTTGAGAAATTTTTAAATTTATTATAGTTTAAAATTTTTCAAAAAATAATTTATTTTTATTTTTTTTTAAATATAATAAAAATATAAGAATTTCCGTAATTTTTTAGAATTTAAGAAATTTATTCAAACATTTTTCAAATTTTTTTTTGGTTAACATTTTCTTATGGAAATAATTTTTGAAATTTTAGAATTTTTCAAAAATTTTTGAAAAAGATAAATTTTCATAGAACTTTTTGAAATTTATATTTTTAAATTATTTTTTAATTTTTTTCTAAGTATTGTTTTTTTTTATTTTTTCAGAATTTTGAAGAAAGAGGAAAAACTTATCTTTCAATTTCAATTTGTTTCTCATATGATAAAATCGTTTTTTTTTATTTCATTAAAAATCGAGCAGATATCAATGGAAATCAACTTTAGAATGCATATTAGACAAGTTTAATTCGTTGAAGACTTCGAAAAAATAAAATTTCTGAAAATTCATAAAAAATATAATTTTGAAATACGAAAGCAGAATTTTAAGAATATTTGTAAAAACACGAGTCTTAATTTTAACTTCAACGCAAAATGGAACACATATTGAAATAATTAAGCATTGAACACAAAAAGTCTTTAACATAAAATTTAAACATAAGGAACTAATTATAGAAGAAAGTTTTCAAGAATT
Source organism: Culicoides brevitarsis (assembly GCF_036172545.1). NCBI lineage: Eukaryota > Metazoa > Arthropoda > Insecta > Diptera > Ceratopogonidae > Culicoides > Culicoides brevitarsis. Next base: position 1,436,235 of record NC_087087.1, on the reverse strand, counting down.
TAACGAAAATTATCAAACCTCAATAATTTAATCTAAAACTTTTAAAGATTTCTGTTAAAAAAACTTAAAAATTTTCCCATGAATCGATACAAAAAGCAATTTGCAACAACCTCACTAAACTATAATGCAATGTAAATTGTCAATATCAATATTTACTATAAGCTATGCGGTTAAATTTATTTGTTTCAATAAACACATATCATGCTTCTGCAAACGAGAGCACATGATGAAGCTGTTGTTGCTTAGATTTGCTTTGCTGTGGTAAGATACGAATAGCGTGACCAACGTATTTCGTCCCTTTTTTTCTATCATCATCATCATCGTTATTGATACAAACTAACATTTACTCATAAGAAAAGGCAAAGAAATGAATTTTTTCCTCAAAGAAGGTATTTGGATGGAAAATCGTCTCCAAATCGAAATTGTCGCTCTGCTGAAGGAAAAGGTGTAATGATACATAATAAAAATGGCATGATACCGCAATATGTATAATAATAATAATTTATAACGCTAATAAATTGGAATGTGTAATACAATAAATATTTGTTTACGGTTGACATTTAAAACATCTTTTACACACACACAGAGGTTCTTAATTATCATAATAATTATGTTTATTTGCTCGGATCTGTTCAAGGCTGCTCCTTTCAATAAACATATATGTTGGTTGTTGTTTATGCGCTGTAACTAATTGAACCCTTAAGATAAATAAGATAAACAAAAAAATAAATGAGATTGTCGATGTCGACTTGTAGCGTGTCAAAAACGATTTAATATATATATAACATATATAAATATATAAATTATCATTATATTTAAATTTTATCCATTTATAATAATAATGAGGTTGATTTACGGAGGGCGCGTAATGACAACGTCAATCAAAATCGCGAATGTCGTGTTTCTGTTTCACTTTTTTTTTCGTGTTTTCATTCGTCACAATTTCTGACGACTAAAATTTAGTTCATCATATACACAAACATATATGTTGGCATTAAATATGATGAAAAATATTTTTCTAAAGACAATAAAAAAATATGAAACACACCTTTTTTACTTCCTTTCCCGTTTCTTTAAGCGATGCGGTTCCTCGGGGTAATATTTATGTGCGACAACAAGAATTCATATCGTTCGCATTATATTACATTAAACATTATATTATACATTATCGGTTTTTTTTTCTTTATTTTTTTTTACAAAACCACACATGACAACAATAAAATCGCGCGCAGTATAATTTTCCTTTGTCAACAACGAACAACACTTGATTCTTTCTTTTTGGTTAAATATGGTCTTACAAGTTGCTTTTGCTTTTACTTTACATAAATTATTGTTAGTACCCCGGGCGAAGAGGATAAATCGCATAACTGCAGTTTTTGAATTAATTAAATAATGAAAAAAATAATTTTAAAAATCTTAAACCTTTTTTCTCAATTTTTTGATTCGATTTTTTTAGAATTTCGCCCATTTTTTTATTTATTTATTTAATTTGAAAAGGGCAATTTTGTGAATTTCGAATTTTATTTAAACAAAAATTTTGTACAAAAGGGCAATTTGAAGGAGTTTGCCCAATTTTTCAAAATTTTTTAATCGACATGGCATTTTTAAAAATTTTGCCCATTTTGTGCCCAAATTTTTAAAATTTTCAATTCGTAAAGGGCAATTTTCAGAATTTCGAATTAAGTTTTATCAAAAATTTTATTTAAAAGGGCAATTTAAAGGAGTTTGCCCAATTTTTCAAAATTTTTTTGTCAAAAGGGCAAAATTGCCCCAAATTATTTTTTGTTTATGTTTTTGTGTTGTTTAAGCTCTTTTAAAAAGTCAATTTAAGCATAAAAAGTCAATTTGAACCTAAAAATTTGTTTATGTTTTTGTGTTGTTTATGCTCCATTATTGCATAAAAAGTCATTTTAAACCTCAAAATTTGGAAAATGCAAAAAACTGCAATTGTGTGATTTATCATTTTCACTCGGGAAACATACAAACAACATGAGGCTAGAATAACAGAAATGCGAGTTTTTCTTGTTTTTTTTTACAATTTTTTATGTGTTTCATATGTTTGTCATTGTTTCTTTCATAATATTATGTATACAAGTTTTTTTTTATTACAAATTCAGAACCAACACCTTTGCAAGAGTTCTTCGTTTGATCGTTCGGGAATCATTTTCGATTGAAAATTTCCGATAAAACGCGCGATTATTTCACAAAAGGTCACAAATTCGCCATAAAATGACGCAAAATAAAGTAAAAGATGAAAAAAAGAGAAAAAATCGAGATCAACATTGATTGATTATTGACAGTTCATTCATCTATTTGTTTGTCGGCGAGGCAAACTGTGGCGCGGAATGCAGTTTATTTATCGAGATTGCGTGATCTTCAAAAATATAAAAGCGATCTTTAATCAAGAGCGCACATGAAAAAAAAATAAAAAGAAGTAACTAGTTAGTTTGTTTTTTTTTTGTTTCGTTTAACGAATGAAAAAAAACGAGTGTTTAATAATAATAATAAATGAAAAGGAAGGTAATAAATTATATTATCAACGAGCGTTTTCAATTATTATTAGGTGTTGCGCGCTCGCAAAAGCAAAACACGCACTTCCTTTTACGAAGGCATGTACAAGCAAAATATATCGCGATGACAGAAATTCAATCACAATATTTTATGAATCACTTTGCAAAAATAAATAAATTTTATTTATTTACTGCGCTTGTGTTTGTGTCATGCCAGCAACGCAACACGATAAACAGAGATTAAAAAAGGGAATAGCAAAACAATTATCACTTCTTTTATAGGACGAGAAATGCATCGAGAGCAACTTTGTTGCAGAAAGGAAATTGTGAACGAAATACATCGGGGAATTGTTTTATTTATATTCGCATTTTGAGTCGTTTTGTAGATCAGATCAGTTCTGAGTTGAGTAACGGATAAAATGTTTTTTTTTATGTGAGACAAATAATTTTATAGAAACGTTGGGACAAAAAGTTTAATTTTTATATTAATTCAATTTAATATTAATATTAATTATTTTTTATAATTTTTTTTTTTTCAAAGAATTTTGTAAATTTAAAAAAAATAATTTTGTGCTTTATTTTATAAAAAAATTTGTTCACAAAGGCAATTTTAAGAATTTTGCCCATATTGAGCCCAATTTTTCAAAAATTTTTAATCGGAAGGGCAATTTTAAGAATTTTACCCATGTTGAGCCCATTTTTTATAAAAATTTGTTAAAAAGGACAATTTTAAGAATTTGGCCCATTTTGAGCCCAATTTTTAAAAAAAAATTTAATTGAAAGGGCAATTTTAAGAATTTTGACCATGTTGAGCCCAATTTTTCAAAAATTTTTAATCGGAAGGGCAATTTTAAGAATTTTGCCCATAATGAGCCCAATTTAAAAAAAGAAATGTTAAAAAGGGCAATTTTAAAAATTTTGCCCATTTTGAGCCCAATTTTTAAAAAAATTTTAATCGAAAGGGCAATTTTAAGAATTTTGTGCCCATTTCTCTAAAAATCATTAACCAAAGGGAAATTTTCAGTTCAACGAAGTAATTTTGTCTATAAAACATCATAAAATAAAACTCTCGACAAAAAAACATGACAAATTGTCACTTTATGTCATTTTTTGCTTCAAAACAAAAAAACTCAACTTGACGAGACAAAATAATCTCCGAATCACGCTGTCCTCGTGCGTCGCGTCATGCATGTTTCCCCATAATAGCAATAAATTTTATAAATATCATAACAATAATTGTAATAAATTAAATGATATCATAATAATGTGTAATATATCATCAACCTGCAGTTGCTCTCGCACAACAATCTCTTTCATAAACAATTTTTTTTACACACATATTCGGGATATTTTCGTGTCGCATGCAATAAAGTTGTTCACACCGCGATCGTTCGCTGCCTTGGCCCACACACTTTTTTCGGCAAAGCATATGCTGTCGCGTCGCCGTAACAACAACGAACGAGCTGATATGATAATAAAACAAGAAAAAAATCTGATGGGTGGCATTGCGCGACATGAACACGCATGCAAATAAAACTTATTTTTTTTTTGTAATCAATCTTTTTGGATCAATTCTTTATGCTTTGCACACAAAAAAAACACGAGACAACCTTTTAAGCGATACAAGATTAGGTTTATTTCGTCGTCGTCGTCGTGCTGCGAGAACCGTCGAGGAGATAAATGATGAATCAATCGATGACATGACGTTTTTAATGAATTTATGAAGAAACGAGATAAGGATGAGATTCTGTCAGCGAAGCAAAGTTGCAACAAAGTCGTCTCGAGTTTATTTTGTAAAATTTCAAGAAAAATATCTCTCAACTGATTGGATTTGCTGTCGTCGCTTTTATTACATAAAAAGTACTTTGTACCCTTTTTGACTCGTTACTTCGTTGTTGTTGTCGTCTTGAAAGCATGGCAAGAAAATCCTTTTATCTGTGAAAAAATCCATGAGAGAATGAGAAAGGTGTGCAATACTATTTAACTCTAATTTTGTGAGAAAATTGTCCAAAAATTTTTTTAATTTAAAAATTAAATAATTAAAAAATTTAAATATTAATTTTAGAAGAAAAAAAATTAAATAAAAAAAATAAATTTTTTAAATGTACATGTAAAAATATTTTTTTTAAATTTTTTGTTAATTGTTACAAATAAAAAAATTCAAAATGTATTTAATTAAAATAAAAATATTTTTTTTTAAATTTTCTTTTTAAAAACTAAATTAATAAAAAAAATTTCAAATTTGAGAAAAAATTTTTTTTTTATTTTTTTTTTAAATTTTAAAATTTTCTTAAAATTAATGTAATTAAAATAATTTTTTTAAATTTTCTTTTCATTTTTTTAAATTGACTTAAATTAATTATAACTAAATTATTAAAACTTTTTTGAATTTAAAAAAAAATATTTTTTTAACCTTTTTTTTAATTTTAAAATTAATTAAAATAAAAATTTAAATTCTTAAAATAAAACAATTTTTTATAATAATAAAAAAAAATTAAATTTTAAATGTAAAAATTTAATTATTTAAAATTTTAATAAATTTTTTTTTAAATATTAAAATTTGTACAATTTTCTCACAAAATCGCACTCAAAGTGTAACGAGATGAAAAAAGTTAACAAAAAAAGTATCACAATAGATCATTGTGAAAGTCAACAGCTACAAATAGTTGACTAAAGTGCACCATTCTACGTATGAAAAATTCAAACGAAATCCATTTAAATGAACCTCAGGCCCTTTTTTTCAACCTTTTTCGCCTTTTCTCCATATATCTCGCATCAAAAACGTTTCCCTTTCCCATTACGTCAACCCTGATGTTCCTAATTTACATATCATAAAAAAGCTATTTCGAGCACTTATTTATGTTATTATATACAAAGACGACGAGATACCTTGAAATACGGAACTAAATTTATTCGATGAATCCTTTTTTTGTGTGTTCATTATTTTTTTTTATCCTTTTGTCGACATTTTCTGCCCAATTTAATCGCAAAATTTTTTCGTATTTAAACTTTTTTTTTTGCTCTATTAAAATTTCGTATTTGTGGAAGGAAGCCTGAAGAATAAAAATATAGTTATAAAAGTTTAAAAACTTCACAGAAAATATTTTTTTATGTTCCCATCAAAAGTTGACGATAAGATTTCCTGATAAGACAACAGCTTTTTTATGTTATTTTTATACGAAATTGGGTTCATCGAGATAGGCTTTTAGGCGATATTTACCTATTTCGAAGAGGAAGCAACAATGTTCATATCTGTGGAAAATCTTTTTAAAGCCTGTTAAAGGAAGATTTTAGCCTTGAGCTTCGTTGCGTGCATTTTCATGATCCTATTAAACAACTGAATGGCGTCTATCGAATCGAAAATCTCCGTTGAGAGAAAAATGCAAATTCTACATTTTTTGTAACTGTCAGCAGGTTGAAAATCTGAAAAATCATCAATATGGATGTCACGTTCAATATTTTCACCTCTTTTTTCTCCCGTATTGTACCCTGTGGGCGAAAAAGGGTCAAGGGTAACCCTTTCAATTTATCTCTTAAGGGGTTAATTTGACCTCTTTAAGAGGTTATTCTGACCCCTTCAAAGGTTAATTTGACCCGTTTTGAAGGTATCAAATTAACCTCAGAGGTCAGAATAACCTATTAAAGAGGTCAAATTAACCCCTTAAAAGATAAATTGACCTCTTAAGGGGTCAAATTTACCTCTTAAGGGATCAAATTTACCTCATAAGGGGTTAAAAAAAAGTCACTTGAGGAAAAAAATTGTGTTTGCTTTCAATTGCATGTCACATCATGAAACTCTCTGTTACTACAATATTTATTATTGTTTATTATTATGAGAGCCTACGTGCAAAAACAAAACAAAAACTGTCTGTCGCATTTTCTCCCTTTTCAATTATTTAGTCATACTCACCTCTCTCATGCTGATTTCATTTCAAAAATTCGCTCAAACAACAAATATCTGGGCGAGAAAGCTCGTGCCTAAATTTTACGGGGAAAAGCCTTTCGTGAAAAAAATATTTTTTTCGTTCGCACAAAAAAATATATTCACCCTCAATCCGTATTTTGCGTTCATTTCATAAATATTTCAATAATAAAATATTTTTCTCTATTTTGCCTCGAAAATATCTCGTGCTCGAAACATTCTCCGATTTCGCATGTATGGTAAATTTATAAATAATATTAAATTCGCGTCGAGGGCTGTTAATCATAAACAACATTTTTTCCGATAAATTTTACTTTCGCACAACAACGATATTCATTGACCAAGAAGCATTCATGGGAACTTTTATCATTATTATGGAATCAAAAACAGGTGTTCCGAATCATTCCAGACTGATGATGAGAATTTATGCTGAAATGCAGCACACGTTGCAAGAGAAACGATTTTTACGGAGAAAAAAAAATAAAATTTTGACTAAGCAGATTTCGCTTCATGATGATCGAATGAACGAGAAACATGTGTTGTTCGTCTCAGCATATCAAAAATATCCCGATGCCATGCCAAAAAATGATTCAGTCAATAAAATTTTAAAACAACATAAATTTGTTACGTACGTGCATTGTTGTCCTAAGCTATCAAGCTTTATTTTTCGAGGGATTTATGATATTTAGCCAAAAACACAGAAATATTTAATATTTCAAACCATATTTTGTGATTGTTTTTGCGTCTATCGCAGCGATATGCTACAAAATTCGCAATTATATGCACATTTTTTGCCGTTAGATCGGAGTTTATGACAAAAATAAACATTTTATATTCAAATTCATTGCATAAATATGTTGCATGTGCAAGCGAAATTTAATCGGAAATGGAGATGAAATCAGGTCAATACGGATTTCGAGCAATAAAGGACACTTGTTAAGCATTTTTTTGTTTTATTTTTTAATTTAATTTTTTTTTAATTTTATTTTATGATTTTAATTAATTTTTTTTTTATTTTATTTTTTTTTTTTTTTAAATTTAATTTTTTTTTTTAATTTTTTTAATTTTTTTTTTTTTAATTAAAAAATTTTTTTTTTAATTTTTTTTTTTTTTTTTAATTTTTATTTTTTAATTTATTTTATTTTTTAATTTTATTTTTTATTTAATTTTTAAATTTTTTTTTTTTAATTTTAATTTTTTATATTTTTTATTTATTTTATTTTTTTTATTTATTTATTTATTTTATTATTTTATTATTTATTTTTTACTTTATTTTTTTTATTTTTAATTCTTAATTTTCTTTTTTATTTTATTTTATTTTTTTTTTCAGAAACTTTAATTTCTACACTTTAGAAACGAAAAAAAAGGAGTTTGAATATAGAATTTTCATAATGGTAAGTTAAAATTCTTAATTTTTTAAAATTTATACAAAAAAAAATTGATGCAACTTTCACGTGCTAAAACTGAAAATAAGAAAAAAAATTCAAAAAAAATCTTATTGAACGTTCAATAATTTTTTTTGTTCTTCAGTGTAAATATTTACTAAAAAAAAGTAATAAACATGAAGAAATAAAAGTTAAATAAAAAGTGAATCTTTATAATTCTTCATTTTTTTTCTCGAGCAATACTTTTTATAACGACACGAAAGTATATGATTGAATAACTTTTCCATAGAAAAATTCATTTTTCCACAGAACTTTCAACAACTTTTTCTTTTTGACTCCTTGTCTTTTGCAACGACAGAGAGAGATATCACGTGGTAATCCACCTGTTTTAATATTTATCACAATAAAAACACTTTTTGACTCTTTTGTTATTAAATATATTAACACTTGGCATGAAACTTGACTCCATACAAAAGCTCTTTTCAGACAAATGAATAATTTATTTATTTTTTGTTCCTTTTTGCCACAAAGAAACTAAAGTAACGACGCAAAACAAAAAGAAAAAAGTTCATCCAACTCCCCTTTTTTTGTGCGAAAAAAAAATGTATTGACCATTGCATACAATGTAAGCGACTCAATAATGAGATCATTAATAACCCAATTAGGGAGATAGTGAAAACAATTATAACAATCACGTTGTTCGCGCGAAACTGCAAAACTTGCAGAAAATAAAGCAATTACATACAAAATATAACAATAAATTTAATAATTTCAACACAATATAAAACTAAATGGGAACTAAATGAACAACTTCTTCTTCTGCTTTTTTCGTAGTCGTTGACTTTTGCAGTCAGGAAGAAATATCAGATTTCGTGAGTAAATTATATTTTTTTTGTGTGTAATTTTTTAACACACGAAGATACAAAAACAGACAAAAAAGTAATATTCTTTATGTTCTGTTAAAAGTAAAATAAAATAAACACTTTTTTTTTGAGAAATGTAACTTACTGAGGGAGTTGGAGTTGGATTTATCGCAACGACGTCAACTAATGAGAAATAATTTCTTGCATTATGTCTTAATTTTCACGAGATTTTGTACGTTTAAGCTTGAAATCTTGAAACAAAGGGAATGGAATCCGCATTTGGTCGTTCATTCTTTCTCATATTATTATTTAGGACTGAAAGAGGGAAGAAAATGAATGAAAATTCACATATACACATATTTTGTTTTCATTCTCGGTTTTCTACAATAATTTACAAAAGTCTTTTCTTTCTTCGTTCTTTGTGTGTGTGTTAAAAAGACGCATATAGCTATAATACATTTTGTGAATAAACCTTCTGGTATTTACTTAATGTCTGGCAAACTGGTGAATTTGCATTGTTCCTTTTTCGCAACTCCCGTGCACACAAAAGAAAGTACATAAGTTTGAGCCAAGTGAGGCGTACATAACATTTATTTAATGTGCAGAAAGGCAAACACATTATTCCTTTAAAAAACATTGTATTACATGTTTTCAACTGTGTTTTGTGTATTGTTATCGTTGCTTTGCTCCTGTGCGAACTATTTTCCTGCTAAAAGGTGAACAAAACACAAAACTGACATGCTTGAAATGAATTAAAATAGGCAAAATGCACTCGTTTACACTTCTTGCTTCTTTATTGCCATCCTTCGTCTTCTCTTTCTTTTCAAGCAGATATGATGCAAGGGGATCATAGTTTGCCTTATCGCAACAACAACCGTCATTTATTAACGTAAATCAAGTGAAAAAGGACCCAACTTTGCACATGACTGAACTTTTCAAACCAATTTCGGTTATAAAACATTTTTTGTTAATAATCATAATGATTTTCCTCGGAGCCAAAAAAAAACTTCCAAAAGGATTTTTAGGGATAGATGTTAATTAATAATATCATTACCCTAAAAAGTTGGAATCAAAATTAATGAGACAGAAACTTTCTTTTTATGTCATTTGCCGTGAATGTTATATTTATTAAAAGCTTAGTATATTTTGATGACATTTTCATTTATTATACGGAAAATTTTTGCATGAAACTTTTCCCCGTGATTATTGCAAAAAACGACAAAAGTTTTAATGCAAAAAGGTTAAAACATACGGAAGAGTAAGTTTTTCTTGTTTGGTCTAGACATTTTGCTTATTTTTATATTAACTAACATGTTTGACGTTTGTACAAATTTCAGTTAAGCCCGGATTAACATACAGAAAAAATTCATGGAGACGTCTGGTTTGAAGTTGCAATCATAATAACAATCATCATAATCTTTAATGACTTCTGTTTCAGTTCAGCTGTTTTGAACTTCTGTTCAAAAAGTTTTGCTGTTAAAGGATTTTTTCATGATGGTAAGTTTTCATTCTTAAAAATTTTTAAATAAATATTGTTGCAACTTTCACGTGCTATTATTGAAAGAATGCTTTGAACTTGATCTTTGAGAGTAAAAATCATCAACGTTCAAACCATAAGGTTAAGAACGAATAGAAACCACTTATTAAAATTAATACGAAGAAAAAAATTGTTTAAAAACTTTCTCGCTTGATTCATCATTATGACGGCAATTTATTAACATCAGGGGCTTCTTATTCGAGCCACCAAAGTGCAAAATGTTTAAAAGTAAATAAATCTCATTTTTTTTCTCTGCTTCTTCTTCGTTCATCTTGCGAAGAAAAAAAATGCAATTTCTGTTTTAGTCGCGGGCAAAAAAAAAGCTGGCAATAACTTAACAACAACAGCTATTAACCGCATTTATGATTACCATTATACAACCAATTTGCGCACGATTCAGGTACGTTAACGTCATTTCCATTCATCTTGTCTCGTCTCACAGTGAAATACATTTTACAGAGACAAGCAGAAGAAGAAAAAAATATTAATAATAATATTGTTAATTTTATTGAAAGATAGATAGATCGATCGAGAGAGAAACCAAAAGAATTAAAGGAATAATAATAACAATAAAAAAATATATATAATAGAAAATCCATAAAGCGGTTGGAAAATATATAAAGTATTAAACAGAACTTTTTTCAAATTTTATGACGATAGCAACTATTATTATTGGTCTATCTGTTTGCTCAAACCGCTTCTTATACGCGATTGAAATTGTGTCTACTTCGCACAATTGTTCTCTGTTCTTGCTCAATTTTTATTACACTTGATTCTTTATTTATTTATATTTATTTTTATTCGCAAATTGTTTGCGTTTTTACTCACACAAAAAGACTCGTCGACAATTTTTTTTCCTTCATTATTCTCGGAATTGGTTTTGCTTACCTGAAATGAGAAAAAAGTAATAAAAATTTAATAACAATATTTTTAATGAATAGTATGTGCAAATAATGTTAATATTAATTAAACATATATTTTAATGATTATAACTTTATGATCCTGTCTACTACTGAACACTTCTTCGTATTTAAAAAAAATATAAATGTAGTATTGTTATTGTGGTTTTTTTTTATTGAAAAAATGCCCCGTAGCGCTTGAAATTTAAATAAATATTATTTTATGCGCACACATGAGGTTTTTTTCTTACACAAAGCTTTTTTTCTATTATTTGAAGTTTATTTATAAAAATATATATTATAATATTAATATTAATAGTAGGACTGGAATAATCAAAACACACATAAGTGATAAATATTTCATAATAATCGTAACCTATACAACATTAAAGGTGAGACAATTGTTACTTATTTATTTTTTGGGGCCTTACACACCTTCGGGCTGTTTGCTTTTCTGCCATTGGTCACACACAGCAACAATTTATCATATTTTCGCCTTTTTTTTACAGCGTATGTTTGTTTATGTAAGTACCTCTCAGTAATGTAGCTTTGATTGTTTGACTGTGAGCTGTGTCAAATTTAATAATAATATGAATGATTATAATTTTTTGTAAACTTTTTTTTGCTTACTCGACGCGACGTCGCTTTTTTTCCATAAGGCTTATAATAATTATATTATAAATGTTTGAATAAAAGACTAATTTTAAGCAAATAAAGAGGTTTATGTAATGTTAAGCAGAAGCAATTAGGAAACTTGTTTCATATCACATGTTATATAATTTTCGTATCTCAGCAAAAAATAAATGTTTAAATTTTTTTAAAATAGAAATTTTGCTATTTTTGTTAAAAAAAAAATTTTTAAATTAACTTTTTTATAAAAAAAATATGAATAAAATTTTTAAATAAATTATTGAAATTTGAGAATCGCCTTTTAGCTAATTCAATTAAAAATTTTTCACTTGTTTAATAAATAAATATATGAATAACTTTTGTTTGTTGAAAAGAAAAATCCTTTAGTAGAAGTACTTTACTTTTTTCTCTGCCCTTTTGAACATTATAAGCCATATAAAGTTAGAGATCTCTTTTGAAAATGCATTTTTTTCGCACACATGAGTAATTAGGAATTAAAAGAATTTTAATCAAAAGATTTTTTCATGCATGATGGCACTCACTTTGTTTCCTCTCAACGTTTGAGAGCCTTTTTGTTGTTCTTTTAACGAACAAACAACAAAAAATTATTAAAGTTAGCTTTATTATTTTTACGATTTATTATTTTATTAACGACTATGTGTGAAAATAATCACTGCCCGACTAAAAAGTAACTTTTATAATGTTATTAACGTTAATGGTTGTGCGTGGGCTGTGGTCTTGTCAATCACATCAAAAGTAATTGTTCAATCATTAAGAGATAAAAAATAATAAAATAAGTTCAATGCAAATTAATTTAGATTTTGCACAATGTAGATGCAGTGAGTGTGGGCAAAATGCATTGCTACCGTCGTCGTCGTATCGTGTCTACAGTGAAAGTTGATTAAAATGTCTCTCTCTCGATTCCTTTTGCGCGTCGCTGCAAAATATATGTTCGTTCATTCAATCATCAGCCCACAAGATATTTGTCTAAAGCTAAATTTATGCCGCTGTTGCTGCCTAATTGCTTGTTATAATTGACTTTGTATCGGTAGTTTGTGTGTTTGTCTGTTTCGGAGAGGACAGATATGTTGCAAATGACTGCAATATTGCAACTATAATGGAATAATTTACATTATAAACTGTGCAAAATGATTTAATAGAATGCAATTATGGGTCGCTTGTCTCGTGTAGCTGAGTGTAACTTACTGAGCAAGCAGATTATAAACAAAACGAGCCAGACATGCATTTATATTTGGTTACATTACACATTTTACGTGTTCGTTACAGGTTAGATATTGCAGCTTCTAACATGCGAAATTTTTCACGCTTGTAATAATTTTCCAATATAATAATTTTTAAGCTTAGCAACCAACTCATGGGGATTTGTGTATGAGTCGCTTTACATGTTAATTTTCAACAATTTTGTACCTTTAATTGTACGTGAACATGTACCAACAGCAGCAAGTGATTAGGTTTGCACTCATAAATTATTATTTTTTAATTTGTCTTTACTCAGTTAAAAATATTTTTAAAAAAATAATTTTTTTAAATAATTTTTTTTTTTAAATTTATTTTTAGGAAAATTTTTAAGCAAATATACAAAGGAAAATAAGTAAGTTATTTTTTTTTTATATTATTTTAAGTTCAAGGATTTTTTAAAAACAAAAAAAAGTTAATTTTTCATTTATTTTGATGATCATAGTTAAATTGATGATAAATTACTGAATTCAAAAAAAAAAACTATTCGATTTCCTCCTACTTAAATTGTTTGTTCAATTTGTTAATATCAAATATCATTTTTTTACCATTTTTTTAAATCGTCAACATTTTCGTTAAATTTTAATTTTTTTTTTTATTAAATTATTATTTAAATAAAATATTAATTTTTCTTATTAAAAATAATATTTTTTTTAATAAAAAAATATAAGTAAAAATTAAGTAAAATTTAAAAAAAAAATTTTTCTTAATTCTCGCAATTTTTTACAAAAATAATAAAAATTTTTAAAAATTCTTCAGAAATTTTTAATTTTTATGCTAAAAATTTTAAATAAATAAATTTCTTTTTTTTTAATGAATTTCATTTAAAATTAATTTCTGAAGAATTTTTAAAAATCTTCATTATTTTTGTATATAAATTATAAAAATTTAAAAAAAATTTTTTTTCATAAAAATTTATTAAACAAAAAAAAAATTTTTTTTTTATTTTAATTAAAAATAAATTTATTTTCTTAAATAAAATTTTTTATTTAAATTTCAATTAAAAATTTAATTTAAAATTTCATTTAAAAAAATTATCAAAATATATCGAAAATTTTTAAAAATATTTTCCAAAAATTAAATTTTTTATACTTATCGATTTCATATATTTCAAATAAATTATTTCTAATTGGGCGAATTTAGTTCCGTCTCTCATGATTAAAATTATTAATAATAATTTTCGACTGGAAGGACAAGAATCTCAACCTGCGCGTTTTTTTAAACTAAAAATAATAAATTAAAACAAACAAAAAAAATCGATTTGTGTGGTTTGTATGTCAAAGACAGATAACTCATCTAATATATGCATCCCGAAAGAAACGAAAAAAAAAACAAATTAAATTTATTGAAATTGTATCAAAAAACGCCATAAATTTATGATAATGATCGAGTGTCATAAGATTGCATATAAATTTATTATTAATTGTTTATTAATCGCTTCATAAGCGTCTACGGAGAAGATGCCCGAATTTTTTGCTTCATTTGAATAATCGTTCATTTCACTTTTATCCGCAGATCCAACACAAAAACACACAACAAGAGCGTGGGGTTCGTAACTTGACTCGTTCGCAAGACCGGTTTCCATTTCCATTTGGATGGATGATCAATGCCTTTTGACAATCAAGTGGCAAAAACTAACACCCATGATTATGTCCATTTAAATTAATAGTTTTTTTTCTCTCTCGTGAGCGATATTGTGCCTGAGTGTTCCATTGGACCTAAATGGTAACATAAATCATGAAACACACGAAAAAATATATTTCATGAAAGATATCTATCAATCAGTATCTAATTGATTTATATTGTCGATTTAAAATGGGTTAAGTGAGATATGTAACGAACAAGCGAAAGATATTGCTGTGGACAACCTTGAATTTTGCGGTTCATTCAAGTGCTTCAAGTATGGTGAGAAATCAGCATGTAATGATATTAGGTATTATTAATTTTGTTACCAAATTGGAGAGACAAAACGAAATACACCTTCGACAATTCGACATCAACAGCGTGATATTTGCTATTCAAACGCCAAATGTTCCGAATGTTCTTTCGAATAAAGGTTTATTATTATTTTTATTATAGACTAAAATCACATTAATAAATTATAGTTAATTTTCATGTAGATAGATATTTTTTCTGCTATTTAATTGCTTATCGTAAATTAATTTTTTATATGTATGTCTCTGTCATTCAGTTTTTGCACAGTTTGCGAGAGAGAGAAACCTTTGATCATAAAAACACATTTTTTTTTCAATTAATTTGAAAAATTTGTTTCTCTCATTAAAATTAAGTATTTATCAGAGAACCTTGTTTCATGCCCGGCGGTTTAATTATGGCGCAGAATAATTTTAAAATGTTAGAAGTTTTTATTCAATTTTATGTTTCAAAGTAAATTTTATTTTATTTTTTTTTTCATGAATATTATGGCTTTTGGTGAGAAAATTATCCTGTTTCAACACTTTTTTATATTTTAATATTAAAAAAATATTTTTTTTTATTTTAAATTATTTCACTTATTAAAATTATTATTTATTAAATAATTTTTAAAATTAAATAAATAAATTTAATAAGTAATAATTAAATTTTAATTTTTTTTTATTTTTAATTATTTTACTTATTAAAATTATTATTTATTAAATTTATTTATTAAATTTTTTAAAATTATTATTAAAATTAATTTAAAATTGAACTAATTAAATTAAAATTTAAATAAAATTAAATAAATAAATTTAATAAAAAATAATTTTAAATTATTTTTTTAAAAATTATTTTAATTAAAATTATTATTTATTAAATTTTATTTAAATTAATTTAAAATTAATTAAAATTTAAATAAAATTAAATAAAAATTAAATTAATGAAATTAAATTTATTCAAATTAATTTTAAAAAAATATATTATTTTAAAAATTTTATTTAACTTTACCTTTTTAAAAAAAAATTTTTACAAAAAATTTTATATTTTCATAAAAATTTTTTTTTTGATCAATTTTAAGCTTTTAAACTTACAAACAGACATTCGAAAAAAAATTACGTATTTTTTACGTATTTTTTTACGTATTTTTTACGTAATTTTTTACGTATTTTTTCTATATTTTCATATTTCAAGCTTCAATTCGAAAACAAAAAATTTCTAAAATAAATTTTTAACAAAATTTTAATTTTTTTTTTGCCTCCAACGTGACATGATTAGCCTAATAAATCTGCGAGTGGCATGACATGACATCAGCAATGATTTGGGGCAATTAAAAATTTTCAAAATTTTCCCATACGGAGAATGACAAATAACATAACAGAACAAAGCATGTACCAATAAAAGTGTAATGAATGAACGCTTTTGTATCTAAAATTTATACTTTTCGCAATAAATATATCTAAATCATATAAAATATGTTTGTTATAATTGTGCTTTTAGCAAAAGTGGTGCGACAATTAGCATACTCGCGATATAAATTCCGTGGCAGTCGAAGCTATTGTGTGCAAACAAGCAACGAACGAACGAGCAACGAGCAGGAAATTCCAATTTATGGTGTTTATTATTGTTATTTGTAGCTCGATTTTTGTCATTATATTGTCTGGATGTATGAAGAGAAAAGGATTGTTTTTGAGAAAACAACCACACAAAATTTTTTTTTGTCGTACTTCCTGTGTTCTTAACGCCAAGTCGAGTCAATTCGAGGCAAGTAGCTGAATAAATTTAGCAGGGGATTAAAATGTCTACTAATTTATTGTCACTTTAAAAGATTAAGCATGTTTATGTGAACGTACTTTTAAATTAAAAGGCGAGACCTAATTTTTGATACAGAACGATAAATGTCTCATTTTGCTCCGTTTTAATGTTATGCAAAAAAAAAATAATTTTCAGATTTGTGTCACATGTTCATATGAAGGTTCGTAAATTTTCATCTCTTGATTTTTTCCGTTTGCTTGAAATACTCTCAAGTTCAATTTTGCCATGAAATGTCTTGCGAAAAACGACCTAATGTACGGCATTTTATCTTCATTTTAGATTAACTTTGCTGCTTATACGCCTGTTTTGCCTTGCCTTGTCATATGACAAATTTTAAAGTGAAATAAAATAAAATAAGAGAAATGATAAAAAAAAATTGAAATAGCAAGACAAGACAGTTAAAGGTCATGCCATTTGATGTTTGTTTTATTTTTATTATTACTTCTATTAGAAAATATCTTAAAAAAATCTGTTTTAAGGTCAGAACAACGAGGACAGAAATTTTGCCAAAAATTTTTGTCGTAAAAACTTTGTGCTTAAGCAGCAAAAAAAAGTGCATTAAATCCCGCAGTAGTACTCTGCAATGCAGTTTTGAGTAATATTTCATCAGAATCTTATGCAACCATATCAGGACATGCGAGAGTGATGTATGCTTTAAAGTAATTTTTATTATGATGTTATTTAATCTTGATACAACGAGAGTGAGTAAGAGTAAGTAAAGAAGAAGAAGTAAGTTATTTGTTTTTTAGACAATATGTTTCACCTCACCTGAAGAACAAAACAATTATGATTAACATCGAGAACGAATGTATGAACAGGGAAAAAATCCTCCATTGTTTCAAACATAATAACAATAATAATAAAAACTGGATGGATTGTGAGAAATTTTGTGATGGTAAGAACTTGAGCGTATTTCAAAATTTATTTATTTTTAACTTTTAATATTTTTTTTATTTTGTTTTAAATTTTTATTTTAATTTTTTTATTTAAATTTTTAATTGAATTAACTTTTTTTTATCTTTTTTAAATAATTTTAATTTTTTTTTTTGAATTTTTGTCAATTTTTTAATTAAAAATTTTTCAATAAAAATATTTTTTTTTATTTTTATTTTTTTTTTATTGAAAAAATGTAATTATGAATAAAGAAATTTTTTTATTTTTTGGAAAAAAAAATTTTAATTTATTTTTTAACTATTTTTTTGTTTTAAATTTAATTTATTGACTTTAAAAAAATACTTTTTTATCTTTAGTAAATCATTTTTAAACTTTCATTAATTTCTTAAGTTTAAAAAAATTTTCATATTTTAATTTTTTTTTTAATTTATTTTTTTAAATTTTTCATTAAAAATATTTTTTTTTATTTTTTAACTTATAAAATTTTATTGAAAAAATGTTTTATCAGTAATGAAATTTTTTTTTTTTAATTTTGAATTTTTTTTTTATTTTTAACTTTTTTGTGTAAAATTTTTATTTTTAGTTTCTTTATAAATTTAATTTTTTTTTAAATTTAAAATTTTTCAAAAATTTTTTAAACTTTGAAATCTTTTAATTTTTTCAATTTTTTTTTTTTAATTTTTTAAACTTATAAATTTTTCAAATATTTTTTTTTTAATTTATAAAATTTTATTAATTTATTCATTAATTGAATCAAGTTATAAATTTTTTATAATTTTTGAAAAAAAAAATTTTTTTTTAAATTTTTAAAATATCAATTTTATTTATTTTTATTTTTTTTTTCTTTTCAGATTTCTTGTTTTAATTTTTGACTTATGAAAAGACTTCATAAAAGGTAAAGTTCATTTTTTTTCGAAATGCATTAAAAAGTACAAAACATCGCGAATTGCAGAAAAGAACGCGCGCGAGAGAGAGAAAAAAGAGGAAATATAATCTTTTTACATCAACACAATACAGCACAAAATAACAACAAAACCAACCTTTTTGCATACTGATGACTGTATTTTATTCGTTCTATTCTAGGAAGTCGCGACGTCGTCTTCGAATGTAATCGTGTGGTTTATTATTAAAACGTTAAAAATTGTCTTGCATTTTTTTTGCAGGTAAAAAAAAAGAGTAACATAAAACAATAACATTAATAATAGAAAAAATAATAGTTGAAAGGTCGACGACAACTGCAAGCACACGGCATTATTCTATTTTAATCAAGATAATGTCGTCATGAATGGTTTACAGCTATTTTTGTGTTAGCACTGTGCATGGCTATTATTATTTAAGACGACAATAACTGCAGCGACGACGACGACGACGATGAAGGGACAGAAGCATTGTTCTAAAAGCATTTAACAAGTGCTTTGAGAGAGAAAAGAAAGATTTGCTTCCGTGATTTAACAAAATTCTTTTTAATTCTGCATTCTCTCCCCAAAGACGACGACGACGACGACGAACGAAAAAGGGAGCGTCCTTACTCCGCCTAAAGTTGAAAAAAAATAATAAAAGACAAAAAGGAACGGATCAAGATTGAATTATCAAGTTGGGTGCGAGAAATGCATTCATTCATTGAATTGACGTGAAATGAGCTAACTGTAGTTTTTGTTCGCATTTCTATGCCCAGATGATGACTTTTTGATAAGATTTCCAGCAGAAATCCATTTGTTTGATTAATATTGAACGTTACATGTTCCCTTTTTGAATAACAATGCATGATCCTATTCCTTATCGGTCATCAAAATGTTCGAGCTACGATATTTTAATTGTGATGTGAACCAACTCACAGAGCAAATAAACACGGAAATTACGATTCATTAGAAATGTTGTCATGGTTTTTCACGTCGAATCGGCAAAAAACACGAAATAATGCCAGACAGGAGCTTAAATGTCAAAAGCTTACATCTGTCGTGCGATGTTTAATCCTCATAAATGTTTTTTTTTCGGTTTTTAAAATTTTTATATTGCGTTTGCCTTACAAAATTTGTCGCTGAGAGATAATCTCGGAAACTATACGTCTCAGAGCATATGTTTCATGGACAAAAATGTTAGTTATGACGTGCTCGATGTTTTATGAAAGGCATAAACCTGATCAAAAAGTGACTTGTTAAATTTATCAGCATTTGTACTTCAAACCGCTGATTTTTTTGTTACGTCAAATATCGACCCAATATGATCAGAAATCAACTTTAGAATGAATATTTATTCAATTTTAGGCTTAAAACTGATCAAAAAGTGACTTGTTAAATTTATCAGCATTTGAACTTCAAACCGCTGATTTTTTTGTTACGTCAAATATCGACCCAATATGAACAGAAATCAACTTTAGAATGAATATTTATTCAATTTTAGGCTTAAAACTGATCAAAAAGTGACTTGTTAAATTTATCAGCATTTGAACTTCCAAATAAAAAAAAAATTTAAATATTTTTTAAATATTTTTTTTTTATATTTTTTTTTTATTATTTTTTTTTAATTTTCAACCCACAAAACACAAATCAGCTTAAATTCTATCGAAAAGCATTTCTTCCAAAACTTTCATAACATTGGTCACGTTGTTACCTGCCATCGGAGCTATGGCAACATGGGATGACATGTGTGTTAATTAAATTTAATTGTTAGATGTTGTCGTTGTTAGAACAACAGTTGCGGGATACGAAGTGTGTGAAATATGACTCGTAATTAATTAAAAGGCATTTAATTATGTTTCGACATTTCTTTAGTTCAAGTGCGGAATAATTGGAATTGATTTCGCTTACATCGATAGTGCAAAATTTGCGTTGGTTGACATTACACCGAGACGAGGTTTTTATTTATGTTTTAATTTATTACAGCTCTGGCAAGCAAGGCAACGGCGAGGGAAAGAGTGTGTTGTATTTTTGCCATCATCCGGTTGTCATCGTTCATTCACATTTCACTTTTATTGCCAAGCGAGCGGTGAGAGACACATAAACAATTTTTCTTGCTGCGTTCGATCTATTCAATCAATGAACTCATCAAAATATATGGAGAGAGACAGGTAAACGGCGAGAATATATAAAGTTATGACGATTATTCTGTTGATCAAAAAATGGCAAAAAAAATCAGAGTTTGAACCTCCAAGCATTTGAACTTCAAAACATATCGAAATATGTTTGACTTTTAAAACGCTGATTTTTTTGTTAATTTGAACTTTAGGCTTAAAAGTGATCAAAAAATGACTTGCAAAAAAAATCAGAGTTTGCTAAAAGGCGTTCGATTTTAAAGAAAGTCTTTTTTTTGAAAAGTTTTTTTTAAAATTTTTAACAAATTTTAATTTTTTTTTATTTTTAACATTTTTAAAGTAAAAAACACAAATCAGCTTAATT
This sequence comes from Culicoides brevitarsis, assembly GCF_036172545.1. Taxonomy (NCBI): domain Eukaryota; kingdom Metazoa; phylum Arthropoda; class Insecta; order Diptera; family Ceratopogonidae; genus Culicoides; species Culicoides brevitarsis. The sequence goes on along the minus strand of NC_087087.1, from coordinate 1,415,217 downwards.
TGCGAAAAAATAAGTCTGTCTGTTTTTTTATCGAATTTTTAAAAATTTCAAATTTTTTTTTTTAAAATTATTTTTAAATTATTTTTTGTTACAGACAAATATTTTTCATAAATGTTTTAATTTTTAAAATCGATTTGAAATTATTTGTATTTTTGCTATTTTTATTTTATTTTTATTTATTTATTTATTTTTCTTATTTTTATGAATTTATTTATTTTTTTTATTTAAAAATTTTGAAGAAAAAAAAAAAAGTTTTTTTTTAGTTTTTCTTTTTACTTTTTATTTAAATTTTATTTGAAAAAATTGAAATTCAATTAGCTGATTTTTCGCCAAAATTTTTTATAAAATGTAAATTTTAAAGGAAGTTTCATAAATTAACTTTAATTAGCCTTTTATTTTAAAAATAATTCAAAATTTTATTGGTTTACGTTTCGGCAAAATTAAAAAAAAAATTATTTTATAAAAAAATGAAAGAAAATAATTTTCTTCTTTTTACAAAATTTTTAAAAATTTTTTTTTTAAATTTTTTTTAAATTTTTTTTTATTTTTTTTTTTAATTTTTTAAAAATTTTTAAATATTTTTTTTTTAAGACATTTAAATAAAAATATAATATTTTCTATTTTACAGACGAATAGCGAAAAATGCGCTTTCATCAACATTTCCCTTCTAACAACATTTCCATTTTTTAATTATTATTTGTCCATCATGTCTCTAACAGAAACGACCGAAGCTATTAGAACACATCGAGAAAGAAGAAAAAAACCATCGACTAACAGTGTCTCTAATAAAAATTCTGTATATTCCAGCACTCCAGCGATCCATAAAAAGTGATTATTTCCATTACCATCATTACGAACGACAAAAAAAAATTGAGGGGATAAAAGAAAAATAGAAAAAAAAAGATGATGATGAAACGTGTCAGTTTGAAAATTGTATGGTACCTCTGAAGAAAATGACTAGATCTCGTAATAATTTTATAATTGCGGAAAAAAATGTTGTTCTAATAGCAAATAACGATGATAATGATGATTGGAACGACGACGACGACAACAACAACAAGTGTGCGTAGCATTCCCATCAATCATCCATTTTTCGTTTCGTTAAAGTGCAACAACGTTGAATTAAAATTCTATCGCAACTGGTTTTAGTTTAAGAGAAAATAACTACCGTTTCCTGTAACTAAGAAGGCAACGCAGCAATAATTTGCATCGTTTATGCCGTGCTGAGCGACTTTTTGGCTGGCGGGCACTTAATTCTTCGAGAAACAACAGGAATGCGCAAAATGTCGTGAAATGTTAATAAGACATCACGTTAATCAACACATTCACTCGTAAAAAATTTGTTGTGTCATTTCTTTAAAGAAAAAAGGTAATGGAAAGGAAAATGATTCTCGAGATGTCATAAATGCACTTTATTATGACAAGTTGCGTTTATTGAATGAAGACGATCTGTAACAGTAAATTTTTTTTCTGCTCGATTTCGAGAAGAAAAAATTTGCTTACACGTTTTTTCATCAAAATTCCAACTCGTCGTCGGAAAAAAAGCGGAGGAAAAGGTAAAATCCTACAAACTGGGGCAAACAATAAAAAACGATGACAAAAATGTCTCCTGTTTGTGTATAAGCCTCATCCCTCAGTACGATGATAAATCATTTTTTTCCTGCTTTTCATTATTTATTTTATATTTTTTTTATCTTCCTCAGGCCGTTTCAATTTTTTTTTTTAATTTTTGTTTATTTATTAATTTTTTAAAAATTTTTAATTTTTTGAAAAATTTTTAATTTTTTGAAAAATTTTTAATTTTTTGAAAAATTTTAATTTTTGAAAAATTTTTAATTTTTTGAAAATTTTTTAATTTTTTGAAAAAAATTATTTAATTTTTTGAAAATTTTTTTATTTTTTGAAAAATTTTATTTTTGAAAATTTTTAAAAAATCTTTTATTTTTAAAAATTTTGTACTGAAAATGATTTTTGAACTAAAAAATAATTTTTCATATTTTTTTTTTAAACATAATTTCAATAATTTTCGAAAAATTAATTTTAAGAGAAGAAAATTCTTGTAAAAATATAAAAACATTTTTAACCATTAAAAAAAAAGTTTTTGAAACAAAAAAAAATTTGGAACGGCCTCACGAAGAAAAATACGAAGGAATTTTACTTTTACTTTTCCCCGATGGTTTTTACGTTTAACTTTTTTTCATTTTATTAGTTACTATTCCTCGGAGGGTGTCGAAACAATTCATTTATCAAGTTACGAGCGACGGACAAGGATGAACAACGAAGTTAACTGCAACGTGAGATGACATTTGAATAAAAATTCGAAGCAAAATCGATGATTTTTTTGTTATTTTCAGCACATGTCATGTCACAAGACACCAATTTGTTACGTTTTTTATTAATTTTTTTTTTGCTCATATGTGAAACACTTCATAAAAGACGGCAATTTTTGATGAAATTCCCATAAGAGAGCGAAGCGGCGATGAAAAAAGTGCCTCTACTAATTAAAGAGTATGAGTAAGTTTGTTTTTAATGCTTCATCGGAACTCTTAATACAAGCACAGTTACTATCTCCGCAGGGAATTAGCCGTTCTTCAGCATTACCTGGCAACGCGCAAATGGCAATTACACTGAAGCTTAGATTTTTCATCAACTTAAAATTTGTTTTCGAAACGCGACACAAAAAAAAACAAGGAAGTTGGCTAATAAGTCGTCTTTTTATCATCAAAAAACAATTTTGACAGAAAGCATTTCAACATAATGAGAAAAAACTTTGCGAATTGTCTCGTAATAAAGACGCACAAAAATAGAACAATGAACTAAACGCTCGAAATGAACTGCAGAACGGGAGGAGAGGAAGTAAACAAGACAAATCTCGTCGAATGCTGTCCATTTAGACGTAACTCGAGACAAATTGTGCCAAAAAAAAAACGACAAAAACTTTTTCAATCACAACAAAATATTTGCCTTAATCACCTCAAATGGGCTTGTTTTTGTTGCCATTGTCTGATAGGATGAGGCTAATGTTCGCCAAAGACGCTTTTTATGATGAACATTAGGATAATGCTCCGTTGGCGTTCATGGGACAGGAACAGAGGAAAAATGAAAATTTATTCAAACACATTATGATTTGAATGCTGAATGAGATTAAATGAAGCACTTAAATGTTTTAGTGCAATAAAAATATTACTCTACGCGTAATAAAAAATGAAAATAAAGGAAGCCACTTCATAGTCTGCTGTGTTATGGGGATTTTTTCCGTTACAAAACACACAAATAAGAGGTAAAAGTTAATGTTGAAGGTAATTTTACTTTATCGTATTTTATAATTTTAATTTTTTTAAGGGGCTTTTTTAACAAATATTTAATTTTTTTTAATTTTTACATTTTTTTATTTATTAAATTTTTATTTTTTTAAAAATATATTTTTAATATTTTGTAAATATTTTTTCAAAAATTTATTTTTTCTATTTTGTTATTAAATATTTTTTCAAAAATTTATTTTTTCTATTTTGTTATTAAATATTTTTTTCAAAAATTTATTTTTTTTATTTTGTTATTAAATATTTTTTAAATAATTTTTTTTATTTTTTTATTTATTTATTTTTTTTAATATTTTTTGATATTTTTTTTAATATTTTTTTTTAAATATTTTTTCAGATATCACAGATTTTTTTTGAAATAATTTTTTAAAAATATTTTTTTAAAAATATTTTTTTAAAAATTTTTTTTAATATTTTTTTAAAAAAAAAATTTTTTTTTTTCTTTAATTTTCATTACAGACAGACTCCTAAAACATCAATTAAACCATTAAATTTCATCAAAACTCCATCTAAAAACGTATAAAAGATGATAAATTACGGAACACAGGCATTTACTGAGGCATTTAGGCGCAACACACACACAAAAATGAGGAGAAGCCGTTCATTTTTTTTCCGTTTTGCAACATTTCTATGGCTTTGCATGTCCTTTAACCCCTTGCTTTGGTCACGTTTTGCTCACAAAACGATTATTTTCGTTCATTGTCTCGATGAGTCGCATTAAATTTCACACACAGGAATGCATTTCAACAGATTTCAAATTGGGTGTGCTTCATTTTCAATTATTTAAATTGGTTACATTATCTGTTTATTTATAGGTTCTCGTCGCTGTTTCCGACAAACAACTCAAATAATAAAAAGGAGTTTGGCACTGTGCGAGAGACAAAGAAGATTTTCGCAAAACTATTATCGGCGTCAGACATATTGTATGGCTTTTATATGACTTTACGAGAGACATGGAGAAAGAAAGTCGGGAAATTATTCCGTTTTTTTTCTTAGATACAAGAAATTTTTCGGTTCAGATATGAATGACATGCGAAAGAAAAAGAAACTTTATGAAGCGATTTGATGCGGATGGGAATCTTTGTGTCATTGTTCTTTGCTCATATGATTATTTTATGGAGTTCAAGGCATTTCACATGGGAAAAATTTCGTTTTTAAAGGTTTTGACGTCTTTTAAATTTTTTTTTAGTTTTAATTTTTTTTTTAAATTCTATTTTTTCAAAGAAATTAATATTTTTTTTCATTTTTAGGTCTCACGATGTCGTAATTCAGGAAAAATTTAACATAAGTGAACCGAAAAGACACCACAAATAAATCCAAAGTCACACAAACACATAATTACAATGGATCAAGGCAATAAATAACGTCATAAGCGTATTTATTTGAGCATTTCGGGCGAATGTTTCGTCGTCGTAACAAATGGTGTGTGAAAAATTCTGCCTGTTTTTTTAAGAAAGTGATTTTTTATCGCATTCATCGTGTTTCGCTAATTCAGAGACATCGTCGAGATATCTCTAATCTGGAATGTGTGTACGCAGCAAAGGATTGAAAAGGCAAAAAAACGAATATAAAAGATGACAAACATACTTTCCGAGACTTGTGCTCATAAATTCATGCGAGTACATAAAAAAATTTTTTTATCTTTCCCATTTTTCTCGTGTATTGAACTTTTTTTTCGCACAAAGTTCATATTTTTAGCTTGGATGCGTATCTCGAATGGGAAAAAAAAGAAAGGTTCGGATTTTCTGATAAAAAAAAATAACGGCAGAAGTTATTTGCTGGGTCATTTTCGTATCATTTTACAATATTTCAGAATCAATCAAGCAAAAAATATCAAATAAAAAAAAAGTAAATCCTCTTACCTTAATTTCATGAAGAAAATCCGTTTCATCCAGCAATATAATCCGAACGCAAATGGCATTCGCCGATCGACACAGGCAATACATTTTGTTTATTCACTTTTTTTCTTTCGATGTTATAAAATAAAAAGTTTCGACTTATGCCTTAAGTACTTGCAAAAAAAAATTAGCTGCAAGTTTTGCTCATTTTTTCTTATAATTTTAATAATTTGTGTCTTTTTTTTTCGCAGGTTACCAATGACGATGATGCTTACAGAATTCCTGAAAAGAGAAAAAACGTGATATTTTTAGTTAAATAGTACTAATTACGACACTCGACGATGGAGATCATCAACCTTCGAGCTCATCTTAAGGGCTCGACGTGCATTGTTTGAAAAAAAAATTATAAAAAAATGAAAAAATTTAATTAACATTCATATTTTATACAACGCAGTACTAAAACTAAACCAAAAAAAAAAATAATAAAAAACCGAGAGCAGCGTGGTCAAGTACGCAAAAAAATTGTAAATTTTTAGAGAACGCTCTCAGGTATTTTTTACATTTTTTTCGTTCTTTCTTATAAGGCCTGTTCATAAAAATTATTAAAACCGAAAATTTTTATAATTTATAAATTTTTATAATTTGAATTCAAATCGTAATTTACACAAATCTATTTCTATTTTAGGAAAAAAATAAAATAAAAATAAAATTATAATGATTTTCATTAAAATTTAATTAATTTAATTTTAAAATTAATTTTTTTTTTAATGAAATATTTTTTTGAGGATTTTTTTATTTTTTTTTAAATTGATTTTGTATTTTTAAATTCTTTTGACTTAAAATGAGAAAATTTAAAAATTTTTAAGAGATTCTCAATCTTTCGTTTTTTTAAATTTAAAAATATTTTTTTTATTAATTTTAATTTTTTGTTTTTATTAAAATTTTTAAAAATAATTTTTTTTTTTTTTAGAAAATTGATTTTTTTTTTAATTTTTTTTTTAACTTATACAAATCTATTTCTACTTTAGGAGAAAATTAAAAAAAAAAATATTTAAAATTAACCGTTATGAATTTTTCATTAGCTGGCCTTGGCTGTTTAGATTCTTCCATAAAAACCAAATAAAATAGAACAATAGTAAAAAAAATATTAAATAAATGAGAAATATTGTAGCGCAAACAATTTTTAACTGTACATGATTTTGCTGAAAAATACTCAACAACTTCTTGTCTGTTGCTGAGCTGAGCTGGATTGTTCATTTTTTGTTCTATTTTTCTTTTTTTAGGGAAACTGCTCGTTATGATGGAAGGCAATGAGTTCAAGGAATGAAGATAAAAAAATGACGTGAGCAAAAGATCAAGTTTCCATGGCAAATGATTGAAAAATAGAGAAATTTTTTATGTTTTTCTCGTCATAAACATAAAAGTCGATGATTCGGAACAAAAAACTGTAGTCAATCCTTTGTCAATTTTCGAAGGCGACCTTTTGTCTCGAAATCGAAAAGTATAAAAAAAAAGATAGAGGAAGAGAAAAAAGAGAGAATTATAGACGAATTAACACCTTTAAGCCTTTTTCTTCTATATGTTTTTGATTTTGTGACGTGATTGAAAAAAAAAGTTATTTACTAATCCTCATCTTTCTATTTTTTTTTCATTTTAGAATTCCGTTTAATAACAGAACACGTTTCAATAGAAAAAAGAGACCTACAACAATATTTAATGTCATGGTAGAGGAGAGAAATAATATATTTGCGCTCCAATACCCTTTTTTGCTGTGATGACAACGCCGTGCTGATGATTCAAGGCGTTGAAACGTTTTATTATTAAAATATAACTCTTGCGAGAGCAAAACGGGGGGAAATTGCATTTCTATAACAACCGACAACGACAACACGTGGATGAATGGATCGAGAGACAATCAATCGGATTGTACAAAAAAAAATAACATAAGCACCTGCTTGCTGCTATTTCTGCTTTGGAAATGTAATACGAAGGCGAATAAAGGGCTCGTTTTGTTATTGATGTCGAATGGAAATGGAAAAAAAAAATAATAAAGACAAAAAAAGAGGAAAACGTTTATCGAATGTGATGAGATGAAAAACAAATATTATTGTAGGTGTTGAAAAAACAAAACAAAAAAGGTGAAAAAAAAACTTAATTAAGGAAGTGATCGATTTTTCCGATATTAAATCTACTTTTTTTTCAATTTCATTTTTTTTTTCAGAAAATCCGAAACAATAACATCACTCATCATAAAAATTCTAGACAAGACAAAAAATGAAAATTTCTCTCTAAAGAAATGTCTGCAAACTTTTTTTAGGGGGAATTTTTCATGTTTCTAATGATGTTAGAAGGATGTTAAAGCACATAAGCCACAGAACGACCATCCATTAAGTAATATGTTTTTGTCCGAATTTGTTTCATCCGACATCGACATATGATGGAAACGAAACAAGCTTAATCCCTATGTTTTTGTTTTTCCATGTCTCTTTTCATTCTGAAGAGATTTTTTTTTGCTTTTCGTTTTTGGACAAGATGAAAGTTAAACGACTTATGATGTTTTGTGAGATTTCTCGTTTTCTCTAATCTTTTATGTTTTGTGTTATTTTTGTGTCTCTGCCTTTTTTTTAATGTAAAAAATGTGTGAGACACGTTCGCTTATGTATGAAAAAATAACAAGAATTTTCTCACCAAACACATGACAATCAGTATCTCTTTTTATCTATTCCTGATCGCGTAAAAATGAGGAATGAAAGTTGTCGTGAAGGACTTGAGCATTTTTTTAATTTAATTTTTATTATTTTTTTTATTTTTTTTTTTAATTCTTAAAGGAAAACCTTGAGTTTTAATTTAATTAATATTTTTATTTAAATGAATTTTACTTTTTTTTAAATTTTTAAAATTATTATTATTATTTTTTTATGATAATTTTCTTTTTTTTTTGTTAATTTTTTTTTTAAATGAAAAACTTGAGCATTTTTGGAGTTAATTTTCATAGTTAACTTTATAATTTATTTTTTTTTTTATTTTTATTAAGGAAAATTTTGAGCATTTTTCAGTTAATTTTTAATGGATTTTTTTTTTCTTATAATTTTTATTTGTCAATTATTTTTTTTTTATTTTTACAATATTTTTTGTTAATTATTTTTATTTTAATTTTTATTTATTTTTTTTTAATATCTTATAAAATTTTTATTTTTAGAATTTTTTTAAAAATATTTTTTAATTATTTTCAACTGAAAGTTTTGTATTTTGAACTGATTTTGTTTCTTTTTTAAATTATTATTTTAGCGAAATAACAGAAGGACGTCAAAACAAGGAAATACGATATTTTTCAAATGCTGCAGCAAAAAATTATCTACGAGGTCTATACGGAGGTCATTCGTCGGTTATGTGTGTGGATGTAATTTACAAAGCAAAAGTGTCAAGATAATTTACAGTATCTTGAAAATTGCATGTAATTGACAATTAGTTGAGAGATGCCGATATATTCTTGTGTCTTTTTGCACACCTCACTTATTTCATTTCCATTTGAATGCAATTTATTTTTTATTTTTTTCTATATTTATCTCTCTTCCTATTTGTTATTATTTAACATCCATCAATATCGTACAAAATGCACCGTTTGTCTTCTTCGTCGTCGATGTTCTCTTCTTGACGAAATGAAATATGAACGATGGCGATGCGATATGCAGATGTTCGGAGTCGTCTTCGTCGCAAAAATGGATATAATCAAAGAAAAGTGTTCGTCGAGAGTTGCAACGACGATGATGATGATGATACAATTGCATTCAATTTAGAAATAATCGTAGGAAAAAAAAAGAATAATAATAAAATGTTTGTCATTTCTATGGGGAATTCTATGGAGGAATCTGCGGTGTTGGCAAAATTACAGTTTTATTAAATTTTAAATCGACACCGTTCGTTGTTTCCCACTGTTTCGCAGAGTGTGAATTAGATCACTCAGAAAGTATATTAAAAATAATAATAATGGAGAGAAAAAAATGTTTCGCATTTCGATTGATAAACGAAACGAAACGATATCGAACCCATTAAAGCACTGATTGATTCGCATTCGTTGTCGTTCTTGCCGAGTTTAATTGAATATGTAATTGGATTTTGTAGGATATTTGATGCAATTGACAGTCGGGTGTCACGGAACGCCAAACAAATGTATCTCGTGAAAAAAAAGCAATTTAAGGATGAAGCGATGGGACAAAATATTTCAAATTACAAAGAAATCTAAAAAAACTATCAAAATTAGATTAAAAAAAATTTTAAAAAGTTTGAATTAGCGAAAAGGCGATGTACAAATTTTATGATATTTTTTTGATTTTAAAAGTTTTTGAAATTTTAATTTTTTTTTCAAACGTTTGATTCATGACAAAAAAAAACTTTTTAAATCTGAAAAGTTAAAAAAAAAGTTTGAATTAGCAAAAAGGCGATTTACAAATTTCAAATTTTTTTCATATTTTTAGATTTTAAAGTTTTCAAGTTAAAATTTTAATTTTTTATTTGTATCATCCTTATCCATTATTCGTTCCTCTTTTTTTGGAAAAATAAATGAAACGAGTTTAGAAGTCCGAGACACTTGTTTGTTTAGTCAAGGAAATAAAATTAATGAAACTGCCATGGAATGCATTTTATTGTTAAATTTAATAATTGAAGTCCTATTAAGAGATTTATTTGTGCCCACAAATTCCTTGTCCTTTCGATTGTGACAAGGCAACGGAGAAGGACATGGCAAGGAATATTTATATTATTATGATATCACAGATGATGTATTTTCAATCAATTTTCTCCGGTACCAAACTATTTTGTAATGAATTTGAGCACACAAACGAAGGCAAGAGCAAACACAGAAAGAGAGATTTGTTTTTCAATTAAGTTTTTGCTTGCCTTACGGAATGGAGTGTGCAGTAAACCGTAAAATATCCTTTTCTTGTGTTGTTGCTTTTGATCATTAAAATAAAATACACAAAAGTGTGTACGTGAACGGACATTGATTCGATTGCAAAATAATTTCGAACCGACTTCGATGTGAACTAATCTTCCATCCGACGATATGAAACCACAAAACCCAAGCTACTTCAAATAAATTATCTTATCATTTCCGGAATGGAGCATTATTTTCCTACTTATTATTATGCCAATTTATAAGCAAGGCAAAGCGCACGAACAAAGGTTTTGGTTCGACAGAAACAACACAAAAAAAAGTTTAGTTGGGCGAAGCCCGTTGCTCGCATTGTTTCAGCATCCCCTTTGTGACTTATTCTGTCGGTGTACTCGACGTTCAAGTTGAAAACATTCAATTTCTTGTTTAATGTTCACCATCATTTTCGGAAAATTTTCCATGTTATTGTGTCGGTGTGTGTTTGCAAAAGAAATTTCCGTACAGACAACTTTGAAGCTTAAAAAGTTTTTTTTCAGCTCATGTGTGTGCCGAGTTTATAACAATAGCAATAGTAGATAAACCACTTGAAAGTCATAGAGAAAATTGCTTATTATTTTGGTATTTCATTAGACTTCTTCTATTGTCTTGCCGCCTTTGTTTAGAATGTGTTGCTGAGCGATGAGGAATTTCATTTTGAATTTGTCGAAAAGTTAACTAAAAAGGAAATTATAATTTTGCTTTAATAACTTTTTAAAAAGTTTAAATTAAAATTACTTTTTGAGAACTTTCAACTTAAAATTTTAATCAAAAAAAATTTTTTTTTAATTTCCAAATAATTTTTTAAAATTAGAAGTCAAAATTTGATAAGAAAATTTAAATTTTGGGTTAGAAAAGAAAATTCAAATAATTAAAAAAAAAATTTTTTCAACTCGAAAAATTTTTTTTTTAGAAATTGTAATTTTGGTTTAATAACTTTCAAAATTTAATATTGTTTTTTTTATTATTAAAATTTTTGAAATCTTTATGAAAAATTTACATTTTTTGATTAAAAATACTTTTTAACTTTAAACATTTTACAAAAATTAGAATTTTAGATTTGTCAACTTAAGAAGTTTAAATCAAAATTACAATTTTAAAAACTGAAAAAGTAAAATTTGGAACAGAAATTTAAATTTTTGAATGAAAAATCAACTAAAATCTATTTAAAAAAGTTATTATTTGTCAAAAAAATTTTTTGAAACTAAAAATTAAAAAAAATAAGAAATTGTAATTTTGGTTTGGTAAGTTTCGAAAATGAGACAAAAAATTTCTGAACTCTTTTAAATTTGTCCTTTAAAATTCAGATTTTATGACTAAAATTACCATTTGACAAAATTTTAAGAAATTTTAGTTTTTGTTTAAAAAAATTTAAAGTCAGATCAAAATTACATTTTTGTGAACTGATATTGTATAAGTTGAAAAAAAATTGTAATTTTTAAATTATTGCCTAACCAACAATTTTTCTTTAAAATAGAAGAGTTCAAATTTGTCAAAAAATAACTTTTGAAAAATTTTTTTCAGAAATTGTAATTTTGATTTGACAAATTTAAAAATTAAAATTCAAAAAAAAAAATAAATGTAATAAGAAGTAAAAGTTTGCTGAATTTGACATGAAATTTCCCAAAATAATCCAAAAAATCTGACAGGTATTTGCCTTTTTGTGTACTTTCCGTATTATTTGCATGAAACAATCGACCAAAAGCTGAAACAGGAATTTAATTATCCTTTGTGCTCAAGAGTGGCTCAATCAGTATCGATGTTGATGACAATTTCATTCCAATTATCATCATCGTCATAGATAACTTTTTGCCCGTCGTCTTTTGTACGTGTTCCGATTTAAATATATTTTCCGACGACATAATAATAACAGAATTATATAATTATTTTTCTATGTTCGCCCCGGCATGGAATGGAGAGAAATTGAGAGAAATGCCAAAAGCATCATCGGTCGACATCATTGAGGGTACTTGGCTCGTAATTTAAGGCGATAGGCGATATCAGAGATAAATAGCGAGAGATTGTTATTAGATTAGTTCGCATGTATTGTTAGCATTTTGACTGCTCAATCAAATTAATACACACTCCGTTCCGGGATAAATTTTCTAATTATCTAATCACTTATCACTCGGAGCTTCGGTTTAATTTTCCATCTAATATGCGGGATACGCATCTCGGCAGAACGAGAGCAGAAAGGAGATAAGAAAACTACCTCATAATAATAAATAACCGAAAATTATAGCATGGAAATAGCTTGAACGCGTTCGTTCATCCAAGGCATTAGTAGCGAACATTATCATTTATTTAGAAGCATTTAACATAGTTTCTTTGTTGTTGCTCCATATCTTGGTCGTTTTCGTTCGAGAGCTTTTCTGCGGTAAATTAATCCCCATAATTGGCACACACAACGTTGACTTTCTGTGTAAATATTTTTTTTTCTTTTTCGAGAGCAATAAATCGAGACGGTAGATTAGGTGTTACTAACTCTCATGTTCAAAAGTTTTCGGTTAAGAAAGTGCAACAAATTGTCAATATATGATCTCAATTACCTTCCATTGCCTTCATGCAATATTTTTTTGTTCGGCTGTCAATTTGCGAGCAAAGAGCAAAAATGAAGAAAAAGGCACGTTTCATGTCGTTTTTTTTTTTCGTCGAACATACTTTGTTACATAAATCAACATATTGAAGCTTTGGCTTGGGATTCCTTGCTGTGAACATTAAGTAATGACTCGAAATGGAATACAGTGAAGAAAAATAGAATGCAGCAGCAACGTTCGGCAAACACTCTCTCACACAAACACAGCATGAGCAAGTTGGTGAGGAAACCACAGTTTGCAATATTATGGTTAGTCGTGCAAAATATATAGAATTTCATTTGCTTTTTTGTTGTTGTTGTTGTTGGTTTTTTTGATACCGAAGAAATATTACCTACTCGAGAAAACATGAGAACGAACGAGATTTTGAATGAAAATGAAATTGATTAGAAAATTGACTGCTACTTGATTCAATTTGATGGATTTTGTAAGTATTTTGTATCGAAAAGTGAAGAAAATTTTTCGAAAAATTATCATTTTTGATATAAAAAATTTTATAAAAAAAATAAATAAATAAAAATCAGAAATTAAAATTTTCATAAAAAAAAAAATTATTTTAATAATAAAAAAAAATTAATTAAATAAGAAAATTAAATTTATTATTTTACATTGAACATTTTCATTTTTTAAATTATATTAATTTTTTTAAATTTAATTTTTCATGAAATAAATAATTTTTAATAAAAAAAAATAAATTAAAAAATTTTTTATTTTTGACATAAAAATTATTTCATATAAAAATTTTAGAAAAAATGATAAAAAATAAAGTCAAAAATTTTAAATGTTGGTAAAATTAATGAAAATTTTTAAGATATAATAATTAAAAATTTTACAGAAATTATATTTTATTTTGAAAAACTATCAATTTTTATTTTTTTTTGTTTAACCGTGTCATTTTTAAAAAAATATAAAAATAACAATAAAAAAAATTAATTAAAATTTATAAAAATATTTTTTTTTAATAATTTTTTTTTTAATTATTTAATTAAAGAAATAATTTGTTATAAATAATTATTAATTTAATATGTCAAAAATTTATTTTCATTTTTAATATGAAAAAAAAAATTTCAACAATTTCATTTGAAAATTTAAAATTTTTAACAAAAATTTTAATTTGAGCTAATTAAATAATTTTTTAAAAAATTTATTTTAATTATTTTTTTAAAAAATATCGTAATATTAAAATAATTTTTTTATTTTTTTTTAAATAATGTACCCAAAAAGGCACAAAAATGAAGGAAATGACGCAAATTTGCACCTTACATTCCAACAAGCCATTTCATAAGGGAACGCAAAACTTCCTTTTAAAGCTTGAAGACTTTTAATCGCGCCATATAAAGTACGCTCAAGAAAATATTAAGTAATAATAATCACATTGGTGATGCCTCTCGCTCCAAACACACACACACATGTTTCTCCTTCATTAATGCTGCTTGGTAAAAATAACTGTACATATCACAGACTGTTAGATAATAATTTCTTAAAAGAGACGACGACAATAACGAACGTCGATGAAAAAAATCTCTTTTTTTAATACTTTTTTTTACGTATTATCACTCATTCACTTCTTTTCTCTTCTTTTTCAGATCCAACAACATTGCATCATCTTGTTACTCTTTACTTCTTTTTACCATATGATATGTGCTCGCGTCATCGACATTCTTCAACAACGCGACAATGCCGCAAAGAGAAAAAGTGCTTAAACTGATTTAAAGTATCGGTTATGTTGATTAATTTTGGTCAAGCTGCGCGTACATGAAGGCGAAGATGCAAAAAGAATGTGTCAAGGTTGGTCGTTTGTTTTTCTGTCGCTGCGTCATGGTTAAACGCGCACCTGTGAATTTGCACAAGGGAGAAAAAACAACTGTAATAATTAAGATAAAGGTAATCACGCGAATGCATCACTTAATTAATATTTATTCTTTGATCAGTGAATCGTGTACACAATTGATCCATTTTGACGATACGATGAATATGTGAGGAAAAGAACGCGCGATGATGATATGTAAAAAAATTCTCCATTGAATATTTATTAAAAAGGCGGTCAGCTAACTGTTCATTCAAATTCGTTACTTTGTAGCTCGGTGATTATGATTATTATTTATTATTATTATTAACGAGTCACATGTCGAGAGTTTGTTTATCTTTTTTTATTCTTTTGCGAAAAAAAATTAACAGATAAACTTTGTCTTTATTGCATTGCATGCCGCAACACCTTTTTTTTTAAAAAGAAATTTATTTTATAATTCTAACATAAAATGGTAATTTTTTCGGTCTTGAATAGCTCTATTATTCAGTCATTAAAAAAGTTTATCGCTTTTATGATGAGAAGATGAGAGACGTGCATTTCTGTAGTATATTAACTACCTACAACAGCGTTGATATTCGCTACAAGAAAAATGATGAATAAATAATCGAGTGACGATAGTAGAGTTCGTTCAACTTCTTCGTTGCATATCTTGCAACTTGTTGTGGCACATTTTCTTCGTATTATATTTAATTTAATACATGCCTTTAAAAAGAGATGAAAATTTTCTTTTTATTATCCCTGATCTTCACTCATTCAACTTTTAATATGTGTGGCTGTGATGTAATACATGAAACAATAGGGGGATTCAGAAATGTTAAGAAAGGACAAATTGAAATTGAAATGTTTTTAAGTATTGATCTTTTAAATTATTTTTTGATTTTAAAGTTATTAATATCATTCATTGTCTTGTCCTTCTTAAATCTAGTTTTTTTTTAACTTTTACTGTTCATATTAAAGAAAAAAAAACATAAAATCTCAAATATTTAGTAAGGCGAGAATAAAAAAATCTTCTTCGAAAAATTCGTCTTCGAAAAATTCGTAAATTGAATACTTAAAGATATTTAAAATTTTAAAAAATATAACAAGAAGGCAATCCACGGATCAGAAGTCATTGATCCAAATTTTTTCCTGTATAATGTTTAACTTTAAAAAATTCAGTCCGTCTCTAGTTCCTCTCTTATTAAAATTTTCGATAATTTCATCATGGTATCTTCCAATATTTTCCATTTGTCTCTTCCATAAGCTTCTCAACAAGTCTGAGCACATTGGTTCGTTAAATATAGATAAATATTGCCATTCCTTTCGTTAGTTCTTATACTTTGAATCGGCAATTGCTTTATAAGGTCGGTAAGACTGATGAAAAGAAACATTCTTCGTAAGTCAGCTCTCCAATTTCATAATGTATAACATCTGCTCTAAATTTTTAGAAGAAATAATTTGATTTAAAAAATAAGGTTCTATTATTATAAAATCGACTTCGTCAAATGATATAAAAAAAATTTCCTCCTAAAAATTTTCTCCTAAAGAAATTATATAACAACGAGTCGTCAAAAAATTTCTTATTTAAAATCTATTTAAAAATTTTCAAAAAAACCTAAAATAAATTTTTAAATATTTCATAAATTTAATTTCAAATTTTTCATTATATAAATAAAAATTTAATAATATTTTCATTTTTAGAAAATTTTTAAATATTATCAATTTTTTAATTCTTATTGATTTTTTTTAAGTTTTTTTTATTGTATGAACAATAAATTTTGATAAAATATTCATTTTCAAAAAAAAAATTAAAAAAATTTCAATTTGAATTTTTTGCAAATATTTATGTACACCCCAAATAAGACAATAATAAGCTCTTATATGTGTATCGTCATCTCTCTGTCTCATGATTAATATTAAAACAACAATTTTTCTCGTCTTTTTTTTTAATATTTACCTGCCTTATAGGTACATAAGACACATCTTTCGCTTACTTGCTATTCCTTCTCTGATGTAATGATTAATATTATCTTCTTCTTTCACATTTAAGCTTCTTATCTTTTTTTCATTTTTCATTTTGTGCAACTTCTGTCGTTCACGCGCTTTCACGTACATCGCTCATCATAATCAACTTGCACCAATTAAATCAACAAAATAGTGAAAAATCCTCTCTTTTAATTTTATTTTATTTTACGTTTTTTTTTTCAATGACATCAATTAATTAAAATATGGCTCAGTGATTACACAGAAAATATTTTGCAAGTTCCCTTATTTTATGCCTTTTTTATGTGTGAGAGATAAAAAAAATATAAATATGCATAAAATTAGGCTATGTGAATATTTGTTGGACCAACATAAACTTGGCAACAAAATAAAATGTATAAAATTTAATCAAAACAAACAGAAAAAAATGAAAAGTAGAGCAAAAAATTTCAACATATGGAGTTTTGGTTCATTTGACCTGCCTGCCGTGTTATGATAATTGAGTGCAACGCTCAAAATTTTGCACAAAATTCACATTTATTATTAAAGGTTGCTTCGGATTATCGATTTTTATTTTTTTGCGGTTTCATTAAAATATTTTTTTTGAGAAAACAAAAAAAAAACTAATGAATTTTCAAATAATTTCAGATTGAAAGAAGGAAAAAAAGATGAAACAAATGCAAATAATAATCATAAAAGGAGAAAAAATAATCACCTTGTTCCGGCACAGAAGTCTATTAAAACATATATGAAGTTGCAATTGATTTACGCTTCAACATTGATGCACACATACAGCAATAATCACTCCGCACAATACACTTAACAAACATTTTTGATGCCGTTCGCAATAATAATGATCATTGGAAAAATCCCTTTGATGTCTGATTTCCCGAGAGACGTGCATTCGTTATAAAATCCAAATTTATGGGAACGAGCAAAAAAAAATAAGCGCTCTAATAAAAGGATGCGACGTAGACAGATTCGACGGTTCGTTCATTGATTGACATGGATGGGTGCGTCAATTAATACCATTGAACTGTTTTTTGATGGTCTGTTTGAGAGAAATGCACTTTTTTGGCAAAAATTTTCGGTATGCTGGATACTAATTGATGCCATTTAGCTTTAATTGTGGTTTATTTACAAGATTTCTGCCCTATGGGCGAAAAACGGGTCAATTTGATCCCTTAATGGATCAGGTTGACCCCTCAGGAGTCAAATTGATCCCTTAAGAAAATTTTTTGATTCCTTAAGGGATCAATTTGTTCCATTCCCTTAAAGGATCAATCTGACCCGTTTTTCGCCCATAGAGTGGTCAAAAATTCGCCCATAGTGCAAATAAGAGACAGAACGAGGCTATAAAACACACACACCAAATCGATTTATCATGAGCTTACGATACGATCTGGATACAGTCCCGAACATAAAACACAAAAATGCGGATAAAAAAGTTTATGACCGTGACTGCCATAAAAATATAACAATTTCTGGTATTTCAAAGCACATGTGCGCCGATCCTTATCTCGTTCGAGTCGATTTTTCGTCCTGTCTCGTCACTCAAACGCCTGAATGGAATAATTCATACAACGTCATAAATCATAATGGAGCACAAATGTAACGGAAGTCATGAATCACTTGTATCTCGTGTGTGTCCCAAATAATAACACGACGATCGAAAGTGAAGTTTGATGACCATCAAAGATAATGTTTACACATGTTTAGCTCCGCGCACCGTCATTAACGCTCAGAAAAAAATATCAGGTCAATCGATTCATGACTATTGTTTCGTGTTGCAAATCTGTGAATAATAATTTCTGCGTGACTTAGCCATTAAATGTAATTATAATTTTTACTTTTTTTCTTTTCTTTTCTCTCAAAGTGCGATTTTTGATGCCATTAGTTGGGACAATGAACATTAATCGATGCCCGACATCACACATCATCTCTAAAAATGGCAAAAAAAAAAAAAGTTGAAAGGTTATTGTAAGTTTTCACTTTCATTAATCAAAATTAAAATTTATTATGGATGTATTCGCATTAATTGAAGACTTAATGTGCTTAGGTCAATGACGCCGCCCCTCAACGCAGAGCGCAACAATTTCGAAAGTAAGTACAAAATTAATGAATAATTTAATATGAAAAGAGAGAGAAAAAAAAGAAGAAAAGAAAATCTCGTGAAAAATCTCCCGTTTTTTAAGCTGTAAAAACAAATCAAATCAAGCACATAATATATAACGGTCATTAATTAAATAAACTTTTCTTATAAATACACGTCAACGCACAACAGAGACGTTGTAATTAGAAAAGTGAGATAAGGGCATTGCAAAATTTTCTCACAAAGAATTTTTCTTAACTAAAAAAAAATGAAATTTCGATAAAATTGAAAAATTTCTGAAAATTCATTATAAATTAATTCTTTAAAAATTTAAATTATTTTTATTAAATATTTTTAATTTTTGTTTTTAAAGTTGATTTAAAATTTTATTTTTTTTTTATCTAACTTTAACGAATTTTATTCA
Organism: Culicoides brevitarsis; assembly: GCF_036172545.1. Classification (NCBI taxonomy): domain Eukaryota; kingdom Metazoa; phylum Arthropoda; class Insecta; order Diptera; family Ceratopogonidae; genus Culicoides; species Culicoides brevitarsis. Next base: position 1,396,250 of record NC_087087.1, on the reverse strand, counting down.
AATAATCACAATTTAAATTTAATTGTAAAATTTATTTAATGCATTTTTTGAATAAAAAAAATTTCAATTAATTCTGATTCAATTTTTTAATTAAAATTTATTTTAACATTAAATGCATTAAATAAATTGAGATTATTAGTTTTTTTTTTGTAAATAATTTTTTTTTTAAATAAAATTTAATTTTATTAAAAATTGCAATAAATAATTTGACAATTAATAAAAAAATAAATATAAAAAATTAAAAATAAAAAATGATAATTTAAAAAAATAATAAATAAAATTGCAAAAATTAATTTAATATAATTTATTTCTTTTTAAAATTAAATTTTTATTTTTAATTATTTACTTTTTAAAAAAAAATTAAAATTTACTTTTTTAATGAAATTTTGAAAATTTTTAAAGTGAAAATCCTAAAATAAAAAAATATTAAAAAAAAAATTGATTAAAAATCAAAAGAAAATTTTTAAAAAGAATTAACTTTTAAAAAGAAAATTCAAAAAATTTACTTTTTTAATAAAATTTAAAAAAAAATTTAAAGTTAAAACTCTGAAATAAAAAAAATATTTAAAAAATAAATTAATTAAAAATTTAAAAAGAATTAACTTTTAAAAAGAAAATTCAAAAATTTTACTTTTTCAGTGAAATTTTGAAAATTTTTTAAATTAAAAAAAATCCTTAAGTTACATCCCTGAAGCACACGCTGCGCAACAATTGCTCGCAAAGAAATTGCGAGTTCGAGTTGTTTGCTGTTGTTAGAAATGTAAACAATAAAAGATTCTTTGCATTCCAGTTTTTTTTTTTGCCGTAAAATAAAAAAAAACTGTGTTGATAAATTGAAAAGCCGTCTGAAAGGTTGCATCATTGTTTAATTCTTTCAAATAATAATAAAAAAAATAAAATAATAAAAAACGAAGAAAATAAAAAAAAAACCTTTGAACAACACAAAAGAACTCGCAAATAAGTAATGTAAATTAAAGCGTGAAAAATGAGATTTTTCTACAAGAATTTTTACACGGCACCGCTTGATTTACACTTGTTACAGTTATTACGGACAATAATAACGAGAACAGTAATCATTCTTCAAAATTCTATCTATAACTCGTCTTAGACAGTTATTTATATGGTTCTTTCATTGTTTTTCTCACACAAACATTTTTTAAAAATAAAAAAATAATCGCGCTATAATGAAGCATGCGAAGTATACGGAGTGAATGGAGGGAAGGGCAGCGGTCATTATTTTTATTTGTTTTTTTGTTTCAATTAAAACGTGAAAAAAAGTTAGCTGAGCATTAAATGTCGTTACTTGATTTTGTTTTAATTATTTTTAATGAATGTATTTTTTCTCATACTTTTTTTGTTTTTTGTTTCAGATCATTATTATGTTATATATTGAAAGCTCATAGTCACAGCGGGCATGACAGATCGACGAATGATGAGTTACATAACGATTTAATTACCGAAGGATTGTGTCTCACGCGATAATCCCGCAAAAAAGTTGCTGTAACGTTAGAAATCTTAACCTATATAATGGAAATTATCCGCTCAACATTTCACCCAGATTTACCTACTAACAGCATTTGTACTGTTCTTCGTTCTTGCCATGCAGATTTTGTTATTGTAACTATTCCAATATAATAATAATGTAATTCTATTATCCAACATTGATATAATGCGATTTTAAAAAGCATATAGAATTGGATTATCTCTTGCTCTACGGGAAAAGCAATAACAATAATTTTAAATAGAATAAAAAAAATATACAAAAAAATAAAATAATAAAAGAATCGGAGAATGGGAACGAAAGGAAAGGAACGAAATGTTGCACACACGCGATTATATGTAAATTAACTTTAACTGTTTCTTACTACTTGTAATCTTGTGTATTGGAAACCAGGTGGTTTAGTCATGTTCTCCTCTATTTATTTATTTTTTTTTCTTCTAGATTCGAAGATATATGTCGAATAAAAGAGAGAGAAACCAAACAAACATATCAATAATATAAGAATAACAAGAAATCAGCTGATCGTATAAACTAGATTTTTTTTTTGATGCATTCTTTTGTAATTCAATTGAGTTATCATGATGCATGAAGAACGAAAAATACGGAGATAGAAATCGTCACCAAAATTGTACAGTTATTTTTTTAATGTTATAAATTAAATTTTATAAAAAAAAATTTAAAAGAGAATTTTAACGATTTCCTCTTACTTTAACTTATTTACAAATTTATATCGTTTTTATTTTTTAATTGATATTGTATCGATATGGCGTTAATTAAATCACAAGGACATAAAATTGAACATGTTTGTTATAAATAAAAGTAAAGCAAATAATTAATTTAATATAATTATAAATATCATGTTATGTTATACTTTTTGCCACTTTTAAACTGTATTTTGGAATGTAAATTATTATTAATATATTTTTTTTTTTATTCTGTAACTGTATTTATTTCAGAATTGTCGTGAGAAACTTGTTTGATGGAGATGTCTGGTTATTGGATCAGTTTTACAATAAATTTTAGTTTGGATAATAATAACAGTGCCCGTAAGTCATTCATTAGTTAATTACATAATGCATTTTAATTAACATTTTATTTAATAATGCATGTTTGTTTTCAGCATAATTATTCTATTCATGTGAAAGGACAATCAACTTGATGCACAGCAAAATTTATAAAATTTATCCAATCAATCCAAACCAAGCAAAAATTTAACAATTTTTTTTTTCATTTTTTTTAAATCTTTCATTTTTTTTTTTTTTAAATTTAAAATTTAAATCAAAAAATTAATTTGATTATTTTTTTGAATTCGAAAAAAAAAATTTTTAAATTTTTCGAATTTTTTATTTTATTATTTTTTTATTTTTATCAATTTTTTTAATTTAATTATTAAAATGAACTTAATTTAAAATTTAAATTCAAGAAAATAAAAAGTTGTTAAAAAAATTAATAAAAAAAATTTTTTATTTTTTAATTTTTAATAATTATTTTACTTTACTTAATTGATTTTTTTAAATTTTATTAAATAACTTTTTTTATTTTTTGAGTTTATTTTTTTTTTGTTTAAATTAATTCATTTAAATTATTTAGTTATTTTTTTAACATATTTATTTTTATTTTTAGTATAAATTTATTTATTTAATTTTATTTTTATTTTTTTCGATTTTTTGTAATTTCTCTTTTTGTTTAAATTAATTAAATTTAATTATTATTTTTTAATTTAATTTTGTTTTTAATAATTTTAATTCAATTAAATCGATTTATTTTTTGATTTTATTTTTATTTATTTATTTATTTTTATTTTATTTTATTTTTTTTTTTTTTTTAAATTATTTAATTATTTTTTTATTTTTAATTTGTTTTTAGTATAATTTAATTAATTTAGTTTTTTTTAATTATCAAAAGTAATATAATAATTGATATTATTGCTGATCTTAATATTTTTGCATTTTCATCGAAAATTTTGCAATCTCAATAGTTGTTGTCGACTTGATTGAATTAAATTTCTCCATAATACAATATAAAATGTAAACGAGACGATGATGTTTACCTTATCCTGCCTGCTTGTTTCTGAATAATATATAAAAGCAAAGGCACACTGTGCAAAATAAACAAACAAAAGGAACCTGTTGTTACTATATTTTACATTTCTATATATTGAAACAAATAGCTAAGCGGCGCGCAGAGCAAAGTTAATACAATTCCAAAAATAAATTGAAATTCGTTCGTTCAATTTTTTTTTCTCGTACTTCAATGCAAAAATGTTCCAAATTAATTATTCATAGAATTTCATTTATTTTTCCTTGTTATGTCCTCAACGACGACGACAACGACGACTCGAATTTCAATAATTTTCATTTTCTGGTTTTCCGTTGTTGTAAAAATAATTAGACAAAATATGTTTTGGATTAATTGAAAACTGAGAGAGAAAAAAAAAGAGAGCAACAATTTGAAAAGTTTTCCTCATTCTTCATGCAAATCTATTTTTATTACCTTATAGATCGGAGAGAAGAGGCCCAGAAGAGGGAAAAACAACACCTTAAAACTCGAATTTTGCAGTAGACAGCTTAATTAAATAACACAAAATTTGTTTGAAACACAAGTTTGACGATGATGATGTTGATAAACTTATAATAGCTGGGTGTTTCATGCGCTTTTTTGTTCTGTTTGACGAGAGAAAACTGAGTGCTGAGTTGAAACTAAATATTAGAAAGCATCACATTTCACAAGGGATTTCGTTGTTGTTTATCTCCCTGAACAACGGGGGTAATTAAAATTTATCTCTCTATCACTCTCCATTTTTCTCCCCCATTTTATGTGTTTTTGCCTCATCCTTTTTCCATCAGCAAAATGCAAGATAGACTTTTTTTCTGTAAAAAATTTTCCATTTTGCAGTGAAAAAAAAGTAAAACAAAAATATTAACAAACTTTTTCACCTGAAAATATTTCGTTACATTCTGAATTGATTGAAATGAGAAAAAAGATCAAAATCAACAATGAAACTTGTTTTTGTATAAATATCAAATAGATTAAGTTTCGTTCTTCTTTTTTTTTTTTTTGTAGAATTTTGTACGAAAAACGAAAAGTTTAATTGAAATATTCGCGTCTGTGAGTTTGAAACAGGATTTAAATAAAAGAAAATTGCAATGACATGCAAGGAAAGGCACGACAGAAGCAAGGAAGACGATTCAAAGTTGGCGAAGTATGAAATAAGAGTCTCGCACTGAATTAAATTAAAAAGTACTTCAACTTTTTCCTTGCTGTTTTTCCGCCCAACATAGAAACAAGTACGAGGAAGCAAGCTAATAAAGCGCAAAAATGTGCACCAATTAGTTTGATTTATTTTATAACCACAAGTAAATATCTTTTAATAATACCAATAATAAACTTACGGACAAAGTAACACGCAATTATTTACAAGTCCCGAGTATGAGCAAATGAGTAATCGTAATGATTCTTAATAATAACAATTATTATTATTTTATTTTATTTTTTTTTGTGGTATGAGTAAATATGACGTGTGATGGCGAGCAACGCGCGAAAGGAAACTACACAATAATATTAATTGAAAATCTCAGGGATACACGCCCCATTTGTGTTTCGTTGTATCTTTTAATTTAGTCCATTCTTTAAAATTAATACGATTCTTTTCTCTTTTTCTTCTTGTACAATATTTTATCCCGCGAAGAAGTACTTTGTTCTAAATTATATGCAGGGGCGTTTAATGACATAAAGGGATATTGCCCATTTGGGCAAATTTTGAATTTTGTTGCCCTTTCTTGGAGATAGATCTTGATCTAAAAGAAAATTTGTTTACTTTATGTCTTTTAGATCAAGATTTGTCTTAAAGAAAAGGTTAAAAATTCAAATTGAAAAATGGGCAAAAATTGCCCTTTTACAATTTTTCGTATAAAATCAAAATTTTTATTAAATGAAAAAAATATTGAACAATAATTTTAATCATAAAGGGCAAATTTTCATGCTTATTTGTCTTTTAGATCAAGAATTATCTTCAAAAAATATTTAAAAGTTAAAATTTGCCCATATGGGCAATAATTGCCCTTTTACAATTTATCATTTAAAATTCAACATTTCTATTGAATAAAAACTTTTTAAAAGAAATATTGATCATAAAGAACATATTTTCATGTATATTTGCCCAAATATGTATTTAATTAAAATATGATGTTATAAAAGGGCATTGCCCATTTGGGCAAAATTTTAAAAAATTAAGTTTTCGTGCCCTTTTTTAAAGACAAATCTTTTGTCTAAAAACAATTTTTAACTTTCTGACAATTAGATTAAGATTTATCTTCAAAATATGACTCAAAAAGTTAAAATTGAAAATTTGCCCATATGGGCAAAAATTGCCCTTTTACAGTTTTCCCTTTAAAAATCAAAAATTTTTATTTATAAAAAAGTTTCAACATAAAATTTGATCATAAAGAACATATTTTTATCTTTATTTACCTTTTTTTTAACAAAAATCATCAAAATGGGCAATGACCCAAAATTATATGAAAATTTGCCCTTTTTTCAACTTCCATTTAAACACGTCCCTGATTATATGTTACATACTTTAATGATAATAATAATAAAAACCATGGTGATTTAAAGACAAAAATCCACGGTTTTACCGTTAGATAAACTTTCTTTCTTTTCTTCTCTTACACAAAAAAAATATTCTTGTTCTTGATGCTACTATTTATATACTGCGCTTGTTTTGCTGCGAAGATTCATTTTACAGATATGGTAGATTAATTTTATTTAAAGTAGCTCGTTTCTTGCTTCATTATTTGCCATCAATGTGCATTATTTTCTGTAGAGTTCTCATAAAATTTTTGAATAATCTTCACAAAGCAGCAGTGTGAACTCAAATAATTATAAAATAAAATAAAATCTCAAGAGGGCTTTTTTCGCATCAAAATGCTCACTCGTTGAAGTGAACAACAAACAATCTATATACTTAGTTAAGTTTTTCAAGTGTACTCATCTCATCATCTTCTTATGTGTGAAACAATTTTTTTTATAGTAGAGGATTATTTTGGTACTTCATAGATAAAAAATGCAAAAAAGACGTAATTATTTTTTGATTCCATCGTAATAAAAAAAAAACATCAAAGACGATAAAAAAAAGTGCAGCTTTTATAATTATTATTACATGAAAAAAAATATATAAAAATAAGGAAAAGCACTTCAACTACTTATGTTAACAGTAATACTCATTTTACGCATGGCTTGATTTAATGTTCATTCATTTTATTTTTTTCCTGCTACTGATAAAGAAAAAGTAGGAAACTTTTCAAAAATCACATGTTGACCAACCAATAAAAAAGTTTATTATTAAATTTCAAAAAAAAAATATTTTTATTTATTTTGTTGTGTTAAATATTTGGTTGCTAAAGTTATCCTATCATAACTTTGTAAAAAAAAAAATTTGTCTGCAATAAACTTTGTGTATTGTGTATAAATAAATATCAAATTGTTATTTATTATTTATATTTACTGAAAAATATTTTTATAACTTTTTTTTTTGTAAAAATGCCAATTTAGAATTTTTTTTATTAAAAGTTTACTTTTGTAACCTTTTTATGAAGTGTATGTTGACATTTTAAAAAATGTTTGTAATGATAAACAAATAAAAATATATATTTTTCGTGAAAAATAAATACAACTCATATTGTATGAAATATAAATGATGATAATTGAAAAGGAAAACTCGTCTGACTCGTCGAGAGTAAACAGAAATTCCAAAACCAAAAGTGAAAAAAAAAGTAAACGGGCATTATTACCTTTTTTAGAAAGAGAAAAAAAAACCAACATTCATCATTTAGGTACTTACACTTTTTATTTTTTTTTTTATTTTATTACAGCACTGATGAGAAACGATTTTCCAGCGTGTTCAGCCCAAAGGCAGCGAATGTTTTGTTTGATCTTAATTTTTTTTTTATTTTTTTATTATTTTATAATATTATTTGTTTATTTATTTATTTCTTGGTGCTGTTTTTTTTCTATATATTTTTTTTTTTGTAAATTTAGTGATAATGGATTATTCGAGCGTTAAATAAAAAAGCGATACGTGATCATTTTAATCATTAACAATCCATTTGCTGCACACATGTATTAATTTATTATTATTTTATGGAATTTTTTACGGTTTACGTGCATGAATATTTTTTTTCTTTTAATTTTGTTACATTCACACGAAAAAAATTTTTTTTTTTAATAATTAAAACAATACTTTTCTAAGTATAATAAAATAATCCGGTGAAAGCATTTGATTATTTATATATATTGCACATATATACACACAATGTAACTGTTATTAGTTATGATTGCACTTGGTTAATTGATTTTCACAAATTTTTATAATTTTTTTTATTTTAGAAAATTTTTGCACACGCAAGTTTTTAATTTTTTTAAATTTTTTTATAAGTAGTTTTATAAAAGGCGTGGAATGTTGTTTATCGGATGTTTATTGTTATTTATTAAAATTTTATTCTTTTGTCTAATTTTGTTTTTTTAACACTTTCTTCATTATTTATTTATTTTTGTATTTTTTTACATCATCGGAATGTTTCACATGTTATCTCTAAAATGTCATAAATTATAATTTTTTAATATAATTTATAATGTTTATTTTTTATATTATTTTTAACATAACTCTCAAGGTTGATTTTTTAAATTAAATTTTAATAATTGTTTTAATTTTATTAATATTTATTATAATTACACCTGAGTATATAAGTAATAAAAAAAGGGTTGTTATGTCATATAAAGTTAAATTAAATTATTTTTTTTTTTTTAATTATTCATATTTTTATTTTTGATATTTTATTTTTTTTAATTAATAATATTAAAATTATTATTTATTTTTAATTAATTATAATAATAATAATTCACAACACTGTTTGATTTATTTTAATTTTTTTTAATCCTTTTAATTTTTTTGTTTTGATTTTTTTTAGAGTTACTTCAAAATTATTCGACTTGACTCGTCAATGTCTAACCGGCAACTGAAAAACATTTCAGTTCATATACAATATGTAGCTATATCCATAATAACGAATTCTCTCGCATTCTCTCTCGCTTTGGGTACGTTCGTCGTTATGTTGCTGTTTGGTATAAAATAACGGGCAATGATAACATGTACAAGCGGAGAAACATGAATGAAGATCGACTGTTGAATGTTTTGCAAAGGGATTCCTCATGTTCATGCGCATCCTTCAATACCTAAAATATACATTGTAATAATTAATACATGTTAATTTATTATTACAAAATTTGTCAAAATCGATGTCGCCTCAGCAAATATCAATCAAATATTAAAGCCGGAAGCACGGCGATATGTGTCAAAGAAATTTATCGTTTCACCTATCTTTTACGGTAATCTGAGATTTGTTTTGTTCCATACTTCACATCGTCGGGTGTAATAAAGTTCCAGATAATATTGTCGTAAAATCATGCGTGATTGCTTAATTCTGTGCTACTTTCCGAAGATCTGAGGTGTTCTGCTAAAATAAAAATTAATTACGTCTATAAACATTAACATTAACATTTGATACTGAGGCGTAAAAAAAACAAAAAAAAATTTTATCCATCCGCACATGATTAAAAAGCCCATTTCTCGTACGAAAGAGAACGCAAGATGAAACAAGAGTAATTTTAAGCTGTAAATGATGACCCTTCTCTTTGTATTCTGCTTCGTCGTCGTTTTCTTCTCTTTCGTGCCCTATGGGCGAAAAGCGGGTTGGATTTTACATTTTTTAGTTTTACAACAGAGTTCTTAAAATTTTAAAATTAACTTAAATTAATACTCAGATTCAAATTGAAATCAGATTCATGCCTCAGATCATTGTCAGTATTTGTTTCAGTTTTGATTTGAAAAGAAGAAGGTTCGTTGTAGTTCAGATTGATCAATTAAGGGATCAATTTGTTCTGTTAAGGGTTCAAACTGATCCCTTAAGACATCAACCTGATCCCCTTTTAAGTTGACAGACCCAAAATTTTGAGATTAGATCAACCTGATCAAAAAAGATCAAAATGAACCCTTAAGAGGTCAATTTGATCCCTTTAAGAGGGCAATTTGATTTTCAATGGATCAAGGGATCAAATTGACCTCTTAAGGGTTCATTTTGATCTCTTGAAGGGAAAATTGATATCTTAAGTGAACAAAAAATTCTCTTAAGGGATCAATTTGCCCCATTTTTCACCCATAGGGGTAAGTTACAATGTGTGGCATATCAAGTGCATAATTTCTACTTATGATTCTCTTCTGATATTTATAAATAATAACACACAACACAAGTCGAGAAGTAATGAGTAAATTAAACAAAAATTTCCCATGCTGCCTGTCCTTTGTTACGTGCTAAGAAGAACACATACTTGACGTCGTTATAATCTCTTCCAACTTTTTTATTGTTTAAATTGTTGCCGTAAACTTTTATACATTATTTATTTTTTGTATGGGAAGTTACCCGGAGTAGATAGACTGTTGATGACGGAACATTTTCGTTAAAAGTTCAAGTCATGTCAACGAACATTAAAAACTGAAGTAAACCACAAAAACACAACAAAACAGTGCAAAAATAATAATAAATTGGCGTCGTTTTAATTAAAATGTCCAATGTGCAGTAAATATTAAAAACACGAGTGAGTGAGAAAGAACTTCTTCCATTAGTTATTATTCGCCAAGAGTAACATCTGTGCTTTATGATATAAATAATGTAAATTTTTTGGTCGTTGCATTTTTTTTATGAACTTATCTCCTGAACATTCTTCGTGTGCTACTTAGTCTTGTTAGTCAGAAAAATAATATTATTTATCGTTTTATATCAACGACAGCTTTGCTTCTTCTTCCTTTCTTTCACTATAGAGACTCATTTTTAATAAAGATAAAAAAAATTAAAAATTTCATATAAAAAAATATATGAAGGAAGTTTAAGAGAATCCATACAAAATTTAGTGAAATAACAGATGAGTAAGAATTTTGCGACAAACTTAAAGGAGACAGAGTTAATGTGTATTAATTAATAATGCATCGGATTTTCATTATATCATTAAATATTATATATAGGGAGATACTGAAGTGTATAATTTATCATAATAATATAAATAAAAGGTTGAGACAATCATGAAAAATGTTTCGTTTTGATAAATTTATTATCAATTTTTAATGTTTAAAGAAACAATCTTCTTAAGAGTTTTGTAACGAAATTTCTTTAGAATTGAATATTTTTTTATTTTAAAATTAATTTCTTATTTAACCTAATTTTTTATTAATATTTAAATATTTATTAATTTTATTTATTTTTTTTTATTAATTTTATTAAATGATTATTATTTTTTAAAAATTTATTTTCTTAATTTTTATTTTTTTTTTAATTATTTTAAATAAATTTTTTAATTAATTATTTTTTTATTAATTTTTGTTTAAATTTATTTTCTTAATTTTAATAATTTTTTTCGAACATACATGTATTAACATATTATCTTTATATTATATATGATATATGTTAATACATGTATGTTAAAAAAAAATTAAAAAATGTACTTAAATAAAAATAAAATTATTTAAAATAAAAAATTTAGAAAATATTTATTATTATTATAAACATATATATATATATATATACCTAAAAATTTTAAATAATCATCTTCTTATGAATATTATTTTTTAACAAAAAAATTGTATTTACCTTAAAAAATATAAAATTTTATAATAATCAACGATTACGTTAAACTTTGTGACCTTTTAGCAAAACGTTACAAAACAAAACTTCAACTTTGGTCAAACATTTCACGATCCGCTCAATCCTTATTTGGGACACTCTACAATTAAGCTCTTTTTGTTTGACAACTATCCTGACTTTGTCTGGGTGTATTGTACGCCTAAAAGTAATGAAATGATTATTACATTATTATAATTTAATGAAAATCTCAAAATCTTTAAGAGGATTACAAATTTGTCTTCATCATTATTATTACTGCCAATATATACGAACCTTTCATAAAAGACAATATTTTATGTAATAAGCAATTCAATTCAATCCATATAAAGGAACAGACAACTTAATTGCCGAAAGTGAACAGAATTTTGGAGTGCCAAACACATAATCCAGTACATGTGTTTATAAAGAGAATAATTATTATTATAAAATATTTCATATTTTGTTTATTTTTCATATACATTCGTTGAAACTCGAAACATCTGTGTTTAAGCGAAAAATGCTCGAGTAGCAAATGTAAACAAAAATATATATTTATAAATAAATAGGATAAGTAAATATTTGTTCTCTTCTTCTCTCGTGGAAGAAGACGACGATGTTAGAGTCGATTTCATGACGATTATTTATACGGAAATAAAAACTATTCTTAGAAAAGTATCTTTTTTAATATAATATTGCAATTATTTGTAACACAAAACTTTTTGTGACAACAATGCTCATTAATATTCTTGCCAGTTTCGTGCCATACCGCCTCGTACAGAATCTCTTCTTTTCATATTTTATTATAATTTTTATTTTTGAGGCGTGATGCGAACATTTATTATTCAATATCATGAAGTTTTAGTTTCAGTTCTTTTTTTTTTGTAAGGTAATGGGCGCTTTATTTTTTTGTATAAAAATAATATTAATAATACACATGTGAGTGAGTAAGCAAGCGACAACAACGCACAAACGAACCTAAATTGAATACATAATAATTTTATATATTTATTATTAAATTTGTATGTGTCATGTCATCATATCCAATCGCATATCGCGTAAAAAATGTAAAAAAAAAGTAACTAACAAAACAATCAAGATTGAGGAATTTGAATAATTTTCAGTGTGTTGTGTGCATATTAATGTCGGTTGGGTCATTGTCATTGTCAGTAGACGACTTTTGAAGGAAATTCTTCGTTTTCTTATGTAACGGCAACAGACGACATGTGTAAAGAAACTGAGGAGGAGGGAAAAAAGGAGCAACAAGCAGACAACGACACAGAGAGTGTCAAAACAATTTGTCGTTCAATAAATGTTACAAAAGATGTCTTGTTCTACTTACTTGCCACACACACAAAAGGAAAAAAAACAGGACTCGTAAGTTTTATTTTTTTTGTTATGTTCAATTGATTCAGCAATCATGAAACTGTTAGATTGTAATTTTTTTTGCAAATTTTAAATTTTACAAAAAATACGAATTTTAACAAATTTTTAAAAATTTAATTTTATTAAATAAGTTCATTTAATTTAGGTTCACGTTCATATTAAATTAAATTTTTTAATTATAAAAAAATTAATAATTAATTTTACTTAATTTAATTTTTTTAGTTTTTTAAATTAAATTTTTATTAATTAACTTTTATAAAAATTTTTTATTATTTTTTTAAATTTATTTTTTTTAAAAACTTTCAGTTTTTTTTTTTTTGTCAAATTTTCATATTTTTTTTAAATCTTTATTTTTTTTTAACTTTTTTTAATAAATCAATTAATTAATGAATAGAACAAATTTAATTTTTTTTTATTTTATTTAAATTTAAATAAAAATTTTTAAAAATTAAATTTAATTTTTTTTTATTTAAAATAATTAATTTTACTTAATTTTAATTATTTTTCATTTTATATTCATTAATTTTCATAAAAATTTTTATTTTTTTACTAAATAATTTTTTTTTTCATTTTATTTTATTTTTTTTTTTTGATAATATTTTTCCAATTTTATCAGTTCATTAATCAATTTGTCACATTTTCATAACTTTCATAACAAAATTTTCAAATTCATTTTATTTGATATAATTGTTGGCTATTATTTGTTTTCAATTTTATCAAATTTTAAATATCGATTATTTCAAATTTTAATTTTTTTTTCTATTCTTTATTATTTTCAAAACTTTTTCACTTTTATATATTTTAAAATTTTTTTTTAAACATTTTCACTTATTTTTTTAATAATTCAAATAATTTAAGTATAGATCACATTTAATAATACTAAATTATTAAACTAAATTTCGTTTTTTTCACATTTTTTTAATTTTTCATAATTTTTGACAAATTTCTATTAATTCGTATTCCGTAAATATTCTTATTATTCTTATTATTTTTTTGTTCTTATTAATTTTTATCATTTTTTTTCAGTTTATTAAAAGTCATGAAATTTTTATCTATTTTTCATAATTTTTTTTAAAAACTTTTTCAATTTTATTTTATAAACTTTCTTTTTTCAAACAAAATTCAATAAACATTTATTTCCGAGCCCATTTCAGCCAATTTCCACGTTAACACATTCCATCTGTGTGTGTGTTCAATGGCATGGCATTTATGAAACAGTAACATAAAAGTGTCAAAAAATAATTTGAAAAATGAACATTGAATTATTATGACTGGAACACCTCTTTGCCTTCCGATGAACGCAACATTGCCTGCAAAATTGAAGTGCATGCAATAAAATAAAATATACAAGGCGTTGTCTCGTTTGATTATTATTATTTTTATTATTCCTTTTGTCATTTTTTTTCATAAGTACCTTGTATATTGACACTTAATTCACTTGCAACGATGACGACGAAAAGGAATGCAAAAAAAATTTAATTGTAATCATAATCAATTATGAATGAAAAAAAAAACTTGTAATGAATTTAAAGAATGTTTTCACGACTTAATTTATTATTTTCTCGTCGTTCATTGTGGATTGTTGTAATTAGTTCCTTTCTTGTTAATTTTATAGAAATTTTTCAGTTTTGACTCTTCTTGAAAAAGTATCTTGAAGGCGTCACGTTTTTTCATCTTCTTTAATGTAATTATCGAATACACAAAAAAATGCAAAAAGTACAAAAAAAAAATTCCGTCAGACAACAATAATAATTCAATATTTATATTTCAAGTCCCGAAATTATTACCAATTATTTTGGTTTCGTAAATCTCAGATGCCAATAATAAAAAGTACGATCATTATTCGGGCAATTATTCTTTGCATTTCATTTTTTTCTCGTTAGAAATAATTTATTATTGATTTCCATTGCAACGTAAAAATTGCAAGTTCGATAATTTTTATGTTATTTTTACAATTTTAAGTGTATGTTGTTATGTTTGAACATTGAATTTTATGCTTCTGTTCACACGCAACTTTTTAACAAAATGCTGCAGGTACTTTTTTTTCGTTAGTTTCAATTTTTTTGTGATGGCCCATCGTCAAAAGTACCAAAAAATTGTCTAATGATAGTTTTTATTTGATAGCTATCGACGTTAATGATGTAATTTTCTATTGTGTTTGACCTCCTAACAAAAAAATACTCACTTCATTATGATGATCGCGAGATGAATTAAGATACACGAGCTTCGCTGTTATTTCTTATTTTTCTAATCTAACATCATCTACAAGTGTTTCGAAGCACGGCAACAAGTTCATTACCTTTCTTTCTTTTTTTTTCGTTGAAATTTTTTGACGAACAGAACCACAAAGTCACGCAATCATTCACGAGTTTTTTTTTCTTGTTTAGTTTGAGAGACCCTGAATTTGCTTTTCTTAACTTCTCAGAAATAAATCGTAATAAATGATGTAACGAACACTCCCTCGTCGAAAGATTCAGAAAAATCTTCTTAAAAATGCCGAGCTGAGCGATAATAAGCTCTATTCATCAACAAATAATTTTAAATAAAATACCATACGATCCATCGTTGAGGTCATTCTTCGAAATATTATTAATTTTGTGTTTGTTTACACCGACGATGAGGCATATATGCGATTCAATAGGAAACCTCAAAATCACACATCAATGCATCCATTCAAAACCGAAATACTCTTCCATAAGCGTAATATTATAAAATGATGAATTTGAATATACAACATCGTCCAGAATCCGAATCAACACACAATTGTTAATATATTGCTTTGGAAATGTGGTTTCATTGAATTCCTGCCAGGCAATAAACACACATAGGAACAGGTGAAGTGTGTTGGGAGATTACAACTTTTCAATGTAATTGCACTGAATTGAGTAAGTAGTCCAGATTTCCTTTGTAGAAACAATAAATCCTCATCTTTGTGTTGTTGTTGTATTTTTTTCCATTTACTATTTTGTGTTAATAATTTGAGTCACAGGTTTTCGATAATTCATTGAACAGTGATGATGCCTTGTAAAATATTGAGTTGTTTTGAAGGTTCCTTGACGATCTTAATTGGTTGTTACTCCTTAATGAATAGAGCTGAACATCGCCGACATGTACTATGTTGACTTTTAGATAATCAGGCAAGAGACCTTTGACACATTTATAAGTGAGGAGAAGCACATTAAAGTTTATTCTTTGTTTGACACTCAATAATTAAGTTTGTTTCAACATATCACAGATTTTGCACTTTTTGTAATTCATTCAAATCAGTCTCGTTGTTCAAAATCGAAATTGAGATTTACAAAGCATCAGTCTTGTTTCTCTATCGATCTTATTTCTATGTCTTATTAAAAAACCAACCTTCTTTGTCGTCTTTTTTATCACAGTTTTAAGATTTTCTTTCATATTCAATTCTTCGTCTATAATGATTCCCAAATATTTGATGGTCTTCACGTTTCATCGTTTGTACCTAAAAATAAAAGGAAAATTTTTTGAAAAATTTTGAATTTTTTTTTCGAAATTTTATACCAATAAAAATTTTTCGTGAGAAATGGATCACTCGAACGCTTCAAAGAGAGATGCCGATGGAGATATTGAAGGGAAAAGTGCACTTTCAATTTTCTTTTCTTCTTTTTTTCCTTCTCACAATTAGCTTCGCGTCACTTTTCAATGCGCAATTATTTATTTCTGCAACGAAAGAAAAAAATTTAGGGCTTTTATGTTAATCACATGAGTATAAATAAATTTCATCAGAAATCTAGTTTCAATCTGAATCTGGAACATTAAATAATAATTGTAATTACTTGTTTGTGTGCATTCAACGAGCGTCGTCTTCTTGTTTGTGTGTGAACAATAAATAATTTTCCCGTAATTATATTTGCTTTAAAATTTTGTGTTGTTTTGCAGATGATGATGATGGAGAATGTGTGAGCTTTAGAGACGAGATTTAATGATGGGATGCGATGAAGATGCTTTGTTTATGCCATTTCTCAGGGTTTTCTGATGTCTAATGTTAGGCAGAAGCAGTTTTTGGTTGAGGAATTGCTTTTTTTTGACTTAAACTGAAACTTTGATCAAAAGTCCTTCAATTGACCTAAAATTATATGAAAAAATGACTTTTGGTTACAAATTTTAAAAATTTTTAAAAAACTTACCTTCGTAGATTGAATTTTTCTTCTCAAATTTCTTCGATGTACCAAAAATTTTATAAAAAAAATGAAGTTTGAATCCCTCAAATTCTAATTTTTCTCTTGAAATGTCTTCAATGAACCTAAAAATAATAAAAAAAAAATTAAATTTAGTTAAAAATTTTTAAAAAATTTAATTTGGATGAATTAATCCCTTCAAAAAACCTGAAATTGATAAAAAAAAATTTTAAATATTTTTTTTTTAATAATTTATCGTTTAAACTTTCTTGAAATTTTTCAAATTCTTCAAAAAATTTGCCCAACGGAAATGTGTTTCCGCCTACCCGCACTAACAATATCACAAAACTTGTTCATATTTTCACTTAAATTTGTTTTCACAAACATCTTTTTAGCTTAACACCTTCAATTACAACTCGAAAAAAACATTTAAAATAAACACAAAAAGCAAAATTGTGTTGTCACTTGTGAGCATTTCTTCTTTCTTTCTTTCCCATTACGTTGATGGATAAGATAATTGCCGTGTGTCAGTAGCGAACTTGATCTTAATCTCGCCATAAAAGACTATTTATGACGATTTTTAAACGAGCAAGCGTAATTTTTGACCTTTTTTCCTGTTCTTCGCTTGTGCTTGATCATTTTTTTTTTTTTTTGCTTCGTCTTGATAAATAATAATATGGCACGAAAATGGTCCTTCATTCCTCGTTTTTTACGAAAAAATTTAATTAAAGGGTGTGTTTCGGGTCTGAGATTCACTGCAAAACCATATATTTAATATTTTTTGGCGAACAGCAGACAGGAATTTCAGTTTAGTTGAGTTCAGAGAAATGAAGATTAATGTACATACCGAAAAAATAAAAAAAAAAGTTGGAAGTCATATATTCGGACAATAACACGTGCCTCGGGCAGCATATTTTTTGATGTTTTTTTCGAGTAATTTTAGTGTTAGATGATCGAATGCGAGAATACCTACAAGAAAGAAGTAAAAAAATTAAGACTTATGATTATTGTTACTTTTTTTCTCTTTTCAGTTGTTCTTTTTCAAGACCAAAAGAGACGTTATGAGAACAAAAGTTGAAAAAAAAATGACGCAGGAAATCTTGAATGAAATATTCGCAATGATGATGGAGGATGCATATAGCTACAATTATGATCTACTTGCTGCGGGCTTCGACATTTTATTTGTAAATAAAATGCAATTCTCGCACGACGACGACGAACGACAACGACCGACGGTTAAAATTACAGAAGAAAAACAAATTATTTCTCACATTCATCAAAATATAATTACCTTCGTTTATGTGTGTGAGTTGGTTGCATGACGATTCTTCTTTGACACTGACAACCTCTCAATATTATTATTGTAACATTTTAAATGTTGCATTTTTCATTACTGCAATGCGCTCAGTAGTAGTAGAACATTAAAAAAAAAGCTGCTCTTGATATGTTAGTTGCAGCTTGCCATATCAACATATCCGTAGAGAGTAATATCATGTCATAGTCATTGACGATTTACTGCCTCGAGCAAAGTCAAGTATATTCTCTTCTCTATAATTGAAAGGATTTGCGGCGTTTTGTTGCGTGTTACACGTTTTTATTGGAGATGAAGGTCTGTCTGTTTCTGAAGTTTTTGAAGAATTTTCAGTTTTTGTCAAGTTTTTAGTTTTTAAAGCTCTTCAGCTCTTAATTTTTTTCAGATTTTCAAGTTTATTTTAAAATTTTTTTAATTTTTTTTTCAGTTTTTGAAGCTTTTTTTTTTTTCAGTTTTTAACTTTTTACTTAGCTTTTCAAATTTTTTTAGTTTTTGACTTTTCACTCAGCTTTTGATTTTTTTTTTCAGTTTTTAACTTTTCACTCAGCTTTTGAAATTTTTTTTAGTTTTTAACTTTTCTTTCAGCTTTTGATTTTTTTTTTTAGTTTTTAACTTTTCACTCAGCTTTTGAAATTTTTTTCAGTTTTTAACTTTTCACTCAGCTTTTGAATTTTTTTTCAGTTTTTAACTTTTCTCTCAGCTTTTGAAATTTTTTCAGTTTTTAACTTTTCACTCAGCTTTTAAAATTTTTTCAGTTTTTAACTTTTCACTCAGCTTTTGATTTTTTTTCACTTTTTAAATTTCTCAGCTCTCAAAACCTTTCAGTTTTTGAGAATTTTAGCTTAAATTTTTTTTTTCAGATTTTGATAATTTTTTTTTTTTTAAATTTTAAAAAATTTTTTGTCTATTGAAAAAAAATTGAAGATTTTCTAAAGAATCCAACTCTTAAAAATATTTTTTTTTACCTTTTTATAAATTTTTATCGAAACTCTTCAGGAGGTCCTTCAGCTTCCATTGTACCTCCAACACAAGTAGTTTATCATTTTGTTGCACAAAAGACCTCAAAGATATTACAGAAATATCAATCATTTTATCCCAGAAGCAACACACTCAGATATAATTGATGTTAAATTGAGCTAAAAAAAATAATAAAAAAGCAAAACGTTAAATAAAGTGAATGAATGAAAAAATCGCACGCATTTATGTTTCACTTTTAATTCACATTTTGCGTTTTTTTTCTCCTTTT
Source organism: Culicoides brevitarsis (assembly GCF_036172545.1). Lineage (NCBI taxonomy): Eukaryota > Metazoa > Arthropoda > Insecta > Diptera > Ceratopogonidae > Culicoides > Culicoides brevitarsis. Next base: position 1,376,956 of record NC_087087.1, on the reverse strand, counting down.
TTTGTGAAAATTGCATTTTAACTGGCTTTGGCAAGACATTACATGAATCAGTTAATAATAATTGCACTTGAATGGTAGTCGGCAATAAAATTGATGCTAATGTTCTTTTCGTTACTCCAACATAAATTGAAAAGGAATGTCGATTTTTTGAACCCTTTTGTAATAAAAAAAAAAATGTTTTTGTGTCTGGTTCGTGTCTCGTTGCCATTTAATTTTATTTCCATTCATAAATTTCTGTTTTAACATCGAATTTTATTATTAAGTTATGTTTGCCCATTTTTTCCTGTTTCTTTGTTTTTCCGTGTGTGTCGACATTTTTGTGTCAATAGTAATGCGAAAAGATGACTCCCACGTCGATTAAGTTCAATTTAACAATTTCTCCCTCGATTTGCAGTTTTATTTCCATTTGGATGTCATCATCATCGACATCATGTCTATCAATATTTGACTATTACCGTAAAGTACATAATTCTTATAGAAAAAAAATTAAAAATATTTTTCCATAAATTTTTAGATTTTTTTTTTTAGCAATCATTTACACAAATTTTTAATTATTAAAAATTAAAAAAAAATTAAAAAATTAAAAAAAAAATTAAAAAAAAAATTAAAAAAAATTAAAAATTCATTAAAATAATTCAGTCTCAAAAATTTTGTTAAAAAATTTAAAAAGAATAAAAATTTTTTTTTTCAATATTTTTAACAAAATTTTTGAGAATGAATTATTTTAATGAATTTTTATTTTTTTTTTTTTTTGATTTTATGAAAAATAATTTTAAATTTGTCTAAATAATTGCTAAAAAAAATCTTAAAATTAATGGAAAAATATTTTTGAATTTTTTTTCCATAAGAATTATGTACATTACGGTATTTGCAAATATACTCCCGAGTTCTGTTGCGAAACATTATTTTTCATCCATATGTAACGTACATCAATTCGTGACTGTAGTTTTATTTTATTTGTGCACTCACAATGAAAATTTATTTCCAAATCATGTGCAAATATAAGTTCAATTTTACTTTTCATTGACCATTACTTTGACGTTTTTATTGAGTATTTTTTTTTCTGTTCCGATGAGATTTATTACGGTTTAAATAAAAAAAAATTTGTTACTTGTCTCGTCTGCTTTTATGTTAAATTTTAACATGAGTTCGGCGGTTAAAAGGATTTTCGGTTAAATGAGCAGATTTTCACCTGATAAATATTTAACTTGAATAACAAAGCAAAATTAACGAATTTAACGACTCTCTCGTTAAAGAGAGGAAAAAAAATTAAATTTCCTCGTTCGATTGATATTTGATACGATTCGTTTGAATTTTGGTCAAATGTGATTATAATGCAAAATAAAAATATCAATAGGAATTTTTTCTTTGAAATTTTGTGCGAACAAAAAAAAGTCTTATTAATTAAAATAAAAGACAAGGAGACAAAAGAAGTTCTTCTTTATACCTTCAGAAGTTAAACACTTTTAAATTTGATACAACTTTTCACTTTGACGAACTTTTTTGCGATTTTCTTTGAAGTTTTTCGTTTTAACTTTTTTATTGTCTGTCCGTTAATTCCCTTATTTGATAAAAGCTGAAAAGAAAAAAAATAAAAAATAATTAAAAAAAAAATTTATTTCAAGGTGAATTTTTTAAATTTTTAATAATGCACTAATGTTGCATCCTTTTCAATAAAAATAAAACTTTCTCTATTTAAATAAGTTTTCTCGTGTAGAGATCGAGTCTTATTATTATAATGTTTGCATGTTACCTACATACTAACAAGGAACAAACAGGAGAAACGAGCATGTGTACTTTATAATTATTTTGACGAATAATTTTTTTTTGCTCTTAATTAAGGGAGCGAGAAAAAAAAGTTTGCAAAATTTCATAAGCAGATAACTTTCTTTGAAGTTCAAACAAGAAGTTTGGCGCGGAAATTTAGTTTCAGACAGTTTTTTTCTTGAATCTTTGTCTAATTTAAAAAAATGAAAAATCGAAGATGTATTTTAAGATTTCTCACAAATAGAAATTTTAATTTAATTAATAATTTAAATTAAATAAAAATTCAAATTCAATAAACAAAGTTCATAATTTAAAAAATTACTTTTTTTAATTAAAAATTATTTAAATTATTTTTTTTTAAATTTTATTTATTATTCTTATTTGTAAAATTATTTAAAAATTTTTAAATTATTATTACATTAAAAATTATTTTATTAATTATTTTAAAAAAATTAACTTATTTTATTAAATTAAATTAAATTAAATTTTAATTTAAAAAAATATTTATTTATTTTTTAATAAATTAAATCTTATTTTATTATTAAATTTTAGAATTAAATTATTTTATTTTAATTTTTATAAATTTTTTAATAAAAAATATTTTATTTTTAATTTTTTTTAAATTTTAATCGATTTAAATCGATTTAATCGATTTAATTGAAAATTAATTTTCAATTGATATTAAATAAATAAATATATTTAATATTAGAAAAATTTCAATATTTTTAAATTTGTGTCAAAAATATTCAATGAAAAGTTGTTAAAGTAAAATATTAATTTTTTTAACAAAAATAAATTTTAAATAAATTATAAATATTAAAATTAAAATAAAATTATTATTAATGATTTAAAAAACTAATTTTTATACTAAAATATTTATTTTTTTAAATTTTATAAATTATTTTTGTTAAATTTTAGTAATTTTTTACATTTTCGATTTTTTAACTGAAATAAATTTTAAAAATTCCATTAACAACACCGTATTGTCAAACTTGTACGAATTTGACAACCCTCAATTGTAAAACCTTAACAAATTTGGCAACACCGAAATGTCAAAAGTAAATCAAGAAAAACAATGACTGTTCGTACAACTTTCCGATTTTTGCGTCTTTAAGTGCGAAATAGCTTAAATTTAGTAATAAAAACTACATAAAAATGTCTTCTGAGAGGTAAGTTGCGACAAAAAGACAAAAACACAGAAGAAAATTGCGGAAACACTCGAATATTTAGACGAAAATTGGGTGTGCCTTCCGTGCCTATATGTTGTACTAAATATGTTGTGCATTACAAAATTTTTAATTTTTTCATGTTTATTAAAGTGAAAATTCGTCAGTTCCGCAATATTTTGTGTGTATGAAGTATGAAGGTCACTATTATTATGTTATCGCTCGCGCGCTGTTTATTTATTTATACTTGAGTGCAATTTTGTGCAAGAATTTGATTTTTTATGAAAAAATGAAGGAAATCAAATTTAATTTTTTTTATTTTTTTCATTGCAGTGATAAAGGCCCCAACGATATGTGGGTAGAAATAATCGAGCCAAAAAGTAGAGAACGGATGTTCGCCAATCTCAATACAGGCGAATGTGTTTGGGATGAGCCTGAAGTAAGTCGTCGTCGGATTTGAATTCGTTACGGAGGATTAATGCAAATTTTTTTTTTCGCAGGGTGTTCAAATTAAACGAACAACGGCATCGCAATGGTGGGAACTGTTTGATACAAATACAAATCGATTTTATTACTACAACGTAGCGTCGCAGAAAACGGTTTGGCATCGTCCCGAAAATTGTGACATAATTCCGTTGGCGAAATTGCAAACGATCAAGCAGTCAACGACTTCTGTCGTCGAAAGACGAGGCAAATCCGATAATAAAACCAAAGATGACATCATGTCGAAGCGAAATTCAAACTCACGGGACTCTCGTGTGAGTTTGGGCGCTTCGTCGTTGCAAGACAAACGAAATAGTGATCATTTAGCGTCTCCGCAGGGACGTCATACCCTTCAATATAGCTCATTTCGTTTGCCTCCCGTTTCTGCTCCGGATGATTTTAGCACGTCAGGCACAAATAAAAGTGACGGAAGTAAATATTCGAAACAACATCCTTTGAGTACGACAGGAAGTGCGGGCAGAAATAACAAATATTTCGATTCGGGCAAGTCAAGTGACTCGAGTTTGTCGAGTAGCGCTCATGGGGGACGAAAAATGCAAGAAAGCGGAGGTAGTTTACGTATCAATAGTGCCAATCAGTCGAAAAATCGACCCTCAGAGAACTTCCGACTGTTACAAAGTAGCTCCAGTTCGCACAATATTCCGCACATTTCGATACCGCAAGCACAAGTTGTCTCGACGCCAACAGAAAAACATCATTCGCCGACATCGCACATGATGCAACAACATCCATCGTTGTCAAAGAAGCGAAATAACGCGAATTACGATTCAAAATCGCGCGACGGAGGCATGGTTTCAAAACACAAAAGTTTCGACATGTTAGAAGATGCCCAAGATGCTCATTCAAGATCTCTTACCCGCTCCGATAGCTTTGGCGGCGATCGAGCTGTTGCCCCAAAAACTCATTCGGGATCGCGAAAACAGAAACCTTCATCACTCCAACGTCGCGGCAGCTTCGGAAGTGACGATTCGATGCACGAAAAGTACTTTAAATCCGTGGAAAATACTCCCGTAAGTCGAAGACGCGCCGCACAAAATTCCCGTAACAAACATTCGAGCGATTCAAGTCCTCATAGTCCGATTTCGCCGCCAGCTGCACAGGGAAAAAGCGCAATTCGTCCGTCGCAATTGGTTATCGAGGCGCCGCATAACTTTTCCAACAAGCAATCTAGTCAAAGAGTTTCGGAGAAGGAATTTTATCAGCAGCAACGGCAAGATCCGAAGAAAAAGTCGTCGGAGAGATTGGATTCGTCGTTGGGTAAATCTTCGGGTGAACGACATCGCAAATCGCCCGGCGCTCTATCCGCGCACAATAAACAACAACAATTGTTACAAGCAATGCCCCCGATGAACAATGCGAAGAATAATGGGAAACAATCTAGTCAGCAAGCGGAGCAAAATCGAAATTCGCTGCAAAAGGGAAGTACAGCAGCGAATAATCCGACGAATAAGGTAAGAGTTACGATAATTTTTTAACATACGATGTCGTTCATTCATAGAACGATCAATTTTTGAATTCCCCTTTTTTTGCTTGATTGTCAGAGATGTGCTCTAAAGGGGTTCAATTAATTGAAAAACATTAAATTTTTATCAAAAATATTCAAAAAGTCAAAAAAATTAATTTTTTCATTTTTTAGTTGAAAAAAAATGTTAAATTTTTATTTAATCAAAAGTTCATCTAAAAAGATTTTTTTTAAGATATTGAATTTCTTTCATTCATTAAAACTTTAAATTAAAAAAAAATTAGAGAAAAATTTTTAATGAATTTTTTCCAATTTTGAAAATTTTTAATGAAATTTGCTTCAAAATTTTTTTTTAATATTCGAGCAAAAAAAATTTTTTTTTTATTTTTTTAACAATTTAATTTTTTTCAATTTTAAATTTTAAATATTAAAAAAAATAAAATTCAACCAATGAAAAAAAATTAAAATTTTTTGAACGTAATAAATTTTTGACAAAAACAGAATTTATTTTTTTTTTTAATAATTTTGATTATTTTTTTTTTGTTTCAAAAACTAAATAAAATTTCATAAAATTACATATTAAAAAATTTTTTTTTGATTAAAAATAAAATTTTCTTAAAATTGAGAGAAAATAAAAATTTAAATAAATTTTTTTTTCATTTTTAAACTAAACTTTTTAAAATTAAAAAATTTTAATTTTAACTATTCATAAAAAAAATTGAAAAAAAAAATTAAATTAAAATAAAATTATTAAAAAAAATAATAAAAAATTAAATAAATTTTTAAAAAAATAAAAAAATTTGGAACGCAATACATTTTTGATGAAAAAAAAATTATTTATTTTTTTTATGTTTTTATACCTATATTTACTTTTTTTGTTTCGTAAACTATTAAAGTGAAAAATTTCATAAAATATTTTTTTTATTTAAAAATTAAATTTTCTTAAATTTGAAAGAAAATCAAAATTCAAAAATAAGGATTTTTCATTCTCGTTTTTGAATTTTTTTTTTGTTTTTGAATATTTTATTTGCTTTAAACTATTTTTTTTTACATAAATAAAAAGAAAAATAAATTCAATCAATTAAAAAAATCGAATATTACAAATTTAATATAATTTCAAATTTTTTGAAATTTTACAAAAAAAAAAAATGAATTGAATTTTTTTTTATTTATTTATTTATTTTTTTTTTTTTTCAAAAAATTATTTTAAACACATCTCTGCATTTTTACTCAAATCATACAACTCGTTATCGTACGATGTGACATGAATATTAATCACCGGATTCATTCATAAAACATTCGTTTTTCGTATTTCAGTATCTGTCCAAGCAGAATGTTGATCGTCACAATAAGGTTTTGACGCAATCAACATTGGAACGTGTGTCGGGTACAACGGGCGGAAACAATACAGGCCATCGGAGCAAGACATCCACGATGCTTCACAGCGACGTCGAATACGACAACGGCAACATTTCTCCTCTTTACAGCAATTGGGATCAGGTAAGGAAATATTTCCATTTTTTATGAATTTAAATTAATTTTTCATTAAATTAATAGGAAATGCAAGATCACCTGCTTCCGTTACAACATTACATATTGGAACAAGCAAAATTATCGGGTTGTTATGGATCGGGCGACAACTTAGATTCGGATTCGTATCATTCGGATAGTCATTCGGAACATTCTCTGTCGGGACACGAACCAGACAATGAAGATTCTGATCATTCTGATGGGCGAGGAGATTATTTGTCGCATTATCCGTACGACGAATATGGAGCTTATGGACCTTCTTATTACAATTTCGTCTCGAATATCGATAAACGAAATGATAAAAAGGACCAACAGTAAGTTTTTTAAGATTTTTTCATGATTTTCGAAATTTTTTATGAAATTTTTAATTTTAGCTCTGAAGAAGTCGATGCGAAACTCGATAGTATGCAAGGTCAACTTTACAGTCCCGTGAAAAATCATCCGGCAAATCAACTTCCAAACAACAAACCATTCGCGCCGCCGCAAATTCAACGCCCAATTCCCCAATATCCGAGTCAAAGATCCCAAAATGCGGCGCAGCAACAGTCAAAAGAAGAGCCATATTCAACGCAATCGCTTTACAAAAATTATCCCTTCGATGGAAATTCGTTTACGCGACCAATTCACTCAAATTCGGGACAAATTGCAACGGGAACGAGCAGATCTCAACCGAAAGACAAGAATTTTATGCATCCTGCACAACTTCAGCAACAACAGGCAGCTGCTATGCAACAACCTCCGTTACCGCAACAAGCTAAAGCGACGTTATTACAAAAATTCCAAGAGAATATGACCTTCCATAGTCCCGAAAAGATCGCGGAAATGGCTTTAATGAAGGAGTGTGACATCGAAAAGTTTGCCCAAGATAATTTGAATCTCCATTCGAAGGGGATTTTCAGAAAAAAAGTAAGATTTTTCGATATTTTTTGACTTTTTCAACATTTTTTCTCATGAAAATTGAATTTTAGTCATCTGTTCGTGACATGTTAAGTTGGACCCCTGATGCAATAAGTCGACCAATGTTGTCGTTACCCATCGCACGTGAAAAAGCAGGCAAAAAGATGGCAATCGAGCTTTTCAAATTGGTTCAAATCTACATGGGAGATCGTAAAGCTCGTCCCGGAATGACTTTGAACTCTGTTGCTTCCGATATTATCACAATGACGCTTGCACAGGCACAGTAAGTTTTAATTTTTAAATTTTTTTAAACAAAAAATTCTCAAAAAAAAAATTTTTTTTAGACTTCGTGATGAACTCTACGTGCAATTGTGTCGTCAAACGACGGAAAATCCGAGTAGAGACTCCCTGATACGCGGTTGGGAGTTATTAGCGATTTGCCTTTCATTTATTCCGCCATCGCCAACGTTTCAACCTGCTTTGCTTGGTTACATGAATCGCCATCGTGATCAACAATTTTCAGCAGCTTTTCAGGAAATCAACAAATGGCCAACGCATGTTCAGATTTCGCATTACGCGACAATTGCATGTCGTCGATTGGATAGAATTGGGAGTGCAGGCAAGAAACAAGCGAAGAAACCGTCTGAAGATGAGATTAATACTGCAAGGGTAAGAAAATTTCGTTGATTTTGAACTTTTTAGTATTGCAAGTTTAAAAAATTTTTCATAAAATCTCAATTTTTATCATTTTTAAATAAAAATTTTAAATTTTGAGACTAAAAATTTAAAAAAATTGAGAATTTTATGAAAAATTTTATAATCTTCGTCAATACTTTAATAAAAAATTTTCATAAAATTTAAAAAAATTAAGAATTTATCAAAAAATTTTATAATTTTTATTTTTTCATCAAAACAGGAACAAATTTTCCGTGACAGTATGTTTGGCAATACAATAAAAGAAGTAATGGAGTTACAAAAGCAACGATTTCCGGAACGAAAGTTGCCATGGATTCAAGTTACATTATCGAAACAGGTAAAAATTCAAAAATTTTCCTTTAAAAAATTTTTTTTTCATGATTTTCAATTAATTTTAGGTCCTGAAACTGAATGGTTTCCAAACTGAAGGCATTTTTCGTGTGCCAGCTGATGCTGAAGAAGTTGCTGTGTACAAACAGATGCTCGATCGATGGGAATGGCCCGAAGATACAGGAACAATGGGTACATTTTTGATCATTTTCTTGCTTTTTTCAACTTTTAACGACAAATTTTTAACTTTTTTAGATGCTCACACGCCTGCTAGCTTACTAAAATTATGGTATCGTGAACTTTATAACCCTCTTATATCGGAAAATTTGTACGAAGAATGCGTACAAACGGAAGATCCGAAGGAAGCAATGAAAATTGTGGAAAAATTACCAAAATCACACAAATTGGTAAGAGCAAAAAAAAATAATTTTCATGAGAAAAATTTAAAAAAAATTAAATTTTCAGGTCCTTACTTACTTGATTCACTTCTTACAACAATTTGCTCAACCCGAAGTGGTTGCCAACACAAAAATGGATTCTTCGAATTTGGCGATGGTTTTTGCGCCAAACATTTTGCGATGCATTTCCGACGATCCGCGTGTCATTTTGGAGAACGCACGAAAGGAAATGGCATTCCTTCGAACACTCATCTTACATATGGATACATCGGCAGTTGCCAACATGATTTAAAAAGGTTTTTCTTTAGCAAGTTGGTAAGTATAAAACTCACACGCGAAAAAAAAGCAAAAAATCGGAAAATTTTATTATAGAGACACCAAATTTTTATAAATACTTTTTTTTAGCGATTGAATTAGTTAGCGAACGAATTAAAATATTAAATTTTTTATTAGTGTGTGGTTTTTGACAAGAAAAAAAAATGAGATAAATAAACAAACAAAAAACAAGGAAGTTCTTCCAGTGATTTTCAGTTTTTTTTTACGAATATTTTTAATCCGCGTAATTGGAATAAATTCTAAATATTTAACAGTATTTTACGTTATTGCGAAAAAAAAATTAATTAACAAATTGGTAAAAGTTTATAAAATAATTTTGACAAAAAATTTTTAAAAATTAAAAAAAAAAAAATTAAAAAAAAAAATAATTTAAAAATTAATAATTAATTATTTTATTTCTAAAAGATTTAAAAAAAAATATTTTTTTAATTTTTAAAATTCAAAAAAAAAAAATCAAAAAAATTAATGCAAAAAATTTTTTAAAATAAAAAATTAAAATTTTTAAAGAATTAATAAAAAATTAAAACTCAAATTATTAAAAAAAAAATTTCTGAATTTTTTTATAAAATTTAAATATTGAGGAAATAAAAAATTTATAAAAAATTAAAAATTTCATGTCAAAATTATTTTATAAACTTTTCCCGTAAAACTAAATAAAATTAGAAATTAAGTCTCGAATTTAAGTACACAACTTATTTTGAAATGATTTGCCATATTGCCATAATAAACAAACAAAAATAAACATATTGCACGAAAAATATTATAAAAAGAGTACTTATAACAAAAAAAAATGATATTTAATCCTATATACTTTATTAAACAAAAAAACTAATAATTTGAATAAATATCATATGAAAACATAAAAAACTATACCAAACTTAAAAATCACACGCATTTGGATTCGCGAAGATCATCTTCAAGAATCATTCAAACATAAACACACACAAACTAAATACTGTCTCTCTATGAAAAACAATGAGATTAATAATTTTAGATAGAATCAACATGAATTTTCCATCCTACTTTGATCAATTTGGAGTTAAATTATGTTCCTGTCTTGTTTCTATCGAATACTAAATGCGAATAAAACAAAACAAAAAACTAAATATATTTATTTAAGGCAACTATATTATATTATGTAGCATAAGCAATGAAGAAATTAGTTACTTAAGAAGTCTCCAATATTCAATTATTTATATTTAAACGCACTGCGCATACCTGTTTAAGTTGCATTTATACTTATTTTTTATTACGAATCTAAACCAAAAAACTACTTTTAAAGCAGACATTTTTAAATTTTAAAATTATTTTGTATTTATGACTGAATTGCGATTTTGTGAGAAAGTTGTCCAATTATTTCTTTAAAAATTATAAAAATTTAATTTTTTTCAAGAATCTAATAGATTTTCCTCAAAAAAACTTTTTTTTTATTTTTTATTTGGTTAAAAAGTTATGAAATACGATTTTATGAAAATTTTTTATTTTAATTTTTTTTTTAGAAAAATCAAAAATTTTTTTTTTAAATTTTTTAAAAATTTAAAAAACAAAATACGAGTTTTTGTAAATCAAAAACAAAATAAAAATACGAAAATTATTATAAAAATTTAAAATTAATTTTTTTTTTAAAAAATGAGTAAAACAAAATTTTTTTTAATAAAAAATAAAAATTTTAGAAAATATTTACACAATTTTTGTTTAAAAAATTAATATTAAAAAATTTTCATATAAATTAGTGAATAATTTTTTTAATAAATAAAAAATTTATTTTTTTTTTTAAAAAAAAAAAAAATAATAAAAAAAATTCTTGAAAATTTTTAATATTTGTTTAAAAAACTCAAAAAAATTTTTTTTGTTAAAATGAGTGAAAAATTAAAATTTAAAAAAAAATTATTAAAATTAAAATTAATTAAAAAAAAGAAATTAATTTAAAAATTAATTTTTTTTCCAAGACTTGAATTTTTTGAACAAAAAATATTTTTTTTAGAAAATATGATCATGAAATATTGGACAACTTTCTCACAAAATCACAATAAAAAATCTCTTCGTCATTTCATTCTTCTTCTTCTTCGAATATAAAAAAATATAATTGTAGTGCAATAGAGTTGAGTTCAATGATGATAATAACTAAACATAAACAGACAAAAAATCAAAAGTAGATCAAAAAATCAGTATTTTCGGAATAATTTGCAGAAAGAAAAAGAAAAAATATCTAAATAAGAAAGAAAAAAGAAGAGAACTTGCTAAACAATATTATTGAACATTATTATAAATAACAAAAAAAGTGAATAAAATAAAGACTATTATTTATCAATTAAACTTTATTTTTGTTTTTTTAATGGATTTTCGTCAAAAACTGAAAATTATTTTAATCTCTACGTCTTTTCTTATCTTTATCTGATCTCTTTTCCTCCTCCTTCCGTTTGGGAGCTTTTTTAGCGGCATTCAAGAATTGATCCAACCCGAATGGATCCTCCTCCTTCTCGAATTGAACGGGTCCTTGTCTCGCTGCTTGTGCCGATCTGTCTGTTCCGCTAAACTCCTTATCTGGCACAAAACGATTCGTGTTAACAATTCGTTCCAAATCTTCGCCGTAATTATCTTGATCCAACGATTTGCTTGGTCTGTACAAATGATTTGCCAAACTGCCTGATTCACGCCATGGTTTGTCATAAACATTGTAAGCTTCGTCGTCGCCATATCCCGAATCCATGCCTTTTGTCGTATTGAATAAACGTTGATCGAATTGCGCTTCGCCGCCCATATTCGTTTTCGCGGGCATTCCCAAGGCGATTTGCTCGGAAATGTCTCGTTCGCGTTCTCGTTGGAGTTTTGAACGCTTATCGGGTGCAGCACGAGCCAAATTTCGATCACGAGCCCGATCGCGATGTCGTTCGTTACGGATTTCGTCACGTTCGCGAGCTTCGGCGGAGGTTCCTGCTTCGTCGTGAGCCGTATTTCGGATGCCGGCACGTTCATCGCGAGCTTTTTGAGCCAATTGTCGAAGAGCGTCTTTTTTTCTCCTTTTCCTTTGTGCTAATTTTTTCTCGAGCTGGGCACGAGCTTCGACAGCTTCACGAGCTTTTCTGTCAGCAATGAATAGAGCTTCTGCCATTTTTGCGAATTTTTCGTTGATATGAACTTGTTGCAAGCCTCTTCCGTCGGCAGCGAGACGTTTATCTAACGGGATCGTGTAACCTTTGGCATTTTTCCAATTACTGATGCACGGAGGGATTTTCCATTCTTTTTGCTCTTTTACCGTAACTTTGCGCGATGGCGAATGCAAAACAGGCGCAGGCGGCGATGGAGGTCCTCGAGGAATTTTCTTGTTAATTTTGAATCTTGGAGGCTCAAGCGGATCAACTTGCGCTTCAACCATACGAATTACACGTTCCTTCGCTCCCGAATTAAAAGCATCGCCTTGTTGTGTCGGCCGATAACGAATGTACTGAGCCGGAGCTTGTTTTTCCGCCGCACGAACAGGTAACGCCGCCGAAATCTTCTGATTTGTCAATTTTTCCAAGGCGAGTCTCGTTTTTTCCGTTGTATCGTTAATTGTTTCGTCATCAGGCGTTTGCAATTCTTCCGCATCTTCGTTCAAAACTTCAGCTGGCAACAATTGATTGATATTCGTGTACACGATTTTATCTTTTCCATGTCCTTGTCTCGCAATCGCATCGTATTTGACTTTTCCCTTGGCATCTAATCGCACGGCAATGGCATTTGACTTTTTATGCGCATTTTCGGGAGCTCCGAGTCCCAAAGGATATTGCGCGACGTGAATTTCGGGGAATGCGCCGCCATCTCCATAATCGGATTCGTTTCTCGGGATCCAACCACGTCGAGATCCATAGGGAGGAGCAGAGCTTTTTACTTGAATTAAAGCGGAAGAAGGTTTAGCTGCGGGTTTTTCATTGTCACGATCCCATACAGTGTTCGTTGGAGCAGGTAATAAACTCGAAAGAGACATTTTACGGGGATTTTTAAGCCAGAAATGCAAGAAAAATGCTAAATTTCTTTTTTCTGGACTTCCAAAACAACTTGAATTAGCGGGAATGGCGATTTTTACGAATTTGTACTCCTCAATGTTGTTTATTGACATTTTTCAATTTGATACTTCTCATTAATTTAAAAATTTGAGCCGTTTATCATATAGAAAATCTAAAAAAAACAAAAAAATTAATTTTAAAACTTAAATTTCGAAGATAATAAAATTCAAAGGAATTAAAAAAAAATAATTTGAAATTTTTAAAAAAATTAAAAAATAATAAATTTTAATTTTTATGTTAAATTTCGAAGATAAAAAAATAAGAAAATAATTTTTTGAAATTTTTAAAAAATTTAAAAAATAATAAATTTTAATTTTTATGTTAAATTTCGAAGATAAAAAAATTCAAAGAAATAAAAAAAAATTTTGAAATTTTTAAAAAATTAAAAAATCATAAATTTTAATTTTTTATGAAATTTCAAAGAAAAAAAATTTAAAAAAATTTTTTAAAAAATTTAAAAAAATTAAAAAAAAAAAAAATTTTAATTTTAAATGTTAAATTTCGAAGATAAAAAAATTCAAAGAAATAAAAAAAAATTTTGAAATTTTTAAAAAATTAAAAAATCATAAATTTTAATTTTTTATGTTAAATTTTGAAGATAAAAAAATTCAAAGAAATAAAAAAAAATCTTTGAAATTCTTAAAAAATCATAAATTTTAAATGTTAAATTTAGAAGATATAAAGTTCAAAGAAATAAGAAAATATTTGAAATTTTAAAATAAAATAAAAATCAAAGAAATCCTTGAAAAAAAAATCGAACCAAGAAAACAAATTTTAAAATATTCATTACTTTTATTTATAAAAAAATTGAAATTTATTCTATTGTATAGTCAAAATAGTAATTGTAATAGTTTTTTCATCTTACACATTTTTTATTTTTGTTTATTTATCATTTGATTGGAGCCATTTCATGTTTTTTTAAACCATTCATTTTTTTACAAAGATTCTAGTTTCGCATCTCATCGAAATGTGTAACATGACAACAAGATATTTATATTTTTTAATTTGCGTTCAAAGAAAAAAATTGAAAGGAAAAAAAACACTTAACTAAAAATATTTATATAGAGCTAAAGAACTAAAAAATAAATTGTATTAATTAATAATAATAATAATTAAATTAATCGTAATAATATATTTGTTTATAAGATAAATCATGAAGGCAATAGATTTGTTTTTTTTTAATATTTAATTAATTAATCATATATTTTGTATAAATATAACTAAAGGTACAAAAAATCGCGGGGGAGAAAAACTCAAGAGAATATTCCATTAATGAAATTTTTTTAATATTATTTTTTTTAGCACAGAATTGTTCTCCATTGAAATTGTGTGTTTGTTTTACAAGATGTTGCTATCTCACGTTTCAAATAATTTACAACTTTATTTATTTAATTTTTTATAATATATTCTAGAACATTTTGCATCTTTTTTATAAATTAATATTTTTTTACGTAAATTACGTCCAATATAATATTTTTTTTAATATATTACATTTATTTTTTTATTAATTTTTTTTAGTTTAAAAGTTGTCTTCTTTTTAGTTTTTTTTTCACATATGATGCTTTAAATGGTTCATATTTATTTAATATCGGAGAAAATATAAAACAATTGCGACTTTTATTGCCATTATTTTTTTTTTAATTTTTGTCTAAATTTTTTCAACAAACAAAGGGATTAAAAGAAAATTTTCGTTGTAATGAATTTCTTTAACATTTCTTTTTTTGTAAACGGGGGAGACATTTTTTCACGAAAAATATAGAAATACACAAATCTTGAGCAGCTACAAAGTTTTATTTTAATTAAACATTTACTTTTTTCCATCTTCTATTTTTTATTTATTTTTTTGATTTTTTTTATATTTTTATTTTCTTCGTTTGAATGAAAAATCGACATGCATTAATTGAATGAACGTCTATGTGTGTAAAAGTTGAATTAAACATGCTTCGATTTATTTTTTTTTCTTTATGTTTAGCAAATATTTAAGCAGCAGCTGAAAGTTTTTCTTCTCTAATTTTCTTATATAGCAAAAATGGTTAAATATTTTACTATTTTTTTGTATTTTTTTTTTCTAAGTTTAATTTAAAACTAGATTTGAAAATTATTATTAATTAAAAAGTCTTATTTATGTTTAAAAAGTATACTCAATTATTTTAATATTAATTATTTTTACAACTCTTAAAATTACGTTACTCAAAAAAGATTCACGTTCTTCTTCATTGGTCTGTCTCTCACTTTTTACATGTATAGTTGTTAAAATATTGTTAATTTTTTGTAGTTTTTTTTCTTTTTCTAATCAAATCCCGCACGCAATAAATATTTACATTCATTTTTTTTTTTATCAATTTCTTGTTTTTTTATGAGTTAAGCAACGCCTCCATTGTGTAGGGATGCGGCTGAGTTTCCCGAGGTCAGTCTAAAATCAGAACCTGTAAGTCTCCGCTACTGTTAATAGGCGTTTTAGTTGTGATCGTTGGCGCACTGCCGGGCGTAATTGATGTGCCGGTGCCCGGAAGGTTGATGGATAAAGCACTGTGCATCAAACTCAATGCTTGGCTGTTGAGAGTTCGCCATGGTTTGCGAGCGGCTTTCCTTAAATCCGTGATGGGTAGGGTTCGACGAGCTTTTCTGTAAAAGAGAAGTTAAAAGAAATTCATTAAAAAGTGTTTTTTTATGATTTTAATTTTATTTTTTTAAAAATATTTTTTTTATTTTTCTGTCAAATTTTTAAAAAATTTTTTTTATTTTATAAAAATTTATTTAAAATTATTTTTTTTTTTCATGTTTTCATATTTTTATCAAACTTTCATAAATATATTTTATTTAACTTTTAAAAGTTTTCATAATTATTTTTTTTTAATTTTCAAATATTTTCATATTTTTGCTTTACTTTTAAAATTTTTTCGAATTTCCTTCAAAAAATTTTTTTTTTAATTTTCACAATACATTTTTTCTTTTTAAATATTTTTTTTTTCAAATTTTTATCTTTTTTCATATTTTCATAAAATTTTTGAATTTTCTTAAAATAAATAATTTTTTATTTTTTTTAGTTTTCACAATTCACTCCAATTTATTTTAAAAATTTTAATAATTTTTTTTCAAATTTTTATATGTTTTCATATTTTTGTAAAAATTTTAAATTTTTCTAAATTTTCATTTTGAAAGAATTTAAAAAATTTATTTTTTTATTTTTAAAAAAAAATTTTTAAATTTTTTTTTTTTATTTTTTTTTTCGAACCAATTAAAATTGAATTTTCACGAAAAATTATCAAAAAGGAAAACTTACCTGCTTTTTTCTGTACACCTAAAATATACGTCATCAGGCGCATCCATCCAGCTTATCACTTGCTTTCGTCCTGAGCCCGTTCTCGCCATTTGTGCTATTTTAGGTTTTCCATTGAGCTAAAATTAAAAAAAAAATAATTTTTCATCCAAAAAATTGAATTTTTTAGAAATTTCTTACATGATGTCTCGGAAGAGGTTGTCCAGCAGCTGCGTATTGTGCCATTATTGCAGCATACTGTTCGGGCGTTGGTCTGTGTGAGGGCATTGGATCCTTGTTAGGACGTTTCATTGGTGGTTGTTGAGGATCTGAGTGAAAAAAAAAATGTAAAATTTTTAATGAAAAAAAATTTTGTAAAATTTTTTATAAAAAAAAAATTTTTTTAAGAAAAAAACTTACTGTTACTGTCAATTCCATTGATCTCTTCGTAATGACGTTTCTTGAGTGACGGCGCCTGATGTTGCGCTGCATTAATTGGTACGCGTTCGGGCACATCAGGAACTTTGTTCGGGATGCGATCGTAAATGAGACTTCCATCCGGAGCTTTTGGAGGTTTTGGGAACATCATGACTTCGGGCTTCGGCATTTTGTCTTTTGGTGTGAGAATTAGCCATTCAGCAACTGTTGATCCCGGATTTCCGAGTTTGTCGGCGATTTTCGTTACGCTTCCGCGATTTTTATACTTTGTAACTAACAACGCCTTGAGTTCGGCGGGAGTTTTGTTGGCAATTGCTTGTGCAACTAAAATTTAAAAAAAAATTAGAAAAAATTTTTTAAAAAAATAAAAAAAATTCTTACATTCTGTTTTGACAGCTACCAAATTGACGGCATACGATGGTTGTCGCGCCGCTTTTTTCGATCGAATCAAATGCCTGCACAATTGACGTGACAGTCGCGTCGTTGAATTTGTACGTAAATAAAATGCTGTTCGAGTCTTCATTATGGGTCTCGGAGATCCGGATCTGTTAATTGCGATACCGTGAACGTTAGCAAAATGTTTTTTCAAATCTGCACTTGATTGATATTTTTCGTTCACGCAAATTGGGCAACTTAAAAATTTTTAAAATCAAAAAAATCATAATTTTGAAGCAAAAAAAAAATTTACGTGCGATCAATCAATCAAAAGTGCATTTTTTTGAAAATTTTTGAAGAAAAAACTCACCGATGAGGTCTGTGACTGACAGAATTCAATCGTTCGTCGTCAATATCACTGCTAACATCACGTTTTTTAATTGGATCCGCAGCGCCAGATTCCGCGGTGTTGTCTGCCAAGCGAGAAGCAACTTTAAGGCCTCCGTAGCGTTTCCAATAATTCCAACACGTTTGACAGAGGCGACAATTCAAGTTTGATGGACCCCATGTATACCACTAAAAATCGAAATATATGAAAATTTTAAAAAATTTTCCTTGAAAATGTGAAAAAATCAAAATTTACCGCTTGAGACGATGTCGTTGCGCACGATTCGCATGATTTTCCGCTGCCCAAAGACGTAATATCACCATTGCCATTCGACGTGCCATTTAAAATACTTTTGTTGTTCGTTATTAACGCGGGACTCTGTTTCGTGTAGTTGGGAATGTAGACCTGCTTGAGTTTCGATTCAGCTTCTACAGCTTTGACACGTTTTTGTTGCACATAACGATCCGTTGTCTTCCACATGTAGTAATATTCTACAATACTTTTGAGCGTTTTCCACGGTAACTAAAAAAAATAACGGAAAAAATTCGTAAATTTCATGTCTTGAATTCACACAAAAACTTCGCATGGATAAGATTTTTACTCACAAAGTCGTTTCGGATATCATTGAAATCCTTTCCGTACTTTTCGAGCGCATCTTCGAACAAATTAGCTTCAGATGCACTCCATTCTTCCATCTCGTCGCGACATAAAACAGGTCCGCTCGATGCGACTAACGAACACATTGCATCTTCAATTGAATAGTTGTGTTTGTGCAGGGTATCCATTGCGTGAAACTAAAAAAAAAAATAATTTTTAAATTTTGATTTTTGTTAAAAAGTTAAAATTTAAAAAAAAATAATTTTTTTTCATATTTTTAAAAATAATTTTTTTACGTTTTGTCAAATTTTCATAAATTTTTCGAATTTTTTCGAAACAATAAATTATTTATGTTTTTTAAAATGATTTTCAAAATTCATTTCATTTCAATTTTAAACATTTTCATATTTTTTTCATAATTTTTTTATATTTTAATATTTTTGCGAAATTTTTTTATTTTTAAAAAAATTATAAATTTTTCGAATTTTCTTGAATAATTTAAATTATTTTAAATCGATTTTTTTTCTTTATTATGTTTATTTTACTTTATTTAATTTTTTAAAAATTCGATGTAATTATTAATCAAAAATAAGAAAATTTGGGAAAAATTTTAAAATAAAAAAATAAAAATATGAAAATGTTTAAAAATGAAACGAAATAAATTGTGAAAATCATTAAAATATTATTTTTTTTTAAATTTTAAATTTTTTCATGAAATTTTCAGGGAAAAACTTACGAGTGTGATATCTCGACTCGCAGCAGCTGCCGACATATGAAGGGACGGTTGTTTTACGGAGCTACTGCAATCAAGGGCACGAGCAAATGTACCAACGGATCTTGATACAACGAGAAACTGATCGATTTTTCTGTCGGTAAGCGAGTGATGCGGAGTCCATGTAAGCGTTTCCATCTGACTTAGTTCCCGTTCATCGGATTCGCCTTCCTTTAACAACGCTTGAATGTCGGATTGGTACCTGCTGCCCACGCGAATTTCACCTTTGTCCGCAAGAAGCGTCTTTTGCGTCGGATCAAACACGAGACAGTAGAAAAATGTATCCTGCAAAGCGACAAAAAAAATGTGGGATGAGAAAATCGTTAAAACACATTCGAAGATTTTTTTTTCGGTGTTTGGAAAATTATTTTTTTTAGAGAAGAAAGAAAAATACACTACAACTCACGTCTTTATTTAAATAACTAAGTAACGATTCCTCCTCGTTCAGCAGCGTGACGGAACACTTTCCGCGGATGTGTGTGGCGGGCAACGTTTCCAATTGACGTGACAGAAAGAGTTCGCGATGCTTCATCTGATGACGTTGCTTCGTACTTAGAGCGTCGATACCTTTTTGGTCACCCGTTGAATTATTGTTGGGACTGTTGCGTTCTTCCTCCAAAGCAACTGTCGAAATCGAGAAGAAAAAAAAAGACAAAAAAAAAGTTAATATCGAATTCCTTTACTTTAACTAATAAACAAAACTTTATCCCTTGCTCACTTATTTTTGTACATACACAGAAAATTTTAGGCTACCATAAAACCCATATATTAAATTTTTTGTGTGTACATTGCCACCCCTTCTATATTTATATATCATCGTCGTCGTCGTCGTTGTCCGCTGCTATTCAATACACGTTCACGTCCCTCATTCTCTCATGTTATAATTTTAATAAAATAAATTTCAAATACTCTCCGCACACATCTTTGTAACATTTTCGCTCTATGACACTACAGGAAATGTACAGACAGCACAAAAAATTACACTTTTCGAGGTTTGTCAAATTTTTCCATTCAACTTTCAGGTACAACTCGCACAGAAGTTTCTTTCTTTCTTTTTCTGCTGTTTGTTTCTTGAACTACTTCGTGACCTGTTCCTGTATATTATTGATGTATCTCTGTATTTGCGTCTTTTCTCGTTAAAAATTGCATGTAAAATTAATAAGAGGTCATTCATGTTGTTAGTTTTTTCGAAAAAAAATTATAAGAAAGACAATTTTACAATTTTTGGGTGAAAAATTGATTTTTCTAACATTTTTTCAAACTGTGTTACGAAGAACTTTGATGGAAATTGCATGCCACGGAAAATTAATCAGTGAATATATATTAATAATGAATACTTTATTGGCAAAGTACGTGTCCAAAACAATATTTGACAAACAAAATGCCGACATATAGTACGGAGATAGGTACACACGCAAAATATAACGTTGCAAAACATTTCCCTGTTATATGTCGATTCTCTTTGTTTAAATGAAATGCACACACACACCTACAGGGATGGAAACTAAAAGGGCTCGAAATTTTTTTTTTATAAATTTTTTAAAAGTTTTATTTTTTTTTTTTTCTTTAAGCTTAAAATTCATCAAAAATTATTGAAAACTACTTTGGATGTCTTTTGGATGGTTCACAAGCTTAAAATTTGAAAAATAAAAAATACGTAAAAAATACGTAATTTTCATTTTGAAAGCCCATTTGATAATTTTTAAGCTTGAAACTGATCAAAAATCATACAAAAGTGCTTTGGATGTCTTTCTGAAGGTTCATAAGCTTAAAAATTGAAAAATAAAAAATACGTAAAAATTACGTAAAAAATACGTAATTTTCATTTTGAAAGCCTATTTGATAATATTCAAGCTCTAAATTAATAAAAATTGTCATAATTTTGTGTAAAAATTTTTTTTCCAAAAATTTGCTCAAAACATAATTGAAATATCTTTCGTCAAATTACTTCAGAAGATGCCTTTTAAAAAATTGCCGCGAAATCCGTCCCTGCAAAACACACAACACGAAACACTGAGCAAGTCCCATTAAAATATACATTGAACCAAAATATAATATGTACCTCGACGACTCGCATCGCACAATATAAGAAGTAGCTTAGAACTCTACTATTAGGTGAAACATATAATTTCAGAATCAGCAATAGTTGTTGGATATTTTGCATGACTACGCATGATGCGAACGTTCAATATGTGTACTTTTTCTAATAAAGTGAATAGAATAGTGCCTGTACTCGCTCGACTATTTTTGGGGATTGCATTTGGATTTTCATATCGACTCACACCCTCGATATTTTCACCTTGCACCCAAAATACACACACACACACACACAAATAGAGAGAAAACGGGGACACAGAAAATGATTATTCGGATGTTGTTATTTGAAATATTTCATGTTGTTTGGACTTTCCCTTCGTTTGATTTGTTCACAATGCAATTCTTCATCCTTCTTCTTATGCTCTTCGTCTTGTTCTTTGCACATTTACTGACAATAAATAGATATGTTTTGTTTTTTTTCTTACTTCTTGCTGCTTGTTATGGGGAAACAAGTGTCACAAGGATTTGTGTTGCGAATGACGAAAATCGATATTTTAACACAAGAAGGAAATTGAATGAGCTTCCCTTGTTTTTGTTTTTATTTTTTGTGAAATGTTGTTTTAAGCTAATTGTGAACTACTTTTAAACTAATTGGAAGTTTTTTTCTTGACTAAAAGTAATACTTTTAGAAAAAGTTTTCTTTTTTCTAAAAAAAAAATTTACATCACCCGATTTCAGCATTTCATCGAAAAATAAATGGCACGAGATTTTTTGATGGTTTTGAAAAATGGTTTTTTTTTTAATTTTTTTAAAGTCATTATTTTTCAAAAATATTTTTAAATATCGTGTTAAAAATTCGCTTTTTAAAAAATTTATATAAAAAAATATTTTTTTTTTCTTTTTAACTTAAAATAAGGAGAGCAATCTATTAATTTAAATCAAAAAATTTGCAATTTTCAAAGACATCAATATGAAAAAATTAAATTAAATTAAAAATAATTAATTAATAAAAAATTATTAATTAATTTAATTTAATTAATTAATTTATATTAAAAATATTAAATTAATAAAATTAAAATAATTAAATTAAAAAAATTATAAATTTAAAGCGAAATAAGTAATTTTTAAAGCCATTAACATAAAAAATTTTTTTTTTTGAAGAAAAATTCAGTTTGGGTTAAATATTTAACACATTTCATTCATTCATTCATTCATTTAGATGAGCCTAAATCTAAAGCATAAATTCAAGATTTTTGGTCCTTAGCATTAAAAATTCTCATAATTTTCAGTCTTTGCATAAGTATTCTTTCGAGGTACATCGATTTCGTTCTAAAATTAACATTGATCTACTCAATACAATCAACATAACATATTCGTCAAAAAACTCAAATTCAGTCAATTCATGTAAATTCTTACCGAGTCCAGGATCTAATACCGCTTGTGCTGCTTGTTCTTCACTAACCGGTGTTTTCAACCACATTTTCTTCAGTTTTAATGCGGCAGGCGAATCATCTGTTTGAGCAACTAAAATAAAAAAAAAATCATCAAAAAATTAGATTTTACATTTTTTCGCGAAATTCATTCATTTATGTATATAATGCTCATGTACGGGGCGAAAATACATGGCGGAGGATAAATATCAATACAACCATAAGCGAATAAGACAAAAGTTTGTGCAACATTAGATGTAAAGTGAAATATAGTGCGCTTGTGCATTTTAGTCAAATTTTAGTCGAACCTTGCAGCTGATAATAAAATAATGCCAAAAACATGAATTTTAGGTTTTTCGGGAATTCAAGGATCCTCGAGTACTTGTTGAAGGTCATTCACGAGGATTTCCGGTTTGTTTTTGAAAAAGTTTTCGGATTTTTTTGGGGAATCATGTACTACATAAGGAAAACAGAAACACACATAAGTGGGATGAGAGATAACGTGGAAACAATATACTCCTCATCCCACACGCATCATCCCACAAAATTCGTATATGGCGAGGTAACGTAAATGCCTAGAAATGTTTTTGAAGTACTCTAACTAAACACGATCGCGCATCATTCTACCACAATTGTCGTGTCTCACTGTACATTCGAAATGCATGCACAAAAATGTGTGTTTTCTCTCTTATTAAAGTAAAATGAAAAACACCATCGCTCCGTGTTCGGTACACATCCTCCCTGTGAATGACTGAATTACACTCACAAACTTTCCTCCGATGCGATACATATAGACACAAAGCGCGCGGGTGCTTCGTACAGAAAGACGTCGTCCTCGTCGACGGTACAATTTTTGCATTTATCCCCCATACACACGACGACGGGCCTCTACATATCAGGAGGAATACAAAACAAAATATATTTTGTACATATATCAGGCGAGTTGCGCGTTATACAGCGCGCCCGTGTGTACGCTCCGGATAGTAAATGGCATCAGCTTCAGCAGCAGCAGCAGTTTCAGCTTCAAAGGCAACAAAACAACAACAACAACGTACGAATCTGTGTGTTTGTGTACGGCGGAGGGAATGGGGAATAGAATATTTTTGGGCGGTAAAAATGGTTAGAAAAGTATTATTAGGGTGGTTTGAAATAACTCTACATTCATGCAAGATAAAATAACCTATTACTGCATCCCATGTACACACGGAGGAGCGCGTATCACTATCTCAATACAATACACAACAATAATATCACTCATCCTACAAAACGACGACGAAAAAATAAAAAAAAACTCCCGTTGATTTTCTTTGTTATTAAAATTTTACATGTTGATTTCGTTCGGCAGGAAAAAAATGTTGGTCAAGTCCTTTCTTTGGGCGAATTTTTCAGAGAAATCAGGTCAATTTCGAAAAAGCTCTGAATTAAGGGATTTTTAAGCGGTTTGTTGAGCAGTTAATTAATTGCCGCAATGGTAACCATGGAAAAGCGTTTAGATGAGCGGTTCAATTATAAATATGTTGTTGTTTCAAATTATATTAAAAAGGGAAATTGATACGTTGTATGAAATGACATTCATATTTTTGTTCTTTTTTTAACAGTAATTTTTAAAAAAAAATATTTTTTTTCGTTAAAAACAAAAATTTATCTAAATTTCTTGATTTTATTGAACTTTAATTAAAAATTAAAATTAAAGTTTAAAATTTTTAAATATCAAAAGTTTATGATCAGCTTTTTATCTTTATCTTTTATTCTCAAACGCACAACAGGCAAGAGTCCTTGGCAGTTACGTGTTTTTTTTGGGGTAAAAAGTCATTGAACAACGTTCGCCGGCATACAAAAACATCTTTTCAATCAAACAAAATACAATAAATTCTCGGAGTTCAGAAGTTCTGCTTTTTTGGCCCAGTTTGATGATGCGATTTGCGTTACAGTTGACATGACATAAAACATAAAAAGATTTTTTGAAAATATTTGCAATTTTTTTTTTTGATAAAATTTTATCTATTGATATTTAAGGATTATGAAATTTTATGTTTATTTTTTAATTTCAATTAAAAATGATCAAATTTTCCTCAAAAGTTTAAATATTGGAAGAATTTCATTCAAAAAAAGCTATTTGTACAATAAATTTTTGATAAATTCAATTTAATAAAGCTCAAATTTTTCTAAAAGTATCAATTTTGAAGAAAAATAGACGACTTTTGTAAAAAAATTACTTTTTAAATTAATATTTTATGATTTTATGTTTAAAATCTTCAATTGATGTTCTACTGATCGATTAAAAGTTTCAATTTTTTAAAGAAATAAGATAAAAATCTAAAAAATTTTGAAGAAAAATAGAAGATTTTTTAACAAATAATGTTTTTAATTATTATTTTATAATTTTAATTACTTGCAAAACTCTATTATTTGTATTTCATCTAAAATCGAAAAAAAATTCAAATTATTTAACATGAATGTTTAGATAATTAGTTTCAATTTTTTAAAGAAATAAAAGAAAATTTTAAAAAATAGAAAAAGTTTTATAATTTTTGAGTAATTAAACCTCAAAACTTATGAAAAATTCTCTCTCTTTTTGATTTTTGCACGAAATTAATTTCCAAGTTCACAAATTCAGATAATTGATACATTTTTTTGTTGTCAATTATACAATTCTGAACATTTCTAATCCAAATCTCATGGAAACTTTTCTATTATCTCCATTTCATTATCATTTCTTCCAACATCTTTCAATGCCGGAGACTCATTATTTATTGTAAATTGTCAAAACAACCGGATTATCCTCTCATCTTAGCCCACGGAAAGAATAAATAAATGAGAGAATCAAGGAAAAAAAACCATTTTAACTCACGTTGATGCTTGTCAGCTAATTGAACAAGTGGATTAGGCAAATCTCTTCTCCTATAAAAACACAACACCTTTGCCTCTACATTTCCCGATGGAGTTTTATTTAGTTCCTCGATGCGTCGTATCTGGAAAGGAGACGTCGACGAAGTCTCAAAGTAGACATAGTCTGAAAAGAAACAAAAAATCAAAAAATTACTAATTAATTCATGCCAAGCATTTTTTTTTCGTGTATTGTTTGTTTGTTTATGTCCCAAAGTGCATACACCTCGTATTCGGTGCAAAATACAGAAAAAAAGAGGGTTGCGTTAAATATATTTTTTCTTATACTATTTATAAATTCAACCAATTATTGATTAAATAACCAAAATATTCTTCGTCATATACAAAACAAACATGTACATGTGTGGCAAGCAAACAGCACACATCCATTCTCGCAACATACAATTGTGTCGTTTTCGTCGTTGTCGTCGTCGTCGCAAGTGAATTCATGAAACAAAAAAGTTGCAACGTTAACATCTCAGCTTCTCTCTGCTGCTATCGAACTATTTATTTATAATTATCTGTTAGCTTTTTTCTGTTAGCGTTTTAGTGTATTTGTTGTTCATTATACGCTGTAATCTTCACGCACTCAAAACTAGTTAATTGCTTGAAAAATTACATAATGCGAGTGTAGACGACCTCTCGTTTTAGTTTTTTTTTATAAAAATATTTTATGAGGAAATTTTCCAAAAATAAAAAAAAATAAATTTTCATAAAAAGTCAAAAAATTATTTTTTTTTTCACGAAAAAAAATTATTTAAAATTTCCTTTAATAAAAAAAAAATAAAAATTATTGTCAACATTAAGAAATATTTCTTTTTTGATTAAAAAAAAATAAAAATTTTCTTGAGATATTTAAAACCTTTTTTGTTTGTATATTTCTTTTTTTATTTGTATTGAAATTTTAGAGATGATAAAAAAATCATTTCTCAAAAAAAATCGATATATGTATTGAACAAATTCAACATTATATTAAAAAAAGAAACTTTTTTGATACAAAGATAAGGAAAAAATTATTTTAATAAAAATTATCTTAAAAATAAGTTTCAAAGCAATAATTTTTCATCTTTTTCAACTTCTACTGATATCAAATTTTCAAGTTTTGTTAATAAAATCTTAAAAAATTGATTTTTTTCAGTTATAAAAACCTTTTTGACGATAAATTAAACACATTATGTTGAAAATTAAATTCAAAAATAATTTCAAAAAATATTTTTCTTATAAATTTGCATGATTTTTGTCTAAAAAAATTGTTATAAAAATATTGTTAAATTAAAAATTTATTTAATTAATTTTTTTTTATTTTTTAATTAAAATTTTATTAATTATTTATATATTATTTTATTATAATTATCAATTAATTTTTATATGAAATTATTTAAATTAAATTAAAATTATTTTTTTATAAATTTATTAAAATGAATTATTTAAGCTCAATATTTAGTTATCTGTTTAATAATTTTTGTTTTGCATTACAAAAAAAAATATGAGCTTGAATAATTAATTTTAATAAATTAAAAAAAATAATGTAAATTAATGTTAATTTCATATAAAAATTAATTGACAATTTTAATTAATTTTATTAAATTAATAATTAAATTTTAATTCAATTCAAAAAATTAATTAAATGAATAAAAATTTAACTAATTTTTTTTAAATATAAATCAAATATAGCAAAATTGATAATTTTTCTCGCAAAACCGCAAAAAATTTCTTCACATTTTTTTTCAAAAATTCTGTCTCAGGTGAAAAAAAGGCAATAATAATTAAAGAAATTCGTCAAATTGGTGCTAAAATTATCACTTTCCATCTTCACAAGTCTCTCTTTGTGGGTCAAAACATCGTTCAATGAGTTATTTAGAATCATTTAGCAAGCCAATACTCTGTCTAATAAAAAAAAATGAACGATTGAAAAAAAAGACAAACAACCGGTTAATCGTTAGTTTTTTTTTTTGTTAGTTTGTGCGTTTCCGAATCGTACTATCGTACTTCCATCCATCCATGATGATGATGACGATGAGGAGCAGCAATGTAGTCTCCTCACCTGTAATGTACTCAAGTGTAGCGAGAGGCAAGCAGGCAACACATCACACTAATAATGGTGATATTTTTGATAATATGGCGAACAACAGTGAATAGAAAATTACAAGTGTACATATCTATATAAATATAAAATGTATTTAGAGTACATGGATGGAGAGGAAAGAAACAACAAAACAACGTCGTAATATATAAAATGTACGAATGTACGCTGACTGACTTTTTTTTCGTGAAATATAAAACAAAAAAAAAGTATTTGGCAATAATTATTTTTTGTTTTTTGATTTTCACGCGGTTAAGGGATTATCTCGAGTGTGGGCGATAAAAGGTCCCGCGGAACAATTGCAATGTTTTGTTCCGAATTTTTTCGATTTTTTTGGTTAATCTAAATAATTTCCATTTTATTACACATTTTATGTACAGTTTTCTTCTTTCTTCGCTACATTTATAGCCGATGTACGGATCTTTTTTCGTGTACATGCAAGTCGCTGCTCGCTACACGATTTTCAACGTCGACGACGACGACGACGATGTTTGTTACATATATTTGTATCACATACATGAATTGTATATGTTTAAATAATGAAACGTCGTTAACGAGGTACTTGCCCTATTGTTTTCTCATTAGCATGTTCAGTTAATTTTTCGGTGAAAATTGGGCATTTTTCTCGAACCGCAAGCCGGCACAGCAAAACACTCGAGAAAATTGTGTTTGTAACATCGAAAACCCAAACACTATGCACCGATACGCGATACGAAGTTGCTGTCGGAACATTGGCGTAACTTGTTCGTCGTCTCTCTCATTCACATGCTCCGAATTCCTATTTTCGGGCTTTTTTGACTTTTGCGGCGAAACCTCCAAAAGCGCATCGCAAAGTCAATTCACGGAAAAAAACGCAAAAAAAAAATTGGGAAGTGTTGTATGGAGGAGCAGAGTACACAGAGCTACATACGACGACGACAACGACGACGACGGGGTGATAGCTGCTAGAAGAAAAAAAATCAAAAATCTCACCTCCGACCCGATACATATTTGTTGTCATTTTTATTAATAAATATTAACACTTAACGCACGAACTATGGATAATCTACATCTAATACAAAATATCCCGGGTTTAAGCACTATTTTAGTCGCGGTTTTGTATTGTTTTCTATTTAATTCACGATTTTTTGACCATTTAAAATTTACATGACGCTTCGAGCTTTGTGTTGAATTACCGTAAAGGCGAATCGCGTTATCAGTTTTATTCGTCTCGCGGCATTTGCTCGAATAAAAACTCGAATCGTGAGTTGTTTTCGACGAAATACTGTAGCGAGACGTATGAAATTTTATGAATTTTACTTTTTATTACTCCTCATCAAAATTCGAAATGGATTTCAGTTGGTCGGAGACTTACAACACAAAAAAGCCGCTAAATTACGAGAAATTTGAAGAAAATTTGACAAAAAATACTGAAATTTTATCTTTAATGAACATTTTAAGGTTAAAATATTGAAAATTTTTAAAAATTACTTTAAATTTTAGTTGAAAATTATTTGAGGAGTACGAAATTGTGCAAAAATTTAGGGATGCCAAATGCATTTTTAATAAAATTTCATTGAAAAAATCAATTTTTTAATAGTTTTTATAAAAATTTTTAATAAAAAATTAAATTTTTTCTCTAAACTTTATATTTTAATTAAAATTTTTAATTTTTAATACATTTTTTCAAATAAAATTTAAAAATATTCAAATTATATTCGAATATTCGTTCAAAAATAATCACTTTTAACATCCCTATTCAGTATTTTGGTTCGAAAGATAAACAGTGAGGAGAATTTTTTCATAAAAATTCTATTTTTTTAATTCACGGAAAAGTTCCACGCGTACAAAACACATCAAAAACATGGGAAACAAGAGCTCTTTGTTGTTACGAAAGGAGGAAATCGCCCAAATCCAAGAAGAAAGCGGATGTAAGATATTTCTCGAAATTCTGAATGTCATTTTGGCTTTCGTTGAAGGACATTTTACAGATTTTATTGCACAAAACGCGTGAAATGCACACTTTTTTAATTATTCACGTATGGATTTTATTGATTTTGTGACGATTTTTCATGTGAAAAATTGAAATTTTATGAAAAATTGATTTTTGGACTTGGGATTCAGGGTCATTGTATCGAATTTACGTCGTAGAAGTGCATTTCACGTGATATCTCTTACACAAGTAGAGCAATTTTTCGCTTATCTTATCTTTTTTCTTCGATATTTTCTCTTAACACAGTTACGCCGAACCAAATTGAGCGATTGTATTCGCGTTTCACGGCTTTGGATAAAAATGACTGCGGAACGTTGTCTCGCGAGGATTTTCTCCGGATTCCCGAGTTGGCAATTAATCCGTTATGTGATCGCATTGTGCATGCCTTCTTTGCCGACAGCAACGATGATCGCGTCAATTTCCGTCAATTCATGAAGGTCCTTTCGCTGTTCCGGCCCATCAAGCATGGCAAGGAAAATCGCATGAATAGTCGCGAGGAGAAACTCCGTTTTGCCTTCAAGATGTACGATTTGGATGATGACGACAGCATTTCGCGCGACGAATTGCTGAATATCCTTCATATGATGGTTGGAGCGAATATTGCCGAAGATCAGCTAATTAGTATTGCGGAACGGACAATTTTGGAGGCAGATCGCAGCGGAAACGGCAAAATTGCATTTGACGATTTTTGTGCGGCACTTGAGCGAACCGATGTTGAGCGGAAAATGTCGATTCGTTTCTTGAACTAGGGTTGGCTTGCGGGTCATCAATGGTGTTTTGGCGAATGAATGCGCATTTAGAAGCCAGATAGACCCCTCTTAACTTGTAACTTTTAAGTATTTTACGTCGCGAAGGCCTTTAATTTAACATTTTAAACGAATTCAAATCGAATTCGAACGAAAAAAAAATTCTTAACAAGTGAGTTTATGGAATATTTTTGACTGTTCAAAAGTTTGAAATTTTCAAGAATTAAAAAAAAAATTACTTTTAAAAATTTTTTTTCTTTCAAATTTTTTTTTTTTTATTTTTAACGATATGTAGGTATCAAGAAAATTCTAAAAATTTCAAAAAAAATTTTTTTTTTTTTTCAAAAATTTCATAAATTTTTTTTTAAATTTGTTTTCAAAAAATTTTAAACGATATGTATCAAAAAAAATTTTAAAAATTTAAAAAAAAATTTTTTTTCAAATTTCAATTTTTTTTTTTCAAAAAATTGTTAACGATATGATCAAGAAAATTTTAAAAATTTCATACAATTTTTTTTTAATTTTTAAAAATTTTTTTTTTTTCAAAAATTTCAAAAAAAAATTTTTTTTTTATAAAATTTCGCCTTTACAAATTTTTGAACACTCAAAATTATTCTATGACCTTAAAAAGCACATAATTGGAACAAATCTAACGATATGTATAAAAACAGTGCAAGCACATTCCCAAAAAAAAACTGTTAAAAGTTAAAAAAAAATTGTAAATTATCTGCTTTTATTGTATTGTACATAAGATAAAATTATAAAAAAAAACTAGACAATATAGATTATTGAAGAATTGGACAAAATTCTCGACTTTTATTGAATAATTTTTAAATTTTTTAGATTTTTATAAATTGCAACGATAAAACAAGCAATCGCCTTTCGCTCGAGTTCTCATCAACATTCCGTCACCCCGTTTTTTTTTTTTGTCAAATCATGCATTTAGGAGGTCGAAGAGACAGCCAATTTCTTCAAATGTTCCATGAAAACTTGCAATGAGACGTCGTCAGTCAATACGGGAGCTCCGCCATCCTAAATTTGAAAGAAATTTATTAATAATTTACGAATTTTTGAGAAATTTCTATGATAAAGTGACTTCAAGTTTCATTTTTAATCAATTTTGAGAACTTGAAATCACGTCAAGATGCAATGTGTGATGACTAAATGTGTAAAAATGTGAATTGTGCGGGTAAATTAAGATGAATGTGAATGGAATGAGTGTGAAATGATAAAAAAAAATCAAAACAAAAACACTACCGCAGCATATGGAACGGGCATTGAAGACTGCATTGATCGAGTTTTAAGTGTTACAACAACAACAACAAACATGTGAGTCAATTAAAATGCAAAAAAATCAAAAATAAATGATTAAAAATTAATAAAAACAATCAAAAACATGCAAAAATGCTTTTCTCAAGAGAAATTTCCATACCTGTCCATAGGCGTACATGTTGTTATGTGTCTGCGATGGATTTACTTTCGACAACAAGAAACGCGCTTGTGATCCTCCCTGTTCCGTATCGATGTAACGTGGCATGGGGAAACGCGTTTGCAAAATTTCTTGCGCATCGTCAACCGGAGCCTGCAATAACTGCTTGAAATTCTCGTATTCGGGCATATCTTGATACTTCAAGGCACGCCATTGCGCGATCGTTTCGCCGTGGAAAATTAAAATTTGGAAAAATGTGTCCATAAGTAAAATACGATCGGGTTGAATGGAGCTCGTATCGAGCAAAACGGGCTCTGGAGGCCCATTGAATGAGTAACTGTAGAGAATTGGTTGAATCATGATCAAGGATTGGGTCAAATCTTCGCGCATCAACATGTGACGATAGAACGTTGTTTCGTCGGGCGAATTGTTGAAGACTTGCAAGAAATGCGAACGACGCAAATGATACATGAATTGCGGGTACAAGCTGAAATTCTCTGCCAAACGGAAGCTGTTTGGGTCGTCTTTCGTGTATTCGCCGAATTTTTGACACTAAAAAGAAAAAATAATTTTTTTTTATGAGAAATTTTTAATGAAAAAATTAACTTACGAGACGAATCAATTGTCTATCGACCCAACGAAGGGTATCGGGTCCATCGTCAGTTTCAGCGCGATAAACAACCATGCGAGCCATTAATACAGCAGCTGCTTCTTGATCGAATCCGGCACTTATATGATGGAGATTTGTTGTTGCATCTGCCCAACTAAAGAGAAAAAAAGTAAAATTAATTAAATTTTTCAATTTTTTTAAATTAAATTATTTAAATTTTTTTTTTTATTATATTTTTCAATTTTTAAAATATTTTTAATCTTTTTTTAATTAAATAATTGATTTAATTAACTTAATTAAAATATAAAATTTCAATAATCTCTTTGGTATTTTAGTTTTTCTTGAAGTTATTTTTTTAAATTAATTTTTAAAATTTTTTTTTATTAATTTTTTTCAATTTAAAAATTATTTATTTTTAATTTTTAAAAAATAAAAAATGAAAGTACCTAATAAAAATTTTTAAAAAATTTATTTATTTATTTTTTATTATTTTAAATTTT
Organism: Culicoides brevitarsis; assembly: GCF_036172545.1. Taxonomy (NCBI): domain Eukaryota; kingdom Metazoa; phylum Arthropoda; class Insecta; order Diptera; family Ceratopogonidae; genus Culicoides; species Culicoides brevitarsis. The sequence goes on along the minus strand of NC_087087.1, from coordinate 1,344,302 downwards.
TTCTCTGTTAAGGTTATTAAAATTTTATGAGTTTTTATGTATTTTTTCAACTGTTTTTAAAATTTTCATAATTTTTATTTCGAGATTTGTAGATTATTTTTTTTTTAATTAATTTTTTAAATTTATTTTATGTTTTTTTTTTCAACTTGAAAATTATTTTTTTATCTTATTTCTTAAAAAAAAATAAATTTCAAAAAAAAATTTGAGCTCTATTAAAAAAATTGAATTTTTTTGAAATTAAAAAATAGTTTGAGATTCGTAAAATTTAAAAAAAAAATTATATTTTTAAAATTTTGTTATAAGAAATTGTAAAAAAAAAGAAATATTTCGAAAAATTTTGGTTTTCAAGAATTTTTCATGAAATTTAATTTTTTTAACATTTTTTGAGATTCGTAAATTTTTTATATTAATTTTTTTCATTATTGAATTTTTTAAATTGTGAATTAAAAAATAAAAAAAAAATAATTTTTTAAGAAATTTTTTATAATTTGTAAAAAAATTAAAAATTTTCAAAAATTTGTCAACTTACTTTCTCGCAACTGTAGTAACACGAATCCTTCGTTGCCCACTCGGATGTTGATATTGCGTAATAAACTGCAAACATCCTCGTCCTCCTTGCGGAATCGGAGCTGCATGTTGATTTGCTACCTCAAAGAAGAATGCCATATTTGTGTTTGGCGTAAGAGCACACAATTTCCATTGAACTGTATTTCCCATGCCGATTTCCGTGTCAGAAACCGAAGCATTTTTCATATTCAACGAAACACACGATCCAATTCCTCCTTCGATCTTCAATTCACGCGAACATTTGACTTCGAGCGTTGCATTAAAAGCCATTTTGAGATCGCCTCGTCCATCGAGCGCAAAAACACGTTGATAAGTCTGCTTAAAAAGCGACGAATTAAAGGAATCTCCCATTACCATATGACCTCCTGTTGAATTCACGCATTGTTTCATCTCCAACAACCCCGTTTGATCCAACGCGCACGAATAAATGTCGATACAATGCCCATTCGCAGCTGTACGAAGTGCCAAGGCATCATAATGCTTAATTGCCTTCTTCATGTATTTCGCATTGTCTTTCGTGATGTCATGATGCGATCGAATGGGATGTTTAAGTTCGTCGTCAACAACTTGTCCGGGTCCCTGAGAGCATGGACCTCCAACGAAAAGCATAATTCTTGCTCCCGTATTCGGATAAGTGCATTCCAGCAAGCCAACAGCGATTGACAATGCGGCGCCTGTACTTCGTAACGAACGATTTCCTTGTTTGACGGGCCATGGATCGCGTTGCAATTCCCCGAGCATATCCGTTAGAGCCATATCGCATTTGTTCAAGGGTTGCAAGAAACGATTCGCAGGCGGAACTCCCGGAGTTCGTTGTTGCCCTTGTTGTTGCTGCTGCTGCGGATTTTGAGGCCCTGCCGGAGCTCTGCCAATTCCGAGCATTTCTTGAATTTGCTTCGCTGTCAAATCTTTTGTGCCTCGAAACACATAGCTTTTAGAACATCCTTCCGTTCCGAGTTCGTGCACTTGAACCATTTTTCCGAACGTAATAAGACCAACTAAAGCTGTCGGCGGCAAGAGGCTCAAAGACATTTGAAGCGAATCCTTCAAGGCGCCCAATTCTTCGTCATCCATGCAAGTATCGACGACGAAGAGAAAAACGGGAGGCAAACACGGAGCTCGTGTGATGGTATATTCGATTGTACTAAATCCCGGAATTAGTTCAGCAGGTTGTTGTTGTTCGGAAATGGCAGCGTATTGCGGAGGAAACTAAAAAAAAATGTTAAAAAATTAATGAAAATCAAAAATAATCTCCAAATTAAAATTAAAAATTTAAAAAATTTAAAAGAAAAAAAAATTACCTTATGAAAAATAATTGTTAAAAAAATTTTTAAAATAAATTCAATAATTTTATAAAAATTATTTTTAGAGAAGAAAATTTTTTATTTTTAAAAATTATCAAAATTGTAAAATTCTCAAATTTTAAAAATTCTCAATATTAATTTAAATTTTTTCTCAAAAAAAAAATTCATAGAAAAAAAATTCAATAATATTAAAATCTTAAAATAGCTTGAAAAATAATATTTAAAAAAATTAGCAAAAAAAAAATTTTTTTCAAAAAAATAGATTAATTTAATTAATGTTTAATATTAATTAATTATTTAATTTTTTTATAGTAAAAAAATATTTTTTTTCTCTTCAAAAATTTTGAAAAAAATTCCATAAATAATAAATTCAAAAAAATTTAAAATTTTTTTTTTTAAATGTTAAAAATAAAAAAATCCTATATTTAATTTAAAAATTATTTAATTTTAAAATAAAATATTTTTTTTTAAACTAAAATTTAAAAAATGAAAAATAAAAAAATGCTTTGAAATACTATTTTCATAAATTTTAACAATTTTTAAACGTTAAATAAATTGTTTGATAATTTTTTGACTATGAGATTTGCTAATTTAAAATAGATTTCAGAACATTTCTTTATAATTTTTGATGAAATTTTTATTTTTTTAGATTTTCGCGAAGAAAATTCAACTTACCGGATTCCGTTGGAAGCAAAAATTGCAAACCCACAATTTAGCCCGATAATCAACTTGACACATCGGATTCAAAATTGCTCGACAAGTGCTGCGTGTACACAAAACGGGATCGTACATGATAGGAGGCAAGTCTAAACGTTCCTTGACGGGTTGATAAAGACATCCGAGAGGCACAACCATGCGCGTTGCATCAATTCGACTCGAGGGCCAAACATTCCAGGTGAAACGAACGCCATCGCGATCCTCATTTTGCTGAATAAACTCTTCGTAAGTCGTCATTTCCGATGAAAATTTCTCCCCTTAAGTGATTGGGTGTGAATTTCAATCGATTTTCCTCACAAACAGGCAGCTATTTGCACAAACCTTCAATGGATTCGTGCACAATAGCAACTAAACTGACAAAATTTTCGCTTTTCACTGATTTTTCGCAGTGTTTTCCCCGAAAATCCGACGAAGAAAACAATTATTCGCTTTTCTTGCGAAACTCAGGCCACGTATATCGACAAAAATGAACGCCTCGTGAGACGAATGAAAATGATAAATTTGACAGATCTCATCGAAAACCAAAACAAACGCTTTGTTCAAGGAAAAAAAGTTTTTTAATTAAAATTTAAAGGAAAAATACCTCAAAATTCGTCTCAATGATGAATATGATGCAAAATAAAGAAGTCGTCGAAAATATCGGCACTGCACTGAATGCGATAAAGCGCCTTCGCACATCTGTGGGTCACGTATTTTCGACGCTTGGCAATGGAGCGGAGACAGAATCGAGTGTTGAGGATCGCGAAACGAAATTAATGCTTGAATTGCAGGAGCAACTCAATTTGGTCAATGGAAATTTAAAGTATTTTCAATGAATTTTAAGGAATTTTCAAATTTTCAACAATTTTTTTGCTTTTAGAGACACGGAAACGACAATTAATAACTTGATAGTGCCGGGCGGTGCTTTTACATTGTCCAATACTTCAATTTTGTCACACGAAACACATCCCGAGAAGCAAGCTTTGTACCCCCAATTACTTCATAGTTACAAATGGAATGATAAATTGGCGACTTACAGCATAAATGCATCGAATGTTATCGGGCAAAATACCTTGAGACGCTCATTTTTCAACAATAACAAGCGACGAAGACCATTATCGGGCAATTTGAATGTCACATCACAGTAAGTTTCTCTAAATTTTACTTAAAATTCGCATTTTTAACGAAAATCCTTTGATTTTTAGACAATTTCATCAATTCGTGAACTCGATGAATACGCAAAATATGATTGTTCGTGTGCATCGCAGTTTCGCAAGTAGTGCGATAATTCATGTAAATCTCGGAAGAGTGTTGAAAGCAGCAATTATCGTCAAAGGATACATCATTGAATGGGTTTGCATCAAGGGTTTTGAAGAATCTCTCGATAATGTTGACGATCATTGGAGCGAATCGCGTCATGCGGTATTTAGAAAAGTGCAAGATCACACACACTCGGCTATGATACACTTTTATTCGCCAAATATTCCGGAATTGTCGCTCAGAAGTTATTTGGTATGAAATTTTAATTTTTTATTGATGGAATTTCGTTTAAAATTTAATTTTTGTTTTAGATGTGGCTTCGAAGTTATATAAATTTATTCGTGGATCCCTGTAAAAAATGCAAAAGATACTTACATAATGCGCTTCCGCCAACATGGCGAGATCTCAGGAATCTTGATACGTTGCATGAAGAGTGCAAACATTAAAAAAAACTTTAGATTTTATATTAAAATTATTTTTAAAAATAAAAAAAAAATTTCATAAATCGTAAAATAAATTTTTTTTTTTATAATTCGAAGTTTTTGTAAAATTTTTTGCACTTTCAGCATTTAAAAATTTTAATAATTATTTTTTTAAATTTTTGAAATTTTTTTCACTTTAAATTAATTAAAAATTAATAAAAAAAATATTAAAAAATTTATGAATGCATTTTTTTCGATATTCGAAGTTTTTGTTTAATATTTTCAGCACTGTAAAAATTTAAAAATTTTTTTTTATTTTTTCGATTTTAAAATTAAAAAAAAAATTAATAAAAAAAAATTCAAAAAATTATAAATTCACTTTAAAATATTCAGAATTATTTATTTATTTTTTTTTTGTTTAAAAATTTAAACTTGAATATTAACACACTTTTTAAGTTCACTAAATAAAACGACAAAAAATTCAATTTTAAATTATATATTTTATTGTTTTGATGTACATTATTATCATTTATCATCATATCATATTTTATAATTTTATTTTTTATAATTTTTATTTTTTTTTTCATCTTTATTGACAGTCAAATGCATTTTTTTTTGTAATAATAATTTTTCTGATGATCAACCATTTAATATTTTTTTTTTAGATCTGTTTTTTTGTTATAAATATTAACTTTTATCCAATATAGTTTTTTTTAATTCGTTATATTTTTTATGCACGTTGTTGTTTTTTTTTTTAAATTTTTGTGAGAATCAACTTAAAACTTGTTAAATTTGAACATCATGGCAATTTACTCTTATTTTTTTTTCTCATTCAAAATTCACACTTGCTGAAAGACACGTTCTGCCATTTCGTTTCAATTGCAATTAATTTCAATGATAATAATTATTATTTATTTGTTTCCTATTAGAATATTACTTTTTTTTTATATATTGTTTAACAACAGATTTGTTTGCTTTGTAAATTGATTATTTTTAATGAAAAATAAAAAATAACTAAAAAACGATTGTTTTGATAGACCGATAAGTTTCAAATGCTAATACACATTAATTAATTATTTAATTATATATTCTAATATATACTATTTATTTTGTATTCTTTACTAATTTAATAATAATTAAGGGAACATTTCACTGGTTACGAGGGAAATTATAGTTTATTTGTTGAAATGGAAAGTTTTTTTTTTTTGAGGAAATTATTTTTTTTTTTTCAATTGATTGCAAAAACTTTTCTAACAGTTTAATATAATAAGACATAAATAGTTTTTTTTTTTCAAATACATACGAAGAACAACCACAGATTTTTCATCTACTTTCTACGTTTTCGGTAAATTTTTGTAAATTAGACAGGCGCAATTAGCAAAAATGTTTCATATTTAATTTTTAAAAATTTTTCGAAAAGTTATTTTGAATAAAAATTTATAAAAATAAAAAAAATTCTAAAAAATGTCAATTTTAAAGAAAAATTTCGTAAATGTCAATTCAAAAAATGATCGTTAAAAATTTTTAAAAATATATATTATATTAATATATAAATTATTATATATTATATATATTAATATAAATATATAATATATGTATTATATATAATAAATAATATTTAATATAATATATATTTGAATATTGTTTTTTTAATTCAAATTATATAAATTTAACTTTAGTATGTAACATGAAACATTTTTCCTCATTGCTTAAACCTTAAATAATTTAACCTGATTAATTTTTTGAGCAACTTAAGTTTCTCACAATATTTTGTATGTATTTTTTATTAAGGTTGATTTGTTTGTTTTTTAGTTGGTTACTTAGACAGACGAATTTGATAATAATTTTGTTGTTTTTTGCTACATCTCTAACTAAAATTATAATTTGATATCCTACCTAGACCTAGATTGATCATTTAAATTATAAATATTAATTTTTTTATCAATAAGTTTTTTGTGTGATTTTTTTTATACAGTAGAAATTGAATTTGTTTTTCTGAATATATTGATTGTTTGACTAGAAACTTAAAAAAAATAATAAAAAAAGAAAATTTGGAAAAAGTTCAGATAATAATGATAGAGTAGTAGAGTAGAAGATTGCCAAATTTATATTAACGATTGTTATTTAATGCTTTTTTTTCATTATTTTTAATTAGTTATCATATATAAACTACTGTATTTATTATTTTTTCTTTATTTTTATAATAATATGTATATCTTAAATATCATTTGTATCAAGAATATTGGATAAACTCTCTGTTTCCCTTTACTGTCGTTATATTTTCTTTTGTTTTTATTACTTTTTTAAAAAATCTTCTCTGATTTAAATTTTTTTTTCATATATAATATTTTGAGTCAGTTTTTTTTTTTTGAAATATTGTACAGTACACTTTTTCATATACTATATATCATGTATAATTGTATACACATCATCATATATAATATTTTATAAAGTTTATTAATCTTTTTTTTTTGATCAGAAATTTTGTCAGACTGTTGTGTTACTTCCTTACTTGTTCCTATTGTGTGTGTAAGAGTGTTTGTGTAAAGTTGGTCTATGAATTTTTAAGTTAAATTTTGTTTAAAATATTTAACTAAATACTGAAATTGCGCGAATGTTAGATTCTTCTTGATTAAAATTTTAATTCTAAATAATTTGTTAGTAATATTTTTATATAGATTTTAGATAAAAAGTAATTTTTAGTATTTTTTGTTATAAAAAGGGTCGACAAATATTATAATAATATTAATGTAATTTATTTTTGATGATTATTAAAATTAATTTTTTCTATATATATTATATGTAATATATAATATTAATATATATAATATTATTATTATTATTATATATTATTATTATAATATAATATAATATATGTTACATATAATATAGAAAAAATTAATTTTATCCGCGGTTTTATAAATATTATTAAGTTTCTTAAAAAAATGATATATTTGTATATAAAAAAGATGTTTTTTTTAAAAAAATAATTAATTTTTTAAAAATAAATGCGTTTCTTTTAATAATTTTTTATCACAAACATATATTTTGGGGTTAAAACGACCCTTTGAAAGAAGATCCAATTTTGAATATAATTATAAAAAAATAATAATTATAAATAAATATCAATAAAAAACGCAAAAGGAGTTTCATGGTGTGTTATCCCTAATTATAATTAGGAAATTTTATATCAATATAATACTATACATCTTTTTTTAAATAGTTTTCTTTTCATTTTTTTTTTTCTTAATGAGGTTTGTATTGTTCCATACATCTAATATATTTTAGTTTTTTTTTTTGTTTAATTTTAAGTTTATTCTTTTCTTCTTCTTCAAACATCACTTTTTGTGTTAAATTTATCAATAATAGTAGTATATCATAATAATATTATTTTTAGTAGAATCATTATTAATATTTTTATCTTTTTTTAAGACTCTAAATAATTTTTAGGTTTCTTTCTGACACACGTTCTTTTCTACTTATAGTCATGATTAAGTCAGAATTATACATTAATATAAAAAAATGTTAAGTTAATAAAAAAAAGTTAAATGATAGAAATATCATAAAAAAGGAAAGTATACATTAAGTTTTGTTTTTAAAACATTTTAAAAACACGAAAATAAATCAAGTTTAGCTTCTTATGCTTGGGAAGTCACGGGAGTTTGGCAATATGGACATTCGCGTTGAGTGACGGCGCAAGTATCACATAAAGCATAATGATTGCATGGTACTAAAGTCACAGAACGAGGATTTTCCTCACATATCATACATTTGCTTGCGGTTTCTACATACAACACATTATCTACTTCTTCTAATTCAGATCGTAATTTCGCCTAAAAATTAAAATTTTCTTATAAGAAAAGTTAATTTTTTAGAAAAAAATCTTACCTGTAATGTTTTTAGCTTATGCAAAGGCATGCCACGCAATTCGTTAGTCCTAAAATTAGCTGCAGATATATTTAATTGCTCAACTTTTTCCTTCAATTGCTTGATTTGGGAAAGAGCTTCGTCACGTTGTTGCTCTGCGAGTTGAATCTGAACCAAAAAAATATTTTTTTAAAGTTTTTATCGAGAAATTTGTCAAAAAAATAATTTACTTTATGATTTCTATCTTCTACTTCTTTCTGCCATACAGCAGTTTGTTCCTCCATCTTGCTAAGTTGAACATTTTTCGTTTGCAATTCTTCACGGAGACGCGTAATTTCCGACAATCCGCCCGTAACTAATGGCGACATCGAATACGATCCGTGATGAGGCTTGCTGCCGGGCGCTGATGATTGTAAATGATTATCAAATAAGCTATTTTGCCCGGGAGCTGCGTTACTAAGTTCACTATTGATGGCATTCAGTTCGGAAATGCGTCTAAAAATGCAATTCTTATAAGAATTTTTTCAAATTTCAATCAAAAAATTTTTTTACCCTAAATCCGGGCTCATTGAGAGCCCATCAAAGCCATGAGGCGATATCAAATGCGATTGGAATAACAAATTATCAGATGTTTGTCCATAGGAATTGCTTATTTTCGGTGCGGAGCCTCCGCCAAATGATCCCGGATTGCCAAAGGGATCAGTTACGCCGAATAAATTTGCGTGTTTCGACGGACTAAAACTATTCAATTGACTTCCGGGTATATTAACGGGCGCTGTTTGACCTTGTAATAATCCTAAAAATTAAAATTTCATTAAAAAAATATTTTTTTTTTACAAAAAAACGAAAATTTACCCATTGGAGATCCGGGAACATTAATAGGCGCTGATGAATTTTGCAAAATTCCTGCAGACATTGAATTATCGATGCCAAATTGTGCACTGTCGCGTCTACCAAATTCATCTAACGAATTGTCTGTGAAAAATTAATTAAATTTTTAAAAAAATTTCTTATTGGAAAAAATTTTTTTTTGACTTACGAACTCCTCCTGTGTATCCTAAATTGAAGTTTAAACACATTCGTTTGCGTTGTTCCTTTTCCAATGGAGTCAAAGATGGGTCATTGTCAATTAAAATTAGCTAAAATGAGAAAATTTATGAAAAATTTTGAAAAATCTTCAAAAAAAATTTATAAATTACCTGTTTAGTAACATCTGCTTTAGTGAAATCATTGAAAGATGTATTATTCGAATACATGTTATTAATTAAATTACTATTTGTATGATTAGTTAAGTGATTATTTTGGAATTGTTGCGACAAACTTCCGATCTTATGATGATGCAATTGTGCTCCGGGAGCCTTATTGTGAGAACTATGATTGGATCCTATACTTGATGTGCTTGCGGATTCGCTACTTTCGGCATTTCCGTTTAAATTCTACAAAAAAAATCAAAATTTTTAAAAAAATTTTCAAAATTAAAAAAAAAAAAATTAAAAAAAAATTGAAATTTAAAAAAAAAAAAAAAATTTTAAAAAAAAAATTTTCAAAATTAAAAAAAAAAAAAAATTTAATTTAAAAAAAAATTCAAAATTTAAAAAAAAAATTAAAAATTTTCAAGAAAAATGAACTTACCATAAAATCATTTGGTTTCAATTCTTTCTTTAGACTGCAACTAAGATCTGGCGGCAATGCATTCGAAATAATTTCACTCAAAGCTAACGGATTCGGAGGTCCTTCCATGTCACGTTGTGCTAATTCCTCTGTTAAAACATATGCTGATTGTTCATTCGAACAAAATAATAAATTTTTAAAAATTTTTGTCTTTAGATATCCTGTTTGAAAAACTTCACTCTTCAAGTTCAAGCAAAAGCGCAAAAAAAATTAATTTTAGCTAATTTTCTTAAATCTACGTTAATTTTAAGGATTTTTAGGTTAAATTAAAGCAAACAAAAAAAAAATATAAAAAAATTCTTTTGAACTACCTTTTCAGCTAAAAATACGTTGCAAGCTAAGTTCAAACAAAAGTGCAAAAAAACCAAAAAATTTTTTTTTTGTTAAAAATCTGACGTGATATGTTAAAGACAAAAATACTTCAAGCAGCACAAAACAAGCTATCAGCTAGTTATTTGATGCAAAAATCAAGCCATTCAAAGCAAAAGTGCATTTGGCAAAAGGCAAAAAGACTTACGTTCGACGTGTGCGAATGCACAAAAGACGCTGCGTGGGCAATAGCCTGCCTGTTGTACGTCATTGCATTTTGTGGATTTGTAGATTTCCGGATGAAATTGTTGCTCGGTACGCGTGTGACAATACTGACAATTATCGCCGGCATCACAATTTGCGGGTTCGCCCCATTCTTCGCCGTGTTTTACATTTGGACAAGGCGTTGAACTGAAATAAAATAAAAAATTCGAAATTAATAATTTTTTTAATGAATTTTTTTCAAAATAATTTTTTTTTTCAAAATTGAATTTTAACTTAATTTTTTTAAATTTTTAAAATATTTTATTATAAAAAAATTTAAAAAAAATTTTAAAAAGATTTAATTTTTTTTTTTTAATATGTAAAATTTTTCTTGCCTGATTTTATTTAAGTTTATAAATATTCTATTCATTTTAATTGTTCAAAAAAAAATATAAATTTTCATTTTGTTTCCAAAAATTCTTATTTTTTTTTGAAAAAAGTTAAAATTTTTAATTTTATTGACTTTAAATTTTTTTTTAAAATTTTTTTTTTTTAATATTTTTTTTTTTTTTTCTTTTTTAAATAAAACTCAAGGGACAAAAAAAATGAATATTTAAAAAAAATTCTTTTTAGAAATTCTTGAAATTTATTTTTTTTTTATTTTTTTTCTATATTTTCAGATTTTGCATTTTTTTTAAAATTTTAAACTTTAGGTATGTCCTAATTTTTTTTTTATAAATTTTCATAAAATTCAATTTAATCTGTATTTGTAAAAATTTTCATAATTTTTTTATTTTAAAAATTTACTTTATTTTTATTTATTTTTTAATTTTTTTGTATGAAATTTTTATTTTTTTTAATTCTTGATCTTTAATTTATCACAAAAAGTCACGAAATTTGCACAAAAAGCTAATTTCTCTTACCGATATTTAAATTTCCTCGGGCTCCGACGCTTATCTTTGCTATTATGGTATTGCGGGCACGCATATCCTTGTCTGCACAAACGCGGCGGTCTCTTGCACGGCTCTGTCTTGTAATTCGCCAACACATAATTGGTATCTTGCCATTTGGGATCTTCATTCATCAAACTACGCTCCTTATCGAGAACATTTGGTCCATTTGCCGCATCCGCAGCATTTTCGGCATTTTGCATTGCCTCCAACTCCTTGATGTCGTAAACGGGAGGTCGTTGATCGTGAATTCCGTGCGCGAATGCACAATGTTGCCCATTTTTGACGCAATTGCCGCGCGAATCTGTGTCATGTACACACATGCAAGTCTTGTAGTAACGCAAATGATAACGGCGTTCGGTGTCTCCGGCGGTGCGATGCAGAAACGGGCAGCTATAAGTAGAGAGAAAAAACGGATTCGTCATATATTTATTTACATTTCGGTTGTTTTTTTTTTGCGTTTTCAAGGTCAATCACATATGCGCGCGTGTGTTGCTATGACTATGGGAGTATGAGTGCGTCGCATAGACGACGACGACGACAAGGCGATTGAAAGTGAAAACTGCGATGTCTCGTGTGTGCAGAAAATGCCACGTTCGAAGGAGATTCGTGTCAAATGAGCAAAAAATGAAGGGAAAAAAATTTTTTTTTTTTTTTTTGGAGAAAGGAAAAATGGGAAAATGTCACCTTTGTCATTATTTTCGTCAAATCGATTAGTCGAGTCTGCGGGAAATTACGTCATGATGTGGCGAAAGCAACAATTGTTATCTGCCATCGTTCTATTTGGATCGAGACATCCATAAAAACATTGGATACATTTTTATTATTGTTATTGTACGAAGAAATGGCGTCATCTACGCGCTTCTTTTTATATCAGAGACGCACACAGGCACAAAATGTGTTTTGTTTGTTATCTATCTCGCTCGAACAACAACTGCTTGCATAATATCGCGTAATATGTGTGAGCGGAATAGCGAATGTGTGTTTTGCTTTGTGCCCGTATACGTGCTACAGACCTCCGTACAGCGCATTGTTTGTGATGGAAGCCGAAAAAAGTCGTAATAGCAGAAAAATGCAATAAAAATGCCTTTTTGCCCTTCAAAATGCACCAATTGTCACTTTTTCGCGAAATATATTCCACAAATTGCGTCTTTTGAGCCACTTCACGCCGAAATTCGTGACATTTGTGTCAAAAAACGGGCATTTTCTGTCGTCTCTGTCTGCTGTCGTCGCTTGTTATTGCAAATTAAATAATAATAATAACACTTACTCATCGCCATTTGTACAGAGTCCTGTTGTCTCGTCGTAATTCTGTGAAAAAAAGGAAAAAATAACAAGAAATTAGCCGGGTCCCATTGCGAAAGATCAAATAAAGTGCAAATTACCTGACAATAAACATCTGCGGAATAGTTGAATGTACCGTCGCGCCTTCTGTGTTAAAAAGTGAATTAGTCTCCGTCACGGCAAAAGCGCCCAAAAAAAACAAACAAATCATACCTGACAGGACGACGACGTCGTTGATTCTGAAAATGCCAATGAAAGCACACGAAGGGTCTGTGTTGGTTGCATTTGTGTTGCAAAAATGCAGGACACTGTTCGACGCGAAACTCCTTCAGATACGTATAATGGTTGGGTTTTTCCGTTTGTGGCGTCAAAAGGGCACTAATGTCATGATCGCCCACTATTAAACTGTTTGTATCAGTTTTCAAAACACTATTTGCCATGATTTCCATTGATTCGACTAACATTTAAAACACTTTTTTGAGACGATGAAAAATATCTGCCATATCTTCTATTGTACTGTACTCTAATAAGAGACAACTAACATCCCCAAGCGACGTTTTGTTGAATTAAAATTATTACGAAGCTTTGCTTTTTGCATTGGGGCTATTTGAGAATTATGAAAATGATGAGTATTTTTAAGGGTCTTTGATCAATTTTGAAAGTTTTTTATTTTTTATTAAAACTCGAGAAAAATCATGAAAATCGAAAATATTTTGAATAATATTTCATTTTTATGTTCTTTTAAAGAGATGAGTTTAGAAAAATTAAAAAAAATTAAAAATATATGAAAATTTTTTTTTATACTTTTAATTTTTTTTAAATATTTTTTAAAATTTAAATTTTTTTAAAGTAAATTCTTTTAATTTTTCCTTAAACTTTTTTTTTTAATTTTAATTTTATTAATTTTTTGAAATTTTAAAGTTCTTTTTATAATTTTCTTTAAATTTTTTTTAATTTTTTCTTTAATTTTAAACTTTTTATTAATTTTTTAAATTTGTATTTTATGATATTTTTATTTTTTTTTTAAGTAAACTTTTTAAATATTTTAACTTTTTTTTAAATTTTTTTAAAAATATTTTATGAAATTTCAATTTTTTTTTTAAATTCTTCTTATTTTTTCTTAAAATTTAAAATTTTTTGAAATATTTTTTTTTTTCAATATTTCAATTTTTTCTTGATTTTCAGATTGCATTTATAAATGTTCTCTGAATTTTAATTTAAAAAAATGTAAGTTTTCAAATATTATTAGATACTTTTAAAAATTGATTTCTTTGAAACTTTCAAATATTTTCAAGCTTTTGACTTTTTCTTTATGAATTTTATTTTTTTTTTTTAATTTCATCAACTTTGTTTTTTATGAAATTTGAGACTTTGCATTCATTTTTATCGAACATTTTAAACTTTAAGTCTTAAATTTTTGTATTTGTTTTCGTGAACTGAATTGAAAAAATGTGAAAAATGAATAAATATTCACTTTTTGCTTTGAAATTTATCAAAATTGGTTTGAAAATTGACTTGCAAGGTTCATTACGCTTTTTGGGTTTCATGAGACAAATTTTCCTTACCGATTTCTACCGAAATTTAAAAATTGAAAAAAAAATAAACAGAAAAAATCTAAAATTTTAAAATTGAAATTTGTTTCTTATGAAATTCTTAAAAATTTTTATGTAATAACTTTCGAAAATGAACACTTACCCTAAAAATTTGTATTTGTCTAAAAAGCATTTTATCATTTTAATTCGTCTCGCACATATTTAACTTTCAAAACACACAAAAATGAGCTCTACAATATTTTGCTCCAACGAGACAGTGACTCTCGAAAGAACTATCGAAAATACAGATCAGGAAATAAAGCTCGACGAAATCTGGAACGAAGCAGAGTTACAAAGATGTACATCATGGATCAAAACGCACGCTTTCAAAAATGTTTGTCTCCAATTCTCCGACGAGCTCCTAACATTCAGCATAAAAATCACCGCAGAAATCCGTGAAAAGAGCGAAACAAATGTCTTCATATTGGGCGATACGAGTTACGGGGCGTGTTGCGTCGATGAAATCGCAGCTTCTCACATTCAAGCTGACGCAATAATTCACTTTGGAAATGCTTGTCTCTCAAAAGTGACTCGATTGCCCGTTTTGTACGTTTTTCACAAGTTTTCCTTTGACACGGGAGATTTTTTGCAAAATGTTGAAGCTCAAGTAACTGATCGCGATGCGAAATTAATGGTTTTTTACGATGTTGGATACTATTATGCAATCGACGATGCTTTCGCTGCTTTAAAAAAAGTCTTTGGAAATGCACAAATCGGTAAATTAGCAATTGATGGAGTTGAACCTGACATTCTGTGTTGGTCAATGGACAAATCATCAACAGAGGATTTCACTTGCATCTACATCGGCAACGATAATCAATCGTTTTTTAACATCTCCATGGGTATCAAATGTCAAAAATGGCTTTTATATAATCCTCGATCGCGTGAATTACGTGAAACAACCATCGCAGATTCTCGTTGGATGCGAAAACGTTACTTTTACATCGAAAAATGCAAAGATGCACAATCCATTGGTATCGTCGTTGGCACGTTAACAACAAAGGGATATCTGGAAATGGTACATCACATTCAGGAAATGGCAAAAAATCGTGAAGTTCGTTCTTACATGATCTCCGTTGGCAAAGTAAATCCCGCAAAATTGGCAAATTTCATGGATATCGATTGTTTCGTGCTCGTTGGATGTCCCGAAAACACGTTGTACAACTCAAAAGAATTTTACAAACCACTCGTTTCAGTTTTTGAGATTGAAATGGCATGGAATCCCGCATGGAAAGATCAACTTCCCGACACTTATTGCACAGACTTTACGCAACTCTTGCCAAATGGAAAGCTCTATAAACGAGATGAAAACGCAAAATTCGACGAAAATGACATCAGTTTAGTATCGGGACGTGTAAGGCATATCGCTTCGGGTGAAAAACCCGAAAATGGATGTCAACAACTTCAGGAATTGTCGAAAAATCAAGTTGCTGTCACGCAAGCTGCTGATGTCTTTAATGAAAGATCATGGAAGGGACTTGATCCGGAATTGGGTAAAAATGATCCTGCCAAAATTGAACAAGGGCGAAAAGGAATTGCCATCCGATACGAGGAGAATCCGAAATCTGTGGATTTTTAAGACTTAGTTTTGTTAAGTTTAGTTTAGAATTGGTTAAATTTATTAAAAATTTTGCACCAACGAATAAGTCTCTCAAGGTCTTCTTGCATTTTAATTGGATCTTCCATATCATTTATTTTTCAAAAAGTTTCAATTCGTCAGCAAAAAGCAATGTATGATTTAAATCAAAGATTTGAAAATCAAATCAAAAATTTTTCAAAACTGATTTTTTTTTTGATTTGATTTAAAAATTAAGTTAAATCAAAACTAATTCAAATATAATAAAAAAAATTCAATTTTGAAAATTTAAATTTCTTCTGATAGCACTTCTTCGAATTTCTCCAATTGAACTCTATTTGACAAGTATGACTTCAACCATTTCAAAAAGGCGCCCCAAATACCGTATTTATTGAATTTATAAATCAAGAGCTCATGGTCTACTTTATCGAAAGCCTTACTGAAATCTGTGTAAATAGTATCGACTTGGCCTTTATGAGCCATGCTTTTTCTCAAAAATGTTGTAAATTGCGCGAAATTGGGAGAAAAACCTTTGAAATAGATAATTTAGTATTTTTCAAAATTTTTCTTATCAAGATTGTTAATGACTTGTATAAATTTTTTTTGAAAGAGAAACAATTAAAATTATATTTTATCAAAAAATCTGTTAACAATAAATAAATTAGTTTTAAAAGTAACATTTTTCCGTCAGAGATCACACAATTTACGAGAAGTACAATTTTTTTTTTTCATTAAACGACAGAAAAATATTCACATTTATCACAAATGGCATTAATTGAGAGTGACATGGGATCATCACGAGTTTTAGGTTCAGCGAAAAATGCCAAAGTATTCGAGCAAATGACTTCATGTTGCAATACGACAATTTTTATGCGATCTCCTAATTTACTCAAATCCTGATATTCCTTCGTACGAAAGCCACAAAAGTCACAATTAACGAAAAATGCATTTGCAGCTAAGGATTTCTTTTGACACAACGGGCAAATTACTTCTTCGTTCATCGCAAGTTCTGCCAAATAATTTGTATCTTCAACCAGCCATTCTTCCATTTCCTCTTCCAACTCTTTGTAAATCAGTTCTTGCAAAATTTCGTTTTGTTCAAATTGTGAAATGCTCTCTTTAACAACGCCTGTCATCATAACTCGTTCTTCCTCCATGAGATTTCGTTTTCCGAGAAAATTATTGTTTCGTCGCTCCTTGAAACGCACTCGACATTGTTGGCGCAACAAATCACGCAATTTCGGGGATCCATATTTGAAACGACTGTGAGCAGCTTCCTTGCTTTGTAATTTGCTTGCGGGACTTGTGATGTAATTCACGGTAGTAAAAGACATTTTTTCGGATGATTTTAATGATTTTTGTCAAAAATTTTGTCAGATTTTGATTTTTTTGTGAATTTTGATGTCAATAAATATTGGGCGGCAAGAATTTTGACATTTGGGTAAAATGTCAGAAAATATTCGAATCAGCAATTGTCGCATATTCTTTTGGATAAACAAAAAATTTTTAAAAAATTAAATTTTTTATAAAATATAATTTAAAAAAAATCTTTTTTGATAAAAATCATTTCGAATAAATCATTAGAATTAATTATTTTTCAAAAAAAATTATTTCAGCATAAAAAAATTTTAAATTTTGAAAAAAACTAAAAAATTTTAAATTCACGAATGAAGCGAACTTCAATTCTTATGAACACAAAACGACTGTAAACAAAACAAAACACACGATTTTTAAACAAATTTACGAAAAATTGCCTTAAATTAATGTCTCGCGATGAGTAATAAACGAAAACTTGTACAAGAGCACGAATTGACACCGAAACACAACACTCGACTTCTCACGAAACGAAGGTAAGCCATTCTCTTCCGAAATTTTCATTCAATTTCACAACTTTTCACTTTTTTTTTTTAGCAAACATGAATCTCCTCAATGTATTGTTGATCTCTCGACGCCTCCCAGCAACTGTAGCACCCCGAAATCTCAATATTCAGACGATTCATTGTCACAAGATTACTCCCCGAACGTCGCAAATGATGTCGGATGGGATTCGAAGAAACGTCCCGCTGCCAGAAAACCACGCGCCAAATCATCGAGATTCGCCGAAGCTTTAGCCAAAGAAAAGCTCGCTCGAAATCCTCTATGGCGAAGACCCTTGATGAAAAAAGAAGAATCGAAACCGAAAGATTTGTCGGCGCTCGAAAAGTTCAAAATTGGCATCAAAAAACTCGAGAGCGGAGAAAGTCCCAAATCGTCTCATTTTGGCGAAAATGCAAAAACATTCCAAAAACAAAAGGAAAATGTCACACAAAGGTTCATTTTTGGCGAAAGCGATGATTCGGACGACGAAGCGTATTCCTCGTGGAACTCCATGTTGAAAAAATTCGAAGATCTCAAGGAGAATCACAAACAATCGTCATCGTCAACAACAACGCCAAATACGAATTCGGGGCACGACGAATCATGGCGCAAGACAAAAAGCGCACAGGAACTCAAACTCAAAATCAGTGAACCGCTCAAGGATATTTTCGATGATTCCATTTCCGACAGTTTGTTGTACCAATGCACGCAACAAGTCGAAAAGAAATTGCAGGAAACGCCGCCTTCCAAAATAAAATCTGCTCTTCCAAGCAACGTCACAACTGCCGACGATGCCCTCGATAACGATTCCTTCGACGAGATGCTCTCAAGTTTTCCGTTGGAAGAAATTGTCGAGAAAAACACAAAATCCACGTCTTTCGCGAGACACAATTCCATGCCATGCCAATCTCAGATCACGTCAATTGTGGAAAAAGTGAACTCACTTGTTGAACGACATCATTCCGCGCAGCAAAAAAATAAAAAATAGAAAAAAAATAATTTGCTTCTCTTTGACTTAAAAAATTATGAAATGTATACGTTACTTTATGTAAGAAAAAAAAATAAAAAAAAAATATAAAAGACGTAATTGTGGCAAATGTTACCGTTTCATACACGTAACGAATGCAAAACGAACAAAAATTAAATTTTCTAAAGCCCTTTTCATGTCAATACACGGTAAAAAATAAATTTTCTACTTAAAAGTGCATTTTTCATTCACAAAAATTTAATAATCTCTCCTTTATCCATCTTTTAATTAGTTTTCCTTCTATAATTGCTCACTTTACGGGTTGCCTCTTTGCATGAAAACTTTCATATAAAAACATTTTTCGGTAATATTCTTACCGAATGCTGTGCGAAATTAAATGCTAATTGTCTTATTTGCAAATTTTATATTGAAATTCTCGTCAAATTGCGAAAATCAATAAAATATTGTCATAATTTTACGAGTTTTGCAAATTAATTAAAGGTACGGCAAAAGACGATGAAATTGGTCGAGTAATAAAATGGAAAAGTTTATGTTCGGGTATTTTCGATAAAGACAGATGATAAAAGTGGTTGACAAATGGATCGTAAAGGAAATATTTTACGAGTTCTTGGCGACAAACAAGTTTTTTGCTACTAAAATGAAGTTTTTCTGCATGAGTTGATGGTAAATAACATTAACAGATGTGACATTTTTAAAATATTTGTAAATTTTACACAGTTTGAGACATTCAAAAAAAAAAAAACATTAATTTTTTTATAAATTTTGCATCAATTTTAAATTAAATTATTTTTAAAAAATATTAGTTTTGATCAAAAACTTTAAGTTAAAAAAAAATTAAAATTAAAAAAAAAATTAATTTTAATTTTATTTTTTAAAAATTTTTTTAAATTTTTTTATTAAAAATTTTAAATTTTAAAATTTTTAAAATTAAAATTTAAAAAAAAAAAAATTATTTTCCAAAAAATTTATTTCGTTTTTTTTTTTAAATTAAATTAGAAGATTTAATTTTTTTTTTAAATTTTAAAATTTTTAATTCAATTAAATTTTTTATTTATTTATTTTTTCCAAAAATATTCTTCCTCATGCTAAATTAAAATCGTGAAAAATTTTGCAAGTCAATTTTTGAGCCATTTTAAGCTTAAACATAACATAAGAGAACTTGTAAGGCAATATCAATATAAAATATATAAAAAATAAAAAGTAATATTTTTAGTTAAAATTCGTGGTATACAAAAATTAAATAAAATAAAAGTCAAATAAATAAAATATTAAAAAAATTAAAAAAAAAATATTTATACCACAAATTTTGTTTTTAAAAATATAAATTTTTTAAAAATTAAATTAAAAAATTTAAATTTTTTTCTCAACTTAAAATTTAAAATTTTCTCATTCATAAAATTTTAAAAAAATAATTTTAAGAATTATTGAAAAAAATACGAAATTGTAAAATATTTTTCTCAAAATTAAATTTTTAAAAATTTTTTACTTAAATTTTTGAGACGAAAATCATTTAAAAAAATCGTAACAGAGCACAAAAACCACATTTTAACTAATTTTGTTTATGCAACTGTTGCACCATACAATCCTTTGAAATTTATTTAAATACAGGTCATGCAATAAACCTTTATGCCAGACATATTTCAAAACTTTATTATTATTATGCACATGTTTCGTCTTTTTCTCTCGAAAATTTTCGAAGTTTTTCCTCTCTCGCATTTTCACATTTTCTCTCTCGCGTACAGCTGCATCCGTTGTCCCGACAACCAACAGTCATTCATAAAATACTATCAACAACCAAAATACCGTCACATGATTCGATTCAGTCTTTCGCAGTTCGTCGTCGTTGTAAGTCATCCGTTCTCCGTTCCGAGCCACGTTCCGACCTAAAAAAAGATGTTGAAATCCAGATAAATAAAATAAATAAAAAAAAGTAATATGAAAAGAGGATCAACAAGTGAAACATTGATAAAGTAAATAAAATAGAAAATTTTTCCGCAGTACATAAATAGTTTGCCTCGGAAAGCAAAAAAAAAAAAGTTGAAAGAAAAAATAAACGGAAATAAAGCAAATATTTAAAAAGGAAAAGATATTTTAATAAAATAATAATTTTATAATGGAAAAATGCGATAACAAAAGACAGACATGGAAAAATACCACAAAAAAATAATGTAAAGGATGAGGAAATGCTTGTCCCAACATTAAAGAATTGAAAAAAATAAAATAAAAAACGAATTTATTTAAAAGAAAGAAAATAAATGCGACGCACGCTCGTTCATTCGCTTATCATTCACGTCACAATTAGCATAATTAAGGATACATTATCACACTAAAATATTCAACAAACATCGAATTTAGCACCTAATAAACCATTAATGAGCTTGTTCGAGGTGTAATATGGTAATTTTGTGGAAATTAACGAATCGCTTGATTGAAATTTAAATTGATTGCGTAATAATGTCGTTGCGATAAAATGCATCGAAAAATTTGCTTGAGGATGGATCATTAAAAGTTTACTATAAAAATTTGATTTTTGAATGATTTTCGTTTACAAAATTAAAATTATTGATGAAAGGGACAATATAACGACAAAAAATGCTTTGAACTTTTCAAACGTTTTTAAACTTTTAATTTGAAAAAGTTTGGGATTCGATAAAAAAAATAGGTCAAAATATTTTAGGCGAATGTCAATTCAATTAAAAAAAAAAAATTAAAAAATAATAAAAAAATAAATAAAATAAAAAATAAAGTAATTAAATAAATATTCGTCAATAAATTTTTTTAAAAGTTAAATTTAAAATTTTGAATTATTAAAAAAAAAATTATTCTTTAAATAAAGTTAAAAATATATTAAAACATCCAAAAATAATTTTTAAAAATTTTTAAATTTAAATTAAAAATAATTGTTTGAAAACAATTTAAATAAATAAACAATTAAATAAAAATTAAATAAAAAATTATTTGCTTATAGTAAATAAAAAAAATTATATACTTGAAAAAAAAGTTAAAAATATTTAATGACATTTTCTTTAAAAAAAAGTAAAAATATTAAATTAAATTTTCTTCAAAAAATTAAAATGAATAAAAAAAATAAATTTTTTTAAATTTAAAAAAAATTGTAATTTAAATTTATAAATATTCAATGAAATTTTCTTTAAAAAAAAGTTAAAAATATATTTTAAAAAAATCTAAATAAAATTTAAAATGAAATGAAATTACTAAAATTAAAAAAAATAATTTAAAAATTAATTACTTAATAACATGAAACATTTTTCCTCATCGCTTCAGCCTGATAACTTTTATTACCGAAAATAAAATTTTCCTCTCAATCTTGTCCATTTCCTCGAAGAATTTTATAATAAAAACCCCATTGTATAATAGCAAAAAAAAAACAGTTCAACTTTGTTCAAATCCCCTTTTGATGTCGGATTAAGATGGCTGGCTCACAGAATAAAGCTCACATAATTCCTACTTTATCAGCTTTTTCTCGACTGTAATTACCTCCTGTACTTTTACGAGGCTGAAATGATAAAATGGCAAAAAATGAATTATTTCTTGCTTTGATCAAAGAGGTCATTGATCAAGAAACTTGTTAAAAATCTGAATTTTAAATGACTTGCC
Organism: Culicoides brevitarsis; assembly: GCF_036172545.1. Lineage (NCBI taxonomy): Eukaryota > Metazoa > Arthropoda > Insecta > Diptera > Ceratopogonidae > Culicoides > Culicoides brevitarsis. The sequence goes on along the minus strand of NC_087087.1, from coordinate 1,322,137 downwards.
GTCTCCATTGTGCCGAAAAATTTTTGTTTTTCCCATCCATTTGTATTCCTTTACACAAATTAATGTAAATTAATGACTTGACTAATTTTCATATTTACGATAAATTACTCTCGCCCCCCTCTGAGGGGGACGCGTTCTTCGCCGAATGACTTTGTCAACATCTTTCTGCATCGCTGAATAGTTAATCATTCCTAACGATGTCGTCGTCGTCGTTCGTCGAGTGTCGCGTCGCATTTTATATTTATGCAAGAGACACTTACGGAATGGAATTTTGAATAGAGAATTCCGGCGAGAGAGACTTGAATAAGCAGGAAACTTTTGGAACTTTTAATGAATTAAATTCAATTCAACTGCGAAAAGAAAAGTTTTTTTAAGATAGAGAAAAAAAAATGTCAAGCTATTAAGAGGATTGTATGTCAATAGACAATTCCAATAAACTTTGTGTCCTTATTGGATTTATCTTTCTCCCGCATCTTGCACTATTTGCGGTGCATTGTTTATGTGCAAAATGTCTGTAAATGGAGCTGCAAGGCATTTATTTGTTACAAGGAAATTTACTGACAACGACTACTTCTATGGGCATCTTAGGCAATTATATGAAAGTTATACCGTAATTTTAGCACATTTAACAATGTCTGAGAGCATTCCTGTTGACCATGATGTTTGTTTGTTTTCTGCTTTCAAGACTCAGGGATGGAAAAACTTTTAATTTGTGAAATAAAATTTCCATTAAATATTTTTTTTTTTTGATAAAATGAGTCTCAAAATTCTTTTTTTTTAGTTTTCAAATTTTTTTTCAAATATTTTTTAAATATATTTTTTTAAATAATTTTTTAAATTTTTTTTTAAATATATTTTTTAAATATTTTTTTTAAATATATTTTTTTAAATATTTTTTTTTAAATAATTTTTCTAAATATTTTTTTTCAAATATATTTTTTTAAATATATTTTTTTAAAATAAATTTTTTAAATATTTTTTTTAAATATATTTTTTAATAATTTTTTTAAATATATTTTTTAAATAATTTTTTTAAATATATTTTTTTAATAATTTTTTTAAATATATGTATTTTTTTTATAAATTTTTTTGCCTTTTTACGAAAAATTAAAGTTCAGCCTCTGTCAAATAATTACGGGAATGTTGTTGAAACAACGATGATAGTGCAGATTTTCCTTGTTTTCTGTTAAATTTGATGGAAAAATGTACTTCGACGTCTTTTAAGACAATTTCGCAATTCGTTACGTAACTAAAAAGGACAAAAAAAAAATTAAATTTAGTATGACATTTTAAAAATACTTACTTTGTAATGCTCTGCAACTCTTTTTCCTTTACTTCACTTTACTTTGTTTGGATGAATTGTCAAAGCAGTTTAATTAAAGTCCGGAGAAAAAAAGGTTTAACTTCCTTCTGCGATCCAAATTCCTTTGTGGGCGCCATGTCAAAAATTGACATCAAAGAGTTAGTTGCATGAAAATCCTTCGACATAAATTTTTAAAAAAACAAACAAAAATCCGTCCATTGTACCGTTAATGACAAGCGAAATTATTGAGGTAAAAACGAGACAATATCTTTTTTTTTTATTTATCTTTTGAATTGAAAAGTTTTAAATGTTTTCATTGTGGTTTTCCATTTTAATTTAAATTTGAAGTGATTTCATGCAGAAACGCGGCAACTCTGTATTATCATTGAAAATTTATCGAGAAACACATTTTTTTTTGCTGAGTGAATTTTATTTTAAAATATTTTTGCACTCAAAACTACTTTGTGATAAATAAATCGATTTACGTTCAATTTAGCACCCAACGTAAAGTGACTTGTTTGTCTTTATGCAAAAAGAGCTTTCTTCTTTGTAAAGCATTTTGTTGGAACACACATAGATAATGATATTCTTTGAATGAATGGGAATCACCACTTCACATCTTATAGTATTTCGCTTTGCTTTGATTGTATTTTATATATTCTGTGCTTTTAAATAATACTCTTTTCTGCTCTCTATCTTTATCATTTTATATTAAGTTTCGCAGAGTAAAGTGCACTCTCTCAATTTGTTGAACTTTTGATGTTGTCGACTTGGCTTTGTGCCGCCGTTTGTAACTAAATGCTTCCTTATTATTTGCGTCTTATCTGTCTCCTTTGTTTTGTTTTTCTCGCAGCAACTTGATTCGGAAAACATTTTAAAAGTCAAAATAAAATAACACTTTGTGCAATTGAAATTATTGGGCTGTTTGCCAATGCATTTGATAGTTTTAAAAAGTTTTTGTTTCGCATTAAGTGCTGTCCATTAGAAATGCCAAAATGTAATTTGAAATCGTTACTCCCAAAATTATGCAATGCATTATTAATTTAAAGAAGAAAAAAAACACTTTTCGAATAATTTCGAAAAAAAAATCAAATTTTCGAATTTTTCGAAAATTTTAATATTTGAAAATTTTTTCGAATAAGATTTGAAGTATAATTTGAGAGTTTTATAAAAAATTAATTGAAAAGAAAATTGAAGAATATCGAAAAAATATGATTTTCGTAAAAATTTTCGAAAATTTAAACTTTTTTTTTAAACAATTTCGAAAATTTGAAATTATATTCGAAAAAAATTAAATTTTGTTTCGAAATTCATTCGAAGACAAGAAAAATAATTTTTTAATTAAATAAATTTTATTTTTTTTTTCAAAATTTGTTCGAAGACATAAAAAGTCATTTTCGAAAATTTGAAATTGAATTCGAAAAATATTCATTTTCTTTTCGAAGTTCATTCAAAGACATGAAAAATAATTTTCGAAAACTTGTAATTTTATTCGAAAAATATTTTTTTAAAATTGAAATGAAAATTAGTAATCGTATTCGAAAAATTTTATTTAAATTTATTCGAAGACATGAAAAATCATTTTCAAAAATTAAAAAAATTGTATTTTGAAAATTTGAAATTGTATTCGAAAAAATTTAATCTATTTTCGAAGACATGAAAAATTATTTTCGAAAATCATTTTTCATGAATTGACAGATGTATCTAATATTTACATATATAACATTTCATAAAGTAATGCGCATTTGTCATAAAAACTAACGAATGAGGAAATTTCCGCATTAAATGCGCTTATTCACTATTCAAACATAAAATGTTCCAAGAATTGCATTTTGTGCAAACGCTCTTAAAATAATAATGCAAACTATATCACGTTTCATTCGAATCCATTAACTCGAAAGTTTGTAGCTAGACAAATATAAGTAAATTTAGCATATTGAAAAGTTTTAAGTAGTTACGTAAAACGAAAATCAGATTACGTACAATTTGTCATGTTTTTTTCATAATTAGTTAATTTATCTATTTTAGACGTACTGAGACATCAAAGTGTTGCAAAAATTCACGCCGCACACATAAGCCGATGAATTAATTATCTCCGGAATAATTTGTGACACGTGCTAAATGAGCATCATCATCAAAAGTTGAAGTGAAAATGTAACTTTTGTGTTAAAGTTCAAAAATAATATGTTAACACAATTCGAGCATTTTGCAACGATAAATTATGTGAAAATGTGATGTTGTTTAGCCTAATGGAAATGTAAAACTTTTTGGTTTTCGCTTCGAACCACAATACAGGAATACTCTATTTTGTGTAATTTGCTGTGGATAATTATTTACACAAATACAACAAAACAACAAAAATGAGTTCATCAATTAATATTACCTTGTTAAGCAAGTGCACACAACACACAATAGACAAATATCCATGGGTGACTGATTATAATTCCACATTAATTAGCAATTTGAATAAAACGGAATTATTGGATTTGATTGCGGAGATGCTTCAAACGCCAACACCCGAAAATTTCACGGGAAATATAAGGTAAGTTACGTTTTTTTTCCCCGAAAATCACGATAAATTAAACGATTTCAAAAGATTTCCACAGAAATGCAAATAAAAAGTTTTAATTGTAACAAGTTGGAAGTTTGCAAAGCAAAACTTTGACAATTATCATGAATTCTTGGACATGATATTTATTTATTTGAACAGGAAATGAGGAATTTAAATTAATTAAAAACTTGAATTTCGATTAAAATATCATTTGAATGAATTTGAACTATTTATTTTATTATTTCAAGTAAAAAACGGAAATTTATGATAAAAAATTGAATTTAAATATCGTTGAATAATTTTTCTTTGAATTTAAATTTGTCATTTTCTTACTTTAATATTTTTATTTTTTTTTCTCCTACTTGAAGTCAAAGTTTATTATCAAACTTTTTTTTTCTTATTGAAATCAAGTTTCGAAACTGATAAGATAACATTACGCCTTATTTCTTCCTTGTTATTTTGTTACATGCAATTTTTTATATTCAATTTTTTCTTATCGATAAAGCAGGGATAAAAGTTGTTTTGTGAAAAGTTTGTGTCTCGCATTAAAATGTTTTAAAAATTAATTTTATTTAATTTACAACGAATAAAAAAATTTAATGAAAAAAAAATTTATTTTAATATTTTATTAAATAAATTAATTAATTATTCGAAAAAAAAATAAAGAAAATTAAAATGAAAAAAAAAATTAAAAAATTTAATGAAAAAAAAATTTTTAATTTTAATGAAAAAACATTTTAAAAATTTAATGAAAAATTTTTTTTCGATTTCATGAAAAAAAATTTTGTTTTCCAATTTAATGAATGAAAAAAAAATTAAAAAAAAAATAAAAAATATTTAATAAATAAAATTTTAAAAATTTAATAAAAAAAAATTTAAAATTTATTGAAAAAAAAATTTTAAATTTAATGAAAATAAAAAAAATTAAAATTTAATGAATGAAAAAAATTTTTTAAAAATTTAATGATGAAAAAAAAAATTTAATAAAAAAAAAAAAAATTTAATGAAAAAAAATTACAAAAATTTAAATGAATAAAAATTTTGAGAAAAAAATTTTTTAAATTTTATGAAAAAAAAAAATTACAATAAATGAATAAAAAAAATTAAATTTTTATGAAAAAAAAACTAAAAACTTAACAAAAGAAATTCAATAAAAAAAAATTAAAATTAAAAAATTGAATGAAAAAATTTTAAAAATTTAATAAAAAATATTTAAAAAATTCAATGAATAATAAATTTTAATGGCATGAAAAAAAACTTTTGCCCTTCAATTTCGTTATCAGAATAATATCAAAGTTCATTCATTCAAACTTTTGAAAAAGTTAATACAATTCCGATTCCTACAACTTCCTTTTATTTTTTTTTCGGAAGTTCCTTGCTAACATTTCCGGTTAACAAGACAAAATTCAATTTTTTCGATGCACACAAAAAAAAAGTTAGTCAAATTTTGCATTTCTGTCGGTCAATCAATGATCTATTGAAAAAAATTCAAAAAAAAGAGCGAAAATATTTTTTTTTCAAATTCAATGCTTATCTATCAACACTAAAAATATCTTCTGAAATGCTAATTTTTCACCTACTTTTAATAACAAAAAAAAAAGTACAAAATCCAATTTTAAACATTTTTCATTTCCTCACGAAGAAGCATCGTTCAAGTGTCAAAATGATGCATCGATAAAATGCTCAACATCTGTTCAATTGATAAATTGATTTATTTAGTATTCGACAAAAACGGAACCATTTCTGAATTAGATTAGTTTTAAACGGCACACGCACGGAATCAACAGGCATCAATTCCCAAAATGTGCGTTTTTTGCAAAAGGACATCCAGTTGATGTTTCGTCGTGTAAAATGAACAATGGCTTTAATTTCGTGTCATCAATTTTCAATTATTTACATTTAATTACAGCACTTTGCAATCACACAAATAATAAATTGATGCTATTATTAATTATAAATTTTACGTGTGCGTGTGTTATTAAATGTCATAAATTATGTTGGTTCGTGTTTTTATGCATTTTTCGTTTTATCGCTCTGCCGGAGTATTCGATTTCAAATTATTGTGTAATTATATGCGAAACGAATCCTGCATTATAAATCATCCCCTGTGTGCGAAGAACATTCATCTGTTGAAGCTTATATTGTAAAATGTTCGTAAGACGCTACGAAGCAAGGATTTCGAGACATATATTGAAAACTTTAATCCTCCGAGAGAAACATGCCACTTGAGCTTGTGGACAAATTTATTTTAAAAGATTATTTGCTTTCACTGATTGTATTTGATGTATCCGAATGAATGAAAGTAATTTTTCTCTCTTTCTGATATTTTTCTTTTCTTCTTTGCAGAAATTATATTACGAGCTGCTTATTTTCGCATCCACGATTCGAGTTGCCGTTCTATCAACAACTGATATGGATATGTCTCTTCAGCGCAATGTTAGGTAAAATTATTATTGACACAAGCTATGTTCCTCTTCTTTGCCATGATTTTCAGATGTGTGTGTGTCTTTCTTGTTTGTTTACTTTTTAGTTGTTGCTATTAGTGGGAACGCCATTGTTATTTGGATCGTACTTGGTAAGTTGTCTGAAAAAAGAGGAACATTTTAATGCTATGTCGAACAAACAAGTGCGTTAAATGCTTTTTGTTACGTTTAAAAGACACTTGAAAGCATATATGGAAAAAGAGAGAGTAAAATTTAAGAGGATTCAAACAACTTTAAAGTGTCTTGTTTTGAATTTTTAATTTCTGAAAATTTTAATTTTTTAAAAGATTTAAAAAAGAAATGAAAATTAAAAAAAAAAATGATTAAACAAAATTATTTTTTTTTTGTTAAATTTAAAATTGAAAATATTTTTAAAATTATTTTAAAAATAATTCATTTAAAAAAATTAAAAAATATATTTATTTTTAATTTATTTTAAATTTAATTTTATTCTATTTTAAAATAAAAAAAAATGTGAAAAAAAATTGAAAATTTTTTAAAAAGTAAAAAAAAAAATTAAAGAAATTTTAAAAAAATTATTAAATAGGTATAAATTAAAATATTTTTATAAAATTATTTCAATTAATTTGAAAAAAGTTATAAAAAATATATTTATTTCTATCTTTTTTAATTTTCTTTTAATATATTTTAAAATTAAAAAATTTTTTTTTTATTAAATCAAATAAATTTAACTGAATTTTCACCAAAAATATATTTATTAAAATTTTTGAATATTTATGAAAATTTATTTTCTTTAAAACAAAAATGAAAATATTTTTGAATAATTAAAAAAAATATTAAAGAAAATTTTTGAAAATTTGTAATTTTTTTTAATTAAATGGAATCAACTAAATTTCAACCAAAAATTTTTTTTTTAATTTAAAAAAAAATTAATTAAATTAAATAAATTATTTAAAATTTATCAAATTAAATAATTTTTTAAAATTTAATTCAATTATTTATTGAATTATTATAAAAAATTATTTTATTTTATTTTAAATAATATAAAATAAAATGATTAAAAAATTTAAGAAAAAACTTCGAACATTTTATTTTACAAAAAAAAAAAAATAAATAAAAAAAAATTAAAAATAAAAAAAATTATGAACATTTTTAATAAAAAATTAAAAATATGTAGGAAGAAGAAAATAAGATAAAATTATTCATTCTTAAGAATTACTCTTAAAATCTCATTGTGAGTCTTGAAAATTAAAAAAGAACATTTTCATATGAATTTTTATTAAAAATTAAATTTTATTGTTAGAGACTCTTAAAATTTTACCTCTTGAGTTTTCCATTATTTGTTGTCACGACAACTCAGATAACATATTCAACGCATCGCAAAAAATCTTTTTTTTTTTTCATCAACTTCAATACACTTGCTTCACTTGTTATTTGCCTTGCATATGTTACCTGATGATGAAAAATAAGAAATTTAACACGTACAAAAATTTTTTCTTTCATTTTTGCTTCTTTGTTTCCCCTTGTTTGTGGCACGTGCAAATTTTTCGCTGCAGCACATCGTCGGATGCGAACAGTAACAAACTATTTTCTGCTCAATTTAAGTCTCGCTGATCTACTGATGTCGACTTTAAACTGTGTGTTTAACTTTATCTTCATGCTGAACTCTGATTGGCCATTTGGAGCTGCCTATTGCACGATAAATAACTTTATTGCGAACGTCTCCGTGGGTTGCAGTGTCTTCACGCTGTGCGCAATTACGCTTGACAGGTGTGTATAATCCTTTTTATGTCTTTTTATTTTTTTTTATTTTATGAAAGGTATTGAAACAAACTATTTATTAATTAAAGTGTCATTCTCAACAAAGTCGCTTCTTGCAATTGAGTGTTAAACCGAGAGACGTGCCTGAGACACGAAACAAAAAAAAAATCACAATAAAAATTAAACTTCAACAAGTTGTTCCATTTTGCTCGAGTGCCTTAATAAATAAACTAAAAACGAGCAAAATTGTTGTCATGATACCAATTTTTTATTTTTATTAAATATTGTGCATATGATGTTTGTTATGGGAAAACTTTGAAGTTTATCGCAAACATTTTCCAATAAAAAATTAATTAATTTTAAATTATGTTGTCAAAGTTAGGTTCTGCGACGAACGGTGTCACTGTGCACGATGGTAACAGTTTGCACGCGCATATTGGGCGTCACGAAGTTGGCAAGTTGATCGGCGCCCGTGCGAGAAACGCGATCGAACGGATAACCCATGGGACGTCTATCGGGATATTCACGATCACGAATTCCGCAGTAAGCAGCAGCTTGGTTGCAGGCGCCAACGAGATTTTGATCGACTTTGTCGAGTTCGAAGTCGGAAATCATGACGAATAAATCGCATTGCATGCCGCCCGGAGTTCCGCGGGGAATTAACATGTGTTGAGGCCTGTGAAAAGGGATTTTGTTAGTTCATGAAATCATTTTAAAAGTTAAAAAGAATGAAAATTTTTGAAATTTTTGGAGAAATTTTTTACATTTTCGAAATGTGTCGAAAAAAAAATATTTGAGTCTCAAAAATGTTAAAAAATTGAAAATTTCAGAAAAATTTAAAAAATTTCATTAAAAATTTTTAAATTGAAAAAATTAATTCACATTTCAAGGAAATAAATTAATTTAATTTAAATTAAAATTAAAAGAAAAATAATTTTTTTAATTAAAAAAAAAAGATTTTAAAAATTAAATCAAAAAATTTGACTTTTCGTTAAATCTTTTATCTCTGTCATATGTTAAAAATTTTAATTAAGAGATTTTAAACTTGAAAATCCAATTTTTTACATTTTTCTATAAAATTTTAATCCTGATTAAAAGATCAAAAATTTAAATTTTTAAAGAAAATTTTAACTTTCTTCATCTTTAAAGCTAAAAAAATGAATTTTTAAAAAAATTACCATCCGCATCCACAGAAATTGAATTCAGCTTCTTCATCTGTTCCTGCTGCGGGACGATTTTGATCCAAATTACGGAAAGTTTGCTCAAATGGAACAGTAACAGTTGATGCTGTCGAGTTCTGACGAATAACATTTGTGTTTGGATTCACTAAAAAATTTAAAAAAATTATTAAAAATTTCAAATTTTAAAAAAATTTTAAATTTTAAAATATTTAAAAATTTAAAAAAAATCAAATTAAAAAAAATATATTTTAAAAAAAATTCAAAATTTAAAAAAAAAATTAAAATTTTAAAAAATTTCAAATTTTTAAAAATTTAAAAATTTTTAAAAAAATTTCTTAAAAAAAATTCTTACATTGCACAACGAATTTATCGAGTTCGATCATCAACAAACGCTGATCCCTGAACAACATTTGAACACCGCGTTCGTCATTTTTGGGTGCCATAAAAACGCGACACATGCCCAAACGAGTTGCTCCCGTACGATTTTCAACTTGCAAGATCAACGTGTACGGCGTATGATTCAAATGCGTAAATCGCACAAAAACATTTCCGCGTGGCGCAAAATCAACTCCTCGCGAAAAATCGACATCGCTTTGATTCCAAAACGTTTGGAAGGTATTTGGTTTGCCGCCTTGCGACGTAACTTGAATGGCAGAGACTTCAATGCCGGGGAACGTCAATTGCTCCGTCGTGTAAGCTGGCAGCTGTTCTTTGTACTCTTGGAACATGTCGTCGACGAAGGCATGCCATCTGTAGAAAACGGGATCACGCATTGCTGTTGCCGTATCGCCCATCACGCCGAACGATTCGAGATGTTTGTGATTCGGATCGTGCGCATACGACAAAAAGACGTGACCAAAATTGTGCATGTCGCCGTACGTTTGACGATTTGGCGACAAAATGCTCGATTCAATCATATTTCCGAGCACATCGATACCGCTATCGGTACTTCCATCCGCTACGAGAGGAATGCGTTGACCTGATTCGTTGACGGCAGCTTGTTGATGAATTGCTTCGAGGATTCTGTCACGCCAACGCTCCAAATCCGAGACATCTTGACGAATTTGATCGAGTTCGCGATTCAAATCTTGCAACACGGAGTTATCAGCGCGCGCAGGCCAGGCACGCGAAGCCACGGAATTGTCCATTTTCGGGAAATATCCTTCGGGAATGGGTTCTCGGAAGTTGTTGAAGCGCTTTACACGCGCCAATTGGTTGCCAAGTCGCTCGAAATTGTAACGTGCAACCATCTGCAATCGAAAAAAAACACAAAAGAAAAATTACATTTTTTTCACTTGAATGGACAAACATAAAAAACGTTAAATTTCACGAAGAATAATGCAAAGGATGAATGGATCTGACACTGACATGCAATAATTCTAAATAAAACGTGTCAAAATTTTATTATATCGACAGATCTCTTATCGTCTTGACTCTTATCCTACTAATATTAAATTCAACATAGTTCGGAATAACTTTAAGCACTTTTTTCTCTCTTGGCTCGTACGTGCCTTATCATCACTTAAACTCACTTTATGGACTGTTTGGTTTTTTTTTGCCTTGACGTGGTTTTTCGTTGTCTCATATACGAAAAATATTTACCTGAATGGACAAAGAACGCATTAAATATGCACGATGGCTCTTTTTGCAACTTCACGTGGGTGAAATTAAACCCCCTGTTGCTTCGGATGCCCTACTTTTGAAGTTAGATAGTCTTGTTTACAAGTTTTCAAAACAAAAAATTACTCGACTTTTGTATGAAAACGACTTTCTTTCAGTTGCATAAATTTCCATTGTTATTCACAACAAGCAGACTCATCAAATTTTATATTTTGATTATGTACACATCGGAGAAATTTGTATTCTACTCCCATATCGATAACGTATTAATAATAATGGTTTAGCGAGAAAATGAACCGCATGTCGTTAAAAAGTTCAATATGGGAAAATTGAAATAAATTTTAATGGAAAAAAAATTTATAAAAATTTCGAATAATAATTTTTTTCTGTTTTTCGTAAAAATAAAAAATTTAAAAAATTTGTCAAGAAAAAAAAATTTTTTTGAAGACTTTTTGATAAAAAAATAAATTTAAAAAAATTTTCAACTTTCAACTATCAAAGTTAAAAAAAAAAATTTTTTATTTTTTCTCAAAAAAAAAATAATTTTAATAAATTTTTAAAAAATAAAAAAAATTTAATTTTAATAAATTTTTAAAAAATAAAAAAAAAATTAAAATAAATGAAAATTTCGACATTAGACTTCTATATAATATTTTTTTTCATTTTTACTCAAAAAATAATTTTAAAGAAGTAAATATTTATTTTTTGTAATTTTAAATGAAAAAATCTTAAAAGTTAAATTTATACAAATTTTTTCTCAAAAATTTTAATTTTTTAAGATTCTTTGACATTACATAAATTTTACAGCTTTCAGAAAAAAAAATTTTAAAGATAAAGAATTAACAAAAAAATTAATAAAAATTAACTTCTATATAAATTTTTTTTTCAAAAAAATTATTTTAAGAAGTCACATTTTTTTTTTTGTAATTTTGGATAAAAAAATCTTAAAAGTTAAAATTATTTAAATTTTTTTCTCAAAAATTTTTTAGACCTTAAAAATTTACAAAAAAAAAAAAATAAAATAAAATAAAAATTAAAAATTTTCTTATTTTTACTCAAAAATTAAAACTTTTAAAATTTTATTTATAAATTTTTGTCACTTTTCTCTCAAAATCGCATCAATTAGGACAAAAACTTACCTGTTGATGCATATAGTAGAACAATTCTCCTCGTCGTGACTTGTTCACCTTAAATATATAGATTAATTGAAAAGCATTTATCGTAAAAGTAGAAATATGTCTTTGGGGGATCAACTCACCAATGAAACCATCGTCGCTTCGAATGGATAAACCAAATGCCTGCAAAATTTATATATATATCATTTATGCATGAAAACGTAAATATTTTCGGTAAATTAATGGATATTGAGGGAAAACACATAGATTTAATATCGTAAATAGTACCAATGCCAATGATGCAAGTTTACGCCCAAATCTTCTCGGAAATACCACAAGCGATGTTCCGGATCCTTTTTTTGAGAAATGAAAATTATTATTTTTCATGAGAATAGACAATTACGACATACCAAATCTGAAGCTGTGTAATCACGAGGAATCTCAATGGGCACTCGCATTTGAGCATTTTCCTCGTTATTGACGAATGTTTCCTCACGTAACTTGTTGAAAATGGCAGAGTCGACGAATTTGTCGGGGAAGCTTTCAGCTAAGCTTGGCAGAGGAACGTTTTTCGTATCGGGTCGATGGAGTAGTGCAACAGCTATGAATATTAAATGTAAAATTTTGATTAAAAAAATTTTTCAATTTGGGGAGTTTTTAATCAACTTGTAACAATTTCACTTTTAATATTCGTTTATAGAGTTTTCAGAAAAAAAAAAAAATTAATAATAAAAATTAAGTTAATTAAAAAATTCAAATAAAATAAAATTAATTAAAATTTTTTATTTAATAATAATTTTCCATTATAAAAATTTTCAAAATTAAAAAAAATTAATTAATTAAAAATTTTCAAATAAAATTAAATTACTTAAATAATATTTTATATTTTAAATAATTATTAATTTTTAAAAATTTTAGCTTATTATAACTTTTTTGAGAAGTTTTCAGAATTAAAAGTTAAAAGTTTTATAAAAAAAAGTAAATCATAAAAATTATTAAAAATTTAAAAAATAAATATTTAAAAAAAATAATAAGAAAAATTTAAAAAATCAATGAAAAAAATGAAATTAAAAAATTAATTTAAAAAATTTCTAATAAAAAAAAACAATTAATTAAAATTTTTATTAAATATTTTTAATTAAATAATTTAAAATTTTTCTTTTATTTAAACAAAAATTAATTAAAAAGCTTATCAAAAAAAAAAATAAATTCTATTTCCGTAAAATTTTAAACATTATATCATAAGTGTCAAATATTAATTGAATAATTAACTTACCCAAGGCATATTGAAACAAATAAGGGTTTACGCGATCTCTCGCATACGCAGCAGCACTTTGCAAATCGTTAACAGTGCGCATTCCTGTGAAAAATTTAATTAGCATTTGAAACATTGTTACGCGGCAAAAAACTCATATCACGAACAAAATGATTGAAAGTTATCAGAGCACGATAATACGATGAAGAGATGCTTGAACAACAAAATGTAATTTTATTTATTTTTATTTTATTTATTTTGTTTGAATGACCATTCATTTTAACCTTTTTTTTAGCGTATGAGAGAGAGAGAGTAAGAGGCGAGATTATCCTTACCGATAAAAATGTCAATCAAACGTCCTGCGATCTTCCGATGTCTCGGTATCCAAAGGGAGAATTGTTCGTTGCGCCCGAGCGCCATCACAGGTCTCATATCGGGCAAACTGATGTTCGAGACACGAATTTCTTCGCGTACATCGCCAAACCGATTGCTCAGCTGCGTCCCAATCGGCTTGTAACGCTCCGTGAGAAAGTTCTCCGGCACACTGAAGATAACGTTATCTCCCTTTTTAGCGAAAATCGGTTCGCGTGGTCTCTCAAACATGAGAAGGAGATTCTTTTTAATCTTATCATCTGCCATTATCGTAATTAAATTTTCTCTTTCGTTATTTACCGAACACAAAATAAATTTTTATATTAAAAAAAAAGTCCGTTACGAAGGTCCGCACAAATCAAGAGCTCGTTAATGAGTGCACTGAAGAGTTTGATGATCCCCTGGTTTTTATACAAAAAAATGAAAAACCACAAACCGAGCTCTGATGATTTTTTTTCTTGTTTCTACGTCGCTTCACGATATCATCGAGGCCGATTTGTGTGAAATATCTGAAACGGAAAGAACACTAATTAAGATTTATTTAATAAATTATCGTGGAAAACAATGAAAAATGCGATAAATTACCTTAAAGTGCAGTGTAACGTGAAAATTCAAGAGGGAAATCTTCATGAAAACAACATATCCGCATTTAAACCATTTTGAAAGCGAAAACAATTCAAGATGAAACAAATTAAATGACCTTTAAAAAACTTTTTGCAAACCTTATCAAAAATATACCACAAAAGTGAAAAATTGTACAAACAAACGACTTCCCTACCACAAAAGCAGAAAAAGGTAAAATAAAACAAAATAATAACAAACTTTTAGAAAGATAACAATTAATTAAATCAGAAAAACTACGAGGAAATGCAAAGAAAGCGAGTACTCAGCAACAAAATGGAGCAATGTTTCTCGGGGATTTTTATTGTGAAACATTCATTATTCATTACAATTATGTATTTAAGTCATGTTTATGTTTATTCGGTCCTTGTTATTGTTTCATTTTATGTTTACTTAAAGGTAAATGCAAACAGAAAAATTGTTTCACATTTATTTTTTTTTTTTGAAAATATTGAAATTATCGAGATTCGATGCATTTTAATTCTAAAAGTTGAATTAGCATGGAAGCGATTTTCAAATTTTTAACGATCAATGTTTTTAAATTGACATTTTTATGATTAAAATTTAAGATAAAATTTTTTTAAAAAAAGTTTGGATAATTTTTAATTTTGGTAAAAAAAAAATTCAAATTAATTTCATTTTTTATCTTTACTTTATACTTAACTTGAATTAGCATAAAAGCAATTTTAAAATTTTTAATGAAAATTTTTTAAATTAGAATTTTTAGATCAAAATTAAAGATTTAATTAAGAAAAAAATAAATAAAAATTAATGTTAAAACATTTTTTGGTAAAAAATATTGAAAATATTTTCAGATACACGAATTAGCATAAAGGCGATTTACAAATTTTTAGAGAAAATTATTTAAATTGACATTTTTTTTGATTAAAAATTTAATTTAAATTGATTAAAGCTGTAATTTGAAATATTTAAATAAAATATAAAACATTTTAAGTTTTCTTTTAAAAAACATATAAAATTTATTTTTATCTTCTGATATTTAACTTGAATCAGCTTGAAACAATTTACAAATTTCAATGAACATTTTTTTGATTATAATTAAGAACTTAATTTGAAGAAAATAAATTAAAGATTAAAATTAATAAGTTTTAAGCTTTCTTTAAAAAAAAACATTTAAAACTTATTTTATTATTTTTTTAATATTAATGAATTTTTAAGCAAAAATTCGTAAATGTCAATTCAAAAAATGACAGTTGAAAAATTTGAAAATCGCCTTTTTGCTAATTCAAATGAGAAAATTCAAGTTCAATTTGTTATTTTGGAAGATATGCAACATTTTCTTATTGTATCTACCTTTTTATGTTAATATTATGAATATATGTAAGTTTACTTTATCTAATGGAAGCGCCCGTCCTTTTATTGCACGTCATAAAATTAATGAAGTTGTAAATCTTTTGCAGGTACATTGCCATCGTACGTCCCTTGCAGCATCGCACTTCGCGAAAGAAAGCCCGGATATTTTTGCTGATAATATGGGTGTCAAGCTGCCTTCTCGCAGCGCCATGTATCATGTACTCGACGACAATGACAAAAACGTACGTTGCGAAGAGATGAGATGCCACACAATGCATAAATGAATGAAAATTAAGCAATTAATTTATTTTATTTTTGCGATCGTTACAGATACATGAATGGCAAAAGTCGCACCGTTTGCTATATGTTATGGCCCGATGGGCGCTATCCGACATCGATGGCTGATTATATGTAAGTGATAGGTGTCGACAAAAACAAGCGATAAATCAGGTAGAAAAATACCGAGTGCGAACGCGATGGAATGAGATGAAAAATTGAATTACGATTTATTTCAGGCAGTAGGTAATTTAATTTTCTCGACCTCTTTTTTCAGCTACAACATTGTATTTTTAACGGTGACCTACGCCATTCCCATGATGATCATGTTAGTTTGCTACACGAGTATGGGGCGCGAGCTGTGGGGCAGTCGATCGATTGGCGAACACACGGAACGTCAAATGGAATCGATGAAGTCGAAGAAGAAGGTCTGTACTTTTTTTTCTTCTTAAATTTATCCGCATCATGATTTCGTAATAATCATCATTTTCTTATGAATATTTATCTTTTTCGCAAAAAAAAAATCTATTTTCAGGTCGTGCGAATGTTCATCATCGTATGTACCATTTTCGCCATATGCTGGTTGCCTTATCAATTATTCTTCATTTACGCGTATCATAATCCGAAATTCACTTCGAGTTCTTACGCGCAGCACATGTATTTGGGCTTCTATTGGCTCGCCATGGCACAATCAATGGTAAATCCAATTATTTATTATTGGATGAATGGACGTTTTCGTGTGTACTTTCAACAAGCAATTTGCTGCTGTTGTATCCGATTTCTCAATATACCGTCTGTCGCGGCGAAAACGGGCACGAGAAAATTAGGAACTGGAGGCATTTTGAGCAAGAAACAGTCGCATTCGGAGTTGGGTCGAACGAAATCTGGTAAGAGAAAAAAATTGATCTTTAAACTTATTTTCGTTAATGAGAAATTTTCACAAAAAAATAATTCTAAAAAAAAATGAAAAATATATCGAATGAAAATTTAAAAAAAAATATAAAAAGTTCAAAGCGCTTAACTTTAAATTCATTAAAAAAAAATTAATTAATTTTTTTAATTGTCAAAATTTTCGTTTAAATTTGGTTAAATAAATAAAATTTTTTAATTTAATAAGTAATTTTTTTTAAATAAATTAATATTTTAAATTATTAAATGTTCAAAATCAATTTCTAAAAATAATTTTCTTAAAATTTATTAAAAAAAAATTAAAATTTATTTTTTTTTATTTTTTAAGCAATTTAAAAACTTTTCCATTGAAATTGTTTTTTTTTAATTTTATTTAAATTTTCAAAAGCATCTCAAATTTAAAATAATTAATTTTTCGATTTAAAATTTCTCTAAATCATTTTTTTTTCCAAATAAGATAATTTTTTAGTTAAGAAATTTTCACATACCTAATAATTTTTAAATCTTAAAAAACAATTTTAAGAAAAAATTATAGAATTGAACTCAAAAATTTTTTTTTAAATCAAATTTCAAAACTTAAATTTTTACAAAAAAAAAAAAAAATAAATAAAAAATAAAAAATATTTTAAGGCAATGAAATAATTTTTTAATTTTATTTTTTTTATTAATTAATTTTATTTTTTTTTTGAAAAAAAATTTTAAAAATTAAAAATTTCAATTTATTTTTTTTAATTTCTCAAATATTTTTTCTTTAAATAACATTTTTCTCTTAATTAATATTTTAAAAATTCTTTTAAAAAATTTGATTTTTTTTTAACAAATTTAAAAATAAAGCTTCCAATCAACAAAAATTTCTAAATATTTTAACAAAAAAGTTACAAAATTTTTTGATAATTTGAACTCAAAATGAAAATTTTTGTTTAAAAAATTGAATATTTTTGATAAAAAATCTCATTTTATAAGAAAACTTTCATTTTCAACTCAAATAATTTCAAAGTTTCTCATTTCGCGACACTGAATTATCTTCCGTGCTATTTGAAAATTCTATCTTCGATGTCCTCTATTGTTCTGAAAAATCTAAATATTATTATGCCAAAATATTTTCCTTGCATATATAATTAACTTAGCTGAAATTGCACTGCACCATATAGGTCGTAGTAGTAACAATAATAATCGTTCTATAAATTGGCATCAATCGACAATTCAGTCACGTTTGCACACGAGTAGCAGCATGAGACACCATCATCATCATCAGCATCAGCAACAATATCATCTCCATCACTCGTCACGGAACGAATCCATGTCGCCATTGAAGAAGGTACCAAATGAGAATAATAGTCTATTAAGTGTTCCATCATCTTACACACAAACAACGGCATCGCCCGTACCGAACAACACGAAAAACACATCGACAGAGGAGATAATGGATTTTCCTCCGACACCTACGGATGCGTCGCCTTTGTCTTGTACATCGCCTGCATTGACAACAACAACGACAAATGTTCCCGTTACAACTACCAATCTATTCAAATTTTCATGACACTCGCATTTTGATTAGGTATGTAAAAATGTGCGTTTTTTTAAATTTCACGTCACACCCTGCCAATTCTTAAATTATAAATAAGCAATAAAAACGGGAATTTTTTTCCTTTTTTTTTTGCTGCAATGACGCACAATTTCCCGTTCCCGCCGTGAAGGAGACGTCACTTGGGCGCATTTCAAAGAAAATTGAGATATCACTCAACGAAACGTTAAATTAATTCATTTGACCTTCACACACACACAAAAATAGCTAAATTGGATTTTTTTCGCTATTTTTGTGTGTGTGGGAATATTGATGGAAAAAAATGATCAAACGTCAATTTTTCTAAAAGAAAAATAAAAGTTCTGTCGGAAAACATGAAATTCATTCAAACTAACTGAAATTATTATCGAAACATAAACTTTTTTAATCTAAAACATATTAAACTGATTTTTTCGCTTTTTTTATGAAGTGAAGGTACACAGAGATTACGGAAGTTATAATCGTGTGGAATATCAAATTTATCTTTGAACTTGTAATTTCCGAGAACCGATATAAATAACTGTCGAAAAAAAAAACAAAAATTCTCGCATAAAATATTCATGAGAGTGTCGAGAAATTTTCGACCCTGTCTATAAATCCTCCAGTGAATGCGGCAAAGATAAAGAGTTAAATAACAAAGAAATATAAATAAAAATTTTTCATATTTTTCTCGACACTGTGTACGAGCTTTGCATAACTTTACTTTACTTTAGTATTTATTAATAAATACACTTCATAACAAATAATGTTTTGCTCTTTATTTTTATTCGTTTTTTTATAAAATTTACATTGCATTTGCCCATAAAATTTTGAAGCAAACGCGTTTTTGTCGAAATTAAACGTTTTCGAGCATATGTTTCATGGAGAAATATGTTAGTTTTGACGTCCCCGATGTTTTAAGCGAAAAAAAATTTTTTTCAGATATTATCATTGAAAACTTCATTTTTTATTATTAATTTTTTTATATTCTTTATTTTTCTTTTTTTATATTTTTTTTTTTATTTAATTTTTAAAAATATTTTAAAGGCGAAAAAAATTTTTTAGAAATTCTCATTAAAACTTCATTTTTATTATTAATTTTTTAAATATTTTTTATTTTTTTATATTTTTTATTTATTTTTTAAAAATATTTCTAAAATATTTTATAGGCGAAAAAAAATTTTTCAAAAATTCTCATGAAAACTTCATTTTTTATATTAATTTTTTTTATTTTTTTTTAAATTTTTTTTTATTTATTTTTTTTTAAATATTTTTTTTCGTTTGTTTGTTTTTTTTTGTAGAAGAAAAAAAATTCTGCACTCGTTAATTTTGTATGATTCTGTGTTTCGACGTCGTAAAAAGGAGGAAAAATACTTTTTTAACGCTGTCACGGGGGAATGCGGGTATTAAGAAATACATTTTTCTTCAGACAGGTGCGATAATTTGATTGTTTGGATTTCGCGAAAGGGTTGAGAGAGGCTTTTCAAGATCCATTTCGAATACATAACCTCAAAAATTTTAAATTTTTAGACTCAAAAGACGTTAAAAATTCTAAAATCATATTTTTTTGTTGAAATTTCGATGAAAAAGTTCCCTCAGGAACAAAAGTTGACACTCATGACACAAAATTTTGTCTTTTAAACGTTCAACAGGCATGAAAAAAGTCTCAGAAGACACAAAAATCATCAACTATCATGTCACCCTACAACATCTTCTATTCAAATATGAGGCGAAATACTTGGAATATGTATGAGGTTAAACCTTTGGAGCAATTTGTTATCAAGTAGAAGAGAAATATTTATTTGTTGATAGCGAGAAACCACATTACACACACATCGTTGATAAAATAAAAAATAGTTTAGACTATATTTTTGTTTCGAGTTTAAATGAAACTTTGCCATATGCATAACTCTCTATCTCCATCTACCTCCGAGAAATCCTTTTTAATAAAAATTTATTTCTTTCAGAAAAACTACTTGGATTGAGCTTCAGGATATTTTACGTCGTCTCGTCATCAGATTGGAACACAGGAAGGATGTATGTTGTTCACTCAATTGAAAGCTCAGTTGCAAGTGTTCCTATGAAAAAAAAAAAAAAAAAAAAGAAATATCAAAAAATTGAACAAAAAAACATTAACAAGATGTAATATACGAGTACCTTCTTGAAACTGCAGAGAGGATAAAAATATAAAATTTATTTATTTTTTCGTTAAAAATTGTTTTTGCTCCTACTCGTGCAGTGAAAGATACTCCCACGGGGGATTATCAAAAAATTTGTCTAAAAATATTTTCGGAATTACATTTTTCTATTAAATAAATATATGAGATTATATTTTTTTTGTCTATTTTCGCGAAGCTTAAGGAAGCAACAAAAATTACTTTTTTTAAAAGATTCATAGAAAAATTTTTTTGTCCATGCAGGAATTAAATTTTGGCTCGAATCTAATTTCCTGTACTCACAAAAGCCAAAATGGATGTGACATTAACGATAAAGAGCGGTCTGAGTAAAAAAAGAAAATAATTTATATGTATTTGAAAAATCTTTGTTAAAGTAGAAAAATAAATATTCTGTGAAAAAAAAAGAAAATAAAAATATAGAAAAGTTAATCGTGAATACATTATTTTCTATTATCCTTCCAAATAATGTTACAAAATCCCTTATTTTGAATATTATTCAAAATTTTATCAGAGTTTTTACAGGAAATGTTAAGCAGAAAGTTTTTTTTTGTTTCATTCGACGAAAGTGCATTTTTCAACAAAAACCCAGACAAAAAACGGCAATGATTAATGATAAGCTGAAAATGGGGTGAAAATTTTACAAATTAAAATATGTGAAGAGAGTTCGTAACAATTTTACCTTTTACCAAAAATATTTTCACTTCAAAGTTATTTTGCCATATTTTCAAACTCATGGCATATGGAATTCTGCGGCGAACTTGCACATCACATATGTCTTCGTTGATAAATTTATATTCAATGCATATCAAAATATTGCTTAAAAAAAATTCATTTTTGCATCTCTGCCGTTATGGAAGTAGTTTTTTTTCCTGCATGTTCATGCATCCGAACAAAAATTTGTTTTAAAAATCACAAAAGAACGGAACGAAATGAGAAACAACAATAACTGTGGCAGGATGGAAGGAGGGAAATCGCACATAGGATTTTTTTTTTCATAAGTTTTAATTTTTAATTTAAAATTACTTAAACTTTAAATTAAATTTAATTAAATTTATTTTTTTTTTAAATTAAATTTTAATTAAATTTATTCAATTTTTTTTAATTTAATTAAATTAATTTATTTATTAAAATTTTAATTAAATTTAAAATTAATTTTAAAAATAATTAAATTAAATTAAATTTATTAAATTTAATTAAAATTTATTTTTTTTTAAATTTTGTTTTTAATTATTTTTTTTTAATTTATTGATTTAAATAAATTAAATTACTTGAAATTAGAATTAAATTTTAATTTTTTTTTTAAATTAAATTTAAAAAAAATAATTAATTAATTATTTTAATTAAGTTAATTCATTTTTAATTTAAAATTTTATTTTTTAAAATTTTTTAAAAAAATTTTTTAATTGTTCAAAAATAGATTTTCTGTTGAAAATTGAACTTTATATTGCATATTTGAACTAAAAATAGCATTTATCGCATTTTCATCTTATCAATAAAACGAAATGAACTCTTTGAATGGATTATTTATTAAATCAAATAGTTTGATTCTTGATTAATATTTCATCTTGTAGCTATTTTTGCAAAGCTTAGATTGAATCGTTTGAATAATAATTATTTTTCCATGGAATTTTAATATTAAAAAGTATCATGTTTGTGTTAAATACAAAACTTTAATTTTCATAGAAATATCTTATTGCCTCTTTTTTAATAAAATCAAAAATTTCACTCGAATCAGATATAACTTTTGTTCCGGATGTCAAAATTAAGCAAATTAAGGCTTTAATTAATGCTGAATTAAATTTAAATTTAAAAAAATATTAAATTTCTAAAGAAAAAAAAATCTTCTTTGTTAAATATCATATTCAATTAGGAAAAATGACTGAAAATTTTTTCAGATGTCTTTTTGATGGTTCATAAGCTGTAAATTTGAAAGCTGCCAAAAAATTGAAACTGAAAAAAAAATTTTCCTTTGACATAGTTTTGTTTTGAAAACTACATCAAGAGAAAAAAAAAATTTTTTTTCAAAATGAAAATGATGAAAAATTAAAAAAAAAATTATTTTTTTTTTAAAATAAAAATTTTTCGGTTTCCTTCTCATCTTTACTGTAGCACATGAAAATTAAATTAATATTGCCAAAAATTCTCGATGTGCGAAATATCACATTTTACCTTCTCTTCTATTTGAATGCCAAGGTGTAATAATCAAACAAAAAATTGGATTCTGTTCGGTTTCACGTCATATTACATCCTTTCCATCATCGAAGGCATCCAAGTGCAAACACATGATAAAATGTCGGCTTCTGATAATACTCGTTTGTTTCTCTGGAAAAAACAGGAGGAATGTAAATATAAAAAAATAGCAAAATATGGGAACTCAACACAAATCATCATCATGGTTCAGATGGGGTTCATAAAGGATTTGTTTTTCCTGTTATTGCCAAGTTATTACTCTTATTGACTTCAGTTTTAACGTTTGCGCTCAGCACAGATTGATCTCTTTTTTCCATCATAAATCTTAATTTTTCTAATGTGCTTTGATACGCAACTCGATATCTCTGTGGGTATATCCGGAACGAGAAAAAATTCAATTTTCAACTTTTTTATGAAGCAAAAAAAAAACAAAAAAGGCTTTAACTCACATATTCATATTCATTCAGTTTTGTTATAACAAAACAAACTATCTAGACCGTATCTATTTATAAAACTTTTCCTATTCCAACAACAATATAAAATCATGTATGGTATGAGGCATTAAGTAAAATTTACGAGTCCAGTGTGAATTTATGAAAAAACGAGATTTTTAACTCGCACGAAGTTTAAAGTCAAGTTTAATGACGACAATTAACAATATTTTTACACATTTGCAGCAGGAAATGACTTTTTAGGCGACGTTAACAAGAAATTTATGGGCGAGTTGTAAAATTATGAGGAATTTAGGGAATGGATCAAGTGTTCATAATAAAAATGAACAAACATTTTGTGGGGAATGCTCCTTTTTATGTGTCTGTTGATGCGATCAAAACTTTTAAAGACATGTTTTTGACAAGAAACTTACATGGGTTTGTATTTCTTTTTTTGATATTTTTGACCTCATTCGACATCAAATAGCTCACGGCACGTTTGAGAAAACCTTTATTGACGATTTCATGGGTAAGTAGAAAATTTTTCTTCAAAGAATGTTTCCGTTTGTAAGTTTTCTTATAGAATTGTTGCCTTTAAAAAGCCATCAAACGAAATAAAATTTATTTTTTTTCTGTTCAAATATGGAACGATATGAGAAATTGCGAAGATTTTAAATGATTCGAATTTTAAATATTTTTTTTTATTTTTTTCCTAAAATAGAAATAGATTTGTATAAATTTAAAAAAAAAAAAATATATTTAAATATAAAAAAAACGAAAGATTGAGAATCTCTTAAAAATTTTTAAATTTTCTCAAAAATTTAAGATGAATTTTTAATATTTTTTTTTCCTAAAATAGAAATAGATTTGCATAAATTAAAAAAAATATTTAAGAAAAAAAAATTAAATTTTCTCAAAAAAAAATATTTTTAAAAATTAAAAAAAAAAAAAAATAAAAATTAATTAAAAAAATATATTTAAATATAAAAAAACGAAAAATTGAGAATCTCTCAAAAATTTTTAAATTTTCTCAATAATTTAAGTTAAAAGAATTTACAAATAAAAATTAATTAAAAAAAAAAGTAAAAAAATCCTCAAAAAAATATTTCATTAAAAAAAATTAATTTTAAAATTAAATTTTAATGAATATATGAATTAATAATGAATTAATTTAATGAATTATAAAAAATTAAAAAAAAAATGTTATTTTTGAACTCGCTATCGCGTTTGTTTTTTTTTTGGTTCAGTCGAATGGAATAAGCCTTTATATCCTTTTAAGTACTCTTTTAAAAGCTTTAATTTATAGTCTTTTTTAACATTAAAAGATAAAAAAAAATTTTTTTAAATTTTTTTCCTAAAGTAGAAATATATTTGTTTAAATTACGATTTCAATTCAAAATATGTATAAAAATTTATAAATTATAAAAATATTCATAAAAATTTTACCTTTAATAAAATTTTGAAGGCTTCCGTTCGCGAAGTATTCTACACAATTGTGAGTTAAAAATAAACAAATAAACACCTACCTGAATTTTTTTTCCGTAATGACGCCCTTCTGCGTTTGATTTTGAACTTTTCCCCTTCCCACACAAAAAAAAATCCTTGAGGGAAATCAATCAAGTTGGAGTGCTCTCTCCTGTAAAACCTCTCTTCAAATTACTTCTCACACGTGATGTGTTACATTTATTCATGCTTCCCTTTTTAAACTTTTCAAAAGTTTTTCCCTCTCATTACTCTGGCTTTCCAAAGGAGTCTCACCAGACTTTAACTTTTTTAATTTGAGTGCGTACGTCTCTAATTTAAGGCATCATTTAATGACGACGACGATGATCCATCTGCAAGAGATAAACTTTTTTTAAAGGAGAAAAGTTCACAAGAATGAGAGACGAACAACAAGAAAGCTAATTTATTTAATCATTATCAGGCGAATTATTTAGTGAAGGAGTTACTTTACATGAAGAAGAAGAAAATAAACAAGTATGCAAAAAAGTTTATCTTTTGCCAAAAAAACAAAAAAAATCGTCTTTTGTTGTGTTTCTTTTAAAATTTATGACGACAGAAATGTAAGAATTTAATTTAAAAGTACCGAAATTTTTATCTTATTTTTTTTTTTTTTTTTTTTGATAAAACTACTTTAGACGAACAACAAACTTCTATTACAAGCTTAAAATTTTACTTACAAACAAATTTTGCCTGTTATTACGACGGATTCGACGTCGGAAATAGGGAAGGAAATTGCAGCAAATTTCTCCGCTTACACAATGTAAAAGGTAGGAACGTGACAATATTGCCGGAGACAGGCGACATAAAGAGAGCGCAATAAACAGGATTACTTACCGCAAGAAAAACCAAAGGTAAATATTGAAATTAATGCTTGGTAGAAGGCTATTTGCATTAAAAAAAAATCCGGTTTGTGCCATTTTTTCTCGCCAGAGACTGCGATCTGTAATAAACAAAGGAGATTATGCGACAATGACACTTTTTTTTTCGCTATCAAATTACCATTTAGCAATTTCACATTTTTTTTTTTTTGTTAAAAATAAAAAAGAGTTTTTAATTCAATTATTCGACACCTGCTGAGGTTGCTTCGAACTCTTCACACTCACACGACAAATTCAATTATCTTCTATTATTTCAGTGCTTCTGCCAATGATACATGCTCTTCATCATCGTCATGCCGTGTCAGGTGTTCGATGTAAATAATTTGAATGTTAGGGGAGCTGATAACGAGACAAGCCAAAAAATGATGTTTCACAACGAAACACGAAGTTAATTTGTCCGTCAACCATAACTCACCGAAAACACAGCATTTGTTAAATTTGTCACAAAACGGGAGATATTTATGGGGACAAAGGACACGTTCGGCATGTTTAGAGGAACGATATTTTACACATACATGCGATTTCGGGCGTTTTCACGAACATATAACGGATATTTTCGGTTTTTAATGACGTATTTGGAACAATTTTCATGTTTTCAATTTTATTTGTGTCGAGAGATAACATGAGATAAAAATTTTATAAAAAAAAGGTTTTGAGGATATTTGAGCGTATTTTGAAATTTTCTTATATTTTTCAAATTTAATTTAATTTAATTTAATTTTTTTTTCAATTTTTCAATTTAAATTTATTTTTTTATTTATTTTAAAAACAATTTTAATAAAAAAAAAAAATTTTCATTATTTTTTGATAAATTTGAAGTTAAAAAATTTTTTGAAAAAAATTAAGAATTCAAAAAATTTTTAATTTTTTTTATTTTAATTTATTTTTTAACTTTATTGTTTTTAATTTTAAAAAATTTAAATTTTTTTTTATTTTATGAAATTTTTTTTATTTTTTCCTAAAATTGAAAAAGATTTAAAAATATTTAATAATTTAAAATTTTTACATTTTAAAAAAAAATTAAAAATTAATTTATTTAAATTATTTTTAAATATTTTTCAATTTTAGGAAAAATTCAATTTTTATTTTATTTATTTTTTATTTTAAAAATTTTTAATTTTATTATCAATAAAAAAATAATTTGAAAATTTTTTATAACTTAAAAAATATTTTTTTTCTAAATTTTCAAAATTTTAAATTATTGATTTGAATTTTTTTTTTTATTTTTTTAAATTTTCATATTTTTTTAAAATATTTTCATAAAAATTTTAATTTTTTTTAAATTCAACATTTATAATAGGACAGACATCAAAACTTATTTTCTTTAAAAAAATCATTGAAAACCAACAAAAAAAAGTTAAACATGATTTATTCGACATTTTCTATTCCTTTTATCCCATTCGTTTATTGTTTATTTCGCGTATGTGATCTAAATAATAGAAATTCAGGAAATTTTTTGTCAATTGAATTCTCGATGGAGACGTCACGTACTTTTTTTTCATTCGTATCAAAAGTCAACCTGTTTGAAAATTCAATTTTTTCTATGAAAAGCTCAAATTAAAGATAAACATTGGGCGAAATATAGATAAAAATCAATATTTGCTTAGGTCAAATTTTATCCGTATTATTTAATAATCCGCCGTTCGCTGAAAATGATGATTTTATGCGAAGCCTGACGAAACGCATAATTATTTATTTAACGATCCGCAGTGAAAATCTAAACGTATTTGCGAAAAAACTCCCTAAATTAATAATTGGGTTTTCATTTTTGCCCGAAAATAAATAACAACATGATATAATTACAAGTCGCGCCTGTAGCTTTGTTCAATATGGTCGCGCAAATTAGAGACAAGCGTCGCAATGTTTGTCCCAAACACGAAAATCAAGTGTAATTAATTAGAGTCAATTAATAATAGTTGTGTTGGTAATTAATAAGTGCAAAATTTAGGATTTTTCGAGCACCTGTGGAAAATTTTTTGGGTAGAAAAATGTTGAAAAATTTAATTCTTTCGCGTGCTTTCCTCGAATTGAAGAGATTTTCGAGAGTAATTGAAATGAGTTTCGATTAATTTCTCGATTTTTTTATCCTTTTTTGCCAATAGCGGTAGTCTAGACAAGTAACATTTATCCGGATTTAACAATCATTAATTGCTTGTTGAAAGGAATTAAATATTTGATTTTGGGGAGAATCCTTTAAAACACTTCAATTAAACGCATTCTGAATTTATTCATAGAAAAAAGGTATTTTGCGCTTCATATGAAATTTTGTTTAAATTTCATTAACAATACTCTTAAAAATTTTACTAACATTTTTTAATTTTAAAATACAAAAAAAAAATTATTAAATTTTTTTTAAAAACATTGAAAATAAAAAATAAAAAAAATTTAATTAAAAAACTTAAATAAACTAATTTTTTTTCAGTTAAAAATTCATGTGCAAGAAAAAATAAAAAAAAAAATATTTAAGAAAAAAATTAAAATTTTCTCAAAAAAATAATTAAAAAAAAAATAAAATCATCATTATGTAAATCAAAAATGTTAAAAAAAAAAAATAAATTAAAAAAAAAATTTTTTTCTAAAAAAAAAAAAAAATTACAAAAAAAAAATGTAACCAGGTTTAACAGGTAAAAAATTTTAAAAAGTTTTGATTTAAGAAAAAAATAATTTTATCAAAATAAAAATTTGAATTTTTAAAAATTATAAAAAAATTACAAAAAATTTTTCAAAAAAAATTAAATTGATTAATTAAATTAAAAAAAAATAAATAAAAAAATTCTCAAATGAAAAATAGTACTTAAAAAATACTTTAAATTAAAAATTTTAATGGAAATTAATTTAAAATTTAATTATAAATATAATCATTTAATTTAAAAATAATTTTCAAAAAAAAACTAAATTTTCCCAAATTAAAAAAAAAATTAAATTTAATTACTTATTTTTTTTAAATTTAAATTTTAATTATTTTTTTTTATTTCAATTAAAAAATCTTCAAATTTCAAATCGAAAACTAATTGAAACACTTGAAGTCTCTTCTTCTCAATTACAAATCACTTCTTCGAACTATTTATTTCGTGTCACTCAACGACAATCTTTCGAAAAATTTGACGAAACGGATATGTGTTTGACAATCTCTTTTCTCCTTCTAATTACGCCCAAACACTTGAACAAATCTCGAGGATCTTCATCAATCAAGCGTGCACTTAAGTATTCATCTATTACGTAACGCGGTGTTGCTTCCGAAGAAAAAATAAACCAAAATTGGGAAATTGGAAGAAAGATAAAATCTAATTATTCTCAAGGCACAACACGAATTTTAATTATAACGTGTAACACAGATCCCGTAATCAGATATTATTAGTCATGGCAACAGCAGATTCTAATTTTTTTGAAAAAAACATTTTGTCCTGTTTTGTTCGCAACAAAAGGTAAGTAAATAGAAATCGTATCAACGCTTTGTTTGTTTCAAAATCTCATTGTCGTGTAAACTTTGCTTCAAAAAAAGCGAACAAAAGGTTTTTCTGTGTGCTGTTGACAATAACCGAAATTTAATTTTAGTTTTCTCTCTCTTTTTTAGGCTCGATGAGGAGTTTGCCATGGGGAGCCATGGGAGCATAAAAAGATTTCTGTTGAACCAAATTCTGAGAACACAGTCCAATGAAAGTTTTGAAAAATCTGCATCGAGCCGTAAAGCAAATGTTGATTCTATTTTCAATTTCCGGGAAAACGAAAAAAAAATTGTGATGAAATGACGAGTCAGCAAAAACTATTTGCCACGTTGTCAAATAAAGACAAATTTCACGCTGAAAGATGAAAAAAACACTAGCGTTTCACGTGAAATGTTGCAAAAACGCTTTTTTATGCAACATCATAAAAGAACCGCCATCCGTGTCGGATATAATTTGAGAAATTAATTGTTCAAAGTTAAAGTTTTTGTTCTTTTTCGGTATGAGGGAGTAAAGTCATGTACAGAAGCATGGTAAAATTGGGTTAAAATACGAATTTTGTGATGAATTTTCAGATGCAGACCAACTTTTGGTAAGCAATAAATTTTTAAATGTTTCTCAGATGTGTCGCCATGAGAAAAAAAAATTCATAAAAAAAAATTTTTGAGCTTAAAAAGAATTATAATCTTTATTTTTCTTGTGTATTTTAGTTGCTAAAGGTGAAAAAGACCATTTTGAGGGATTAAGAACGGCACTGATGCCTGCAGTTTAACAAGCAAGGTCGAAAAGAGGATTTAAACTGCCATTTATGCTGATTGAAAATGCAACGAGACATTTTATTGGCAATCAAGAGACATGTGAGATCATGCAATGCATTCAAACAAATGCCATAAACCGAACATTCACTCGAATTTTTACATACAAGAACGAGATACGCATGTATCTTTAATCAAAATTGAATAAAATCTTGTCGTTCGTTCGTTTCTCTGTAAGGTGTGTGAATAATTTAAAAAAATAATTACAAAAATAGAAAAAAAAAATTTTTAAGTTTTTTTTATATATTTTTTTTTATTACGCTAAAGGTTGAAAAAAATTATTTTCCTATTTTTTAATATTTTTTTTTATTTTTTTAATATTTTTTTTTTATTTCAAAGATTTTATATTATTTTAAAAGATTTTATAGTTTTTCATCGCCAAAAACATCGGGCACGTCATAACTAACATTTTTCTCCATGAAACATATCATCTAAGACGTATAATTTTCGAGATTATCTCTCAGGATCAAATTTTGTAGGGCAAAGTCAAAATAAAATTTATAATAAGAGGATATGGGTGAAACTTTTTTGTTTTTTTTTTTCGCGCTAAACATTCCTTGAGTCATAAGAATCACTTTTCTCCATGAAACATATGCTCGGAAACGCATAGTTTTTGTCACAAGTGCTTACTTTCAACTTTTGTAGAGCAAACTCAATAAAAGTTTTATAAATAAATAATAAAACAATAAGTTAAATTGTAGGGATTTCTACAAAGACAAAAGTCAATGTTTGTGTCGACAATTAACCTTAAATTGGGTCTGTCTTTCGGATCAAGTGTGTGATACCTTTTTGATTTTCTTTGTTTATCTCACTTTGATCAAAGCAAAATGCCAAAAGTCATTTAATAAAACAAAACTTACGAGAAAAAAGGACAAACACGTCCTTTTGATGATCAAAATGTCGAGTTGTTTTACTCCTTTTGACTGTCTCGTTTGCTCATTTTTCGGTAATTCGACCCAAAAAAATTTTGTTTTTGGGACCGAGAAATATTGAGCTTAATATTTATATTACGAAGAATTTATCCCATTTTCATGCAAAAGTTCGATATTTTTACCGAACCGAAGCACATTTTTATTTGGAGAGCACATAAAAATAACAGAATATTAATATGTTGGCATCCAAACAACCATCTGTCATAAAGTTAATTTTCATCCCATATATTTTTTCAGACAAAACGTCAACAGCTACAAAAAATGTTCCGGTGACTGTTTCTCGTCATTTCCTGCTCCAAAATTTTTTTTTGTGTGCTGTGCAAATTTGTTTAAAGCTTTTATCCTCAATTTTTGTTCTGTCCCTTTGCCTTCGAGGAGAAATGTGCAAGTAAATCGTATCCATATTACGTCAATGTCGACGAAATTTATGGAATATTTTTCAAGTATATTAGAATTGCCATTAGTGTCGGGTACCGTAACGGACAATAATATAATAATGGAGAAAGAAAACCGAGAGAAGGATTTGCTTAATTAAAATTTCAATTTTATGCATGCCCATGATGAATTGCGAAAATGTTAGTTGCAGACATTTTTTTTAAAATAATTTTTAAAACGCATTTTTTTGCTTTCTAAACATAAATAAATCACGAACATTAAATACCTAAAAATATGCAATGAACGCTTTTTCCAAATCTCTGCTCCTTTGGGTATGCAATGCACATTAAACATCAATTTTTCAATTTTCCATGGATTTTCACATATTTTTGCCCCATTTTTCAGCACAGAAACCTTTTATTAGCTAATACGGATACTTTATAGCCAGCCACAAAGTGATTCATAAAAGAGCATTTTGAGTTATGACGTTACAAAGTTTCTATGGATTTCGATAAAATTGAAAATCCATATAAATTTTGTAACGTTTTAACTTGAGTTTTGCTTTATGAATCGCTTTGGGTTTTTTTTTGTTATATTTTTCTATGAGCTATTAGAAGGTTTATGTGCAGAAATTGTTATAAAAAAATAAGAAAATTTTTAATTCAGTGAATTTCTATTAAAAATAATTATTTCACTCAAAATTTATTTATTTTTTCTTTTTTTCTTATTAAAAAAATAAAATTTAAAATAAAATAAAAATAAAAATAAAATTAAATTAAATTAAAAATAAATTAAAATAAAATAAAATAAATATTTCTCACAAATTAAAAATAAAAAAAATAAAATAAAAATATAAAAATTTATATTTAATTATTATGAAAAATAAAAAAATTTTTAATTCATTGAATTTTCATTAAAAATAATTATTATAAAGCGCTTTGATTAAAAATGTTGTTTATTTCACACAAAAAAAATCTATCGTGCTGAATATTGATGACAAAAATAAATCCTTTTTCAATTAAAATGCACTCAAAATTATATGCGGTAAATTTTCAGATTGACGAAAAAAAATTGATAACAACTCAATATGGTATCACACACATAAATTGTGTTATGTTAAATCAGATGTTGTTGTCATTTATGGTTTTGTAATCAAAGTAATGTATATGGCAAACAATACGGTTCGACATTGTAAATTCAATCAAAAAAAATGGGAATTGACATTGTCGTTTTTGTTTTCAATGTTCATTTATTTATTTTCACTCTTTTTTTGTTTTTCCATTGAATTTTATGCCAAAAAAATTCAGAAACTTGTGTAAAAATCAAATTTGTCTCATGAAGTTAATGAGAAATTTTTTTATTTGAATGATCAAAGGTTTCGAAAAATTCTTTTAGGAAAATGCGAAATTACGTGCCTTTTATTTCCGTTACTTTTCCGCATCGCAAAATTAGTTCATTAAATTGTTTTCCGTATGGAAGTTGTCAGATTTAACCGACTTATAAACATGTCATAAAACGCCAGGCAACCGCTTTTTGTGGGTGCAACTCGGTTCTGTAATGCGGGTTTGCTTAATGAAGAGACGAAATTTTGCTTTTGCCACAGTTTTCAACCAAACTTTTATCGAGCAACAGAGTTTCGGGCAAGGCACTCAATCAACATTCGACAACTATTTGTTTTTCAACATGTTTTTTGCGTGTAACAAACAACCACTTTGTACAGAATTTAATCAAATAAAAACATATACTTTAGAATTTTGCGGATAAAACGGAAATTTATGTGTACACTTTGGTTTTTCGGGTTTTTGTGTGTGTGTGTTGCCGCTGCAGATGATGTGATAAAAATTTGAATGAGATTTGACCATTTATTTGCCGCATGCAGCGAAAAAAAAAAATAAATAAATAAAAATATAAAAAAAATATTTAAAAAATAAAAAAATATATTTAAAAAAAAATATTAATTTTTTTTTTTAATTTTTTGAAAAAAATTTTTTTCGCTAAGATTGTTCGCTTACTCGAGTAGATAATTTTTCTCCATGAAACATATGCTCGGAGACGCATCGTTCTCGAGTTATAAGATCACAACATATCTTTTAGGGCAAACGCAATATAAGTTTTATAATAAGAGGATATGAGTAAAAATTTTTTTATTTTTTTTTTTCGCGTTAAACATTCCTTGAGTCATAAGAATCACTTTTCTCCATGAAACATATGCTCGGAAACGCATAGTTTTTGCCACAAGTGCTTAGTTTCAAATTTTTTAGAGCAAAAACAAAATAAATTTTATGAAAAAACAAATTGAATGACAAAAATAACAAAATTTATAAAAATTTGTTTTACTATTCTCATGTGTGTGTAGTTTAATTTCCTGTGTTGTTTTTATTTGAAAATTAAATTCGGTTTTAGCTAAAATCTGTTGCACAAATTCGTCAATTCTAATCCAAACAGCAAAAATTCAACTTGTTATGCAAAACTTTGGGAGAAGAAATTTACTAACAATCTACTGAAAATTGCATTTTTGGGGTTTCGCCGCTTTAAACGAGTAAACAAAGCTTCGTTGCATGAATTAAATTTTGAGCAAACTTGGGCTGTGGGAAGAAACGCCACGAAATCCTATCTCTGTTGATTAAAAGTTGCATTGATTTGTTGTTGAGCAAATAGTGATTCGCAAGAATACTTTTGCAAAAAGGTAAATGAAAATAATTGTAATTAGATTGTTAGAAGAAACTTTCCGAGCAATTTAGAGTTGGATTTTTGTTCGTTACGGCAAAAATAAATTATCAGATAATGAAAAGTTTTGTCAATTTCATTTGAAATCTCCGAGGAAAACTAATGAGTTTTTAATTTTTTTTTGCTTTGTTTTTTCTGTCAACAATAAACTTTAGATGGGCTCTTGCGGATAATTTGAGATTAAAGGGTACAAGTGTTTACTCACCTTTTGTGACAGTGAAACCTCCTATTGATGATTTTTTAAAATTTTCATGTTAATTTTTTTTTCTTATATTATAAAATAAAAAAAATTAAATTTAAAAAAAATTAAATAAAAAAAAAATAAAAATTATAAAAAAAATAAAAAAAATTAAATTAAAAAAAATTAAATTAAATTAAAATAAAAAAAAAATAAATTAAAAAAAAAAAATAAAAAAAAAAAAATTAAATTAAATTAAAATAAAAATTTAAATAAAAATTTAAAAAAATAAATTAAAAAAATTAAAAATTGTTTATTTGCCTAAAATAAAATTTTTGAAAAAAAAATAATTTTTTTATATAATATTTAAAATATATCTTAATTTTTTTATTTCACTATTTATATTAATATTTACAAAATTGTTTATTTGCCTATTTTTATTCATTTTTTTTATTAGTCTCTATATATTATTGTTTCAATTTACTATTTAAAAATTTTCCTTCCATTTTTTTATTATTTTATATATATTTTTTTTAAATTATTAAAATTTCAATTTACAATTACATTTAAAATAAAATAATAATTTAGAAGAAAAAAGAGAAAGAAAATATGACACAATTTTTTTTATATTTTTCTCCGGAAACCTAATTGATCACATAAATTAAATATTTATTAAAATTAATATTTATTTTTTTTTTCTTTTAAATAAAAGCAGGGGAAGAAAATTAATTTCTTTAAATTTTTTGTTTAAAACTTATTTGAGCGTTAATTTAAAAAAAACTCTTATTCATTACTTTTTAGGGCATCTCGTTTTTTTTTAGGCACGAACTTTTTTTTTATTTGTAAATTCTGAAGTTTTTCTTATCGGTGGTTGGTTCACATTTATTTAAAATTTTGATTTTTGTAAGTATTTTATTTATTCGCGAATTACATTCCAAGGCAGTGCGGCGTAGAATTTTTGGATCGTTAATTGTTTTTTTTTTTGTTTGTTTTGACTGTTTAACATTAAAATTTTTTATTCCTTATTTTTTATATTTACAAGTTAAAAAAACCATAAATTATTTAATTACAATTCAACATGTGAAAAAATCTATCGTATTGCACTTTTAACGAGTGACTTACAAAGAAGAAAAACCTTTTGGGTTCTTCCCGAATTTAGTCGGTACTCAATTGTAAAGAGGCTGAGTCGACCTCAA
This sequence comes from Culicoides brevitarsis, assembly GCF_036172545.1. Taxonomy (NCBI): domain Eukaryota; kingdom Metazoa; phylum Arthropoda; class Insecta; order Diptera; family Ceratopogonidae; genus Culicoides; species Culicoides brevitarsis. The sequence continues at coordinate 1,287,027 of NC_087087.1, read as the reverse complement.
TTGCTTCTTTTATCTTCCATGAGCGATTTTTCAATTTTTTTTACACTTCAACGCCACGCGAATCTTCCAAACCGTTGTCACTGTTTCCGCTGCATGCTGAATTCTTAAGCGAAAGAGGAATATGATGAGTATTGTATTTGATGATGGTATTATTGCTAATATTTTCAGCTAAAAAGTCTGTTGGCGCAGGCAAATTCATTGCGAGCTCCTCTGTCGACATACTGTCGATTGGTATTTCAGGTACGGATAAACCTTGGCGTGTAAAGAATGCCATTTTTTCTCTAAAATATGAAAAAAATTTCATTAAAAATTTCGATTTGTTAAAAAAAATTGTCAAAACTTACTTGAACGAAGTAATATCGGGTTGTCCCTTGCATGCTTTCGTTTTTCTCAATTTGTAAATTTCTTTGGATGTTTTGTGTAGCAACTTTTGCATGTGTTTCGTTTCGGGATTCGTTTGATTTTGCACGGCATCCACAATTTTCTGCAATTGTTCATTTTCTAAAGCCCATGTTGCGATTTTCGTATCATTATTGTCACGAGCTTGCTCTAACCTATAAAAAAAATTTGTCAAAAAATTTAATTTTTGTGAAAATTAAAAAATAAATATTTAAAAAAAAAAAATTTTTATATTTTTTAAAATTTTTTTTTAAATATTTTTTTTTTTTTTTTTAAATATTTTTTTTTAATTTTTTTTTTATTTTTTTTTAATTATTTTTTTTATATTTTTTTTTAAACTTACCTATTTTTTAATTCTCGCAGTCTAACAATTTCTTCAGTTAAATTTTCTAGTTTAGTTTGTTGCGCTTTTAAGTCTAATTCTAAATCTAAGCTTGTTCTCGGTATGGCAGGATAACTTTTTACAGACGTACTCGTTGATGGAGCGCCCACAACTCCCGGCATACGATTGTGATAACGCAGGGAACGTCGCTCAATGGCTCCCCGTCTAAAGGAATGTGGCGTGATATGATTGAAGTGCATTGCCGAGTCACTGTCGCTGCGATTTAAACGACACACGTAACGAGTTTTTGGGACAACAGCACTAAAAAAGTCAAAAAAATCAATATTTTCTCAAATTTTTCAAAAAATTTAAATTTTCATACCTTGGCGAAAAAGTTTGTGATCTCTTGACGATCCGCTCTTCCGTTTCTTTGATGACATTTTTCGACGGGAAATCTCTTTCGCGTCTCTTTTCAGGGAAAAACGCACATTCTGTGTTGGTTTCTTTGTCAACAACTTGAGCATTTTCCTTCTCGTGAACGTCATCGTACACATTGAAGAGCATCTTGTCAGCCAAATCTCCGAAAGTCACACGATCCGAATCTTCTTCTTCCTCGTCGTCGTCACTGTTGATATTTAACTGATCTTGCATGTTCAATGCCAATTGGAGTTCGACGTGATTTTGATCGCGTGTTAAAGTTGAAGTTTGGCTCGAAATTATCGTTGATTCGTCACTCGATTCTTCCTTGAAGGCGGCACTAAATGACTCCGGGTTGACCATACTGATGATATTGTACCATTTGCTGTTGCTGTCATCGTTATTGAATTCAGCCAAACTGATTTGTGCATTTCCCTGAAGACGAAAAAAAAATTGATTTTGTGAACAAAAAAAAAAAATAAAAAAATTTGAGGAATTAAGGCAGCTCGAAATGAAAATCAAAAATAAAGTAAATTTTTGAAAATAAAATAAAAAAAAAATTTCAAATACTTTTTTTCATACAAAATGTCTAAATTTTACCAAAAAAATTTTTGACAATTTTTAAATTAATTAAAAAATTAATTTATTTTTTTTTAAATTCCGATTTTAAAATAAATCTCATATTTATTAAAATTAAAAGAAAAAAATTTCATAAAAAATATTTAAAAAAAAAAAACTTTCGTAAAATTTTTAAAAATAAATTCAGTAATTTTATGAAAAATATTTTATAGAAGAAAATTTATGTTAAAAATATGATTTTCAAAACAAAAATTGAAAATTAAAAAAATTTTTTTTAATGAAATTTTTAACTTTTTTTTTATTTAGCCTCCTATTTTATTCTTTAAATTTTTGACTTTATTTTTGATTTTCATTTGTAGCGGCTTAACATGAAAAATACTTACAACCCATTCTTCTGAACTGTTTGTGATACTCATAACTTTCACTTGTAACGATTTTGAAAAGATATGTTGCAAAGGCACGATAACTGTGAAGCTGTTGTTGAAAGAAGGCTTGATGAAATCCGTAAAGGCACTCGTTCGGATTGTTTGTTGTGCATTTCCAGGCACTAAAGCTGCTCGAATGTATCTAAAAAAGACAAAAAATTATTATTTTTTGTTTAAAAAAAAATTAAATTTAATTTTAACAGAATAAAGAAATTTAAATTTTTTTTAATTTTTTTTTTTTAAATTAAAAATTGATTTTGACAAAATAAAAAAAATTAAAAATTTTTGTTAAAAAAATTAAAAAAAATTTTGTTAAAAAAAAATTTTAATTTCAATTTTTTTTTTGTTAAAAATTTTCATTTTTTTTTTTGTTGAAAAAAATTTAAAATTTCAAAAAAATAATTAAATTAATTAAAAATTTTTCATTTTTCTGTTAAAGACAAAATGTTTTTTATTAAAAAAATTTAAAAATTTTTTTTTGTTATAAAAAATATTAAAAATTTTGTTAAAAACTTACAATTGACATCCGCTGGGCAGCGAGAGAGCATTCAAATTTCTGGCACGTTCAATGGTTACCGTCAAACAGCATTCTGTCTTTGAGTATTTTAATCCTATTTGTACTTGAGCCGTATCCTTATTCTGTAACAATGCACGCGAAGCCTCAAAAACGCCCGAATCTCCCGCCACAGATTCGTCACTAACTGCTGCCGATACGGATCTCGTGTTTGATGCACTTGATGATCGCGATAAAACAGCTTGAGGAATATCGAGCGTCGAGGGTTTCTCGTAAATTGGCGATAATGGAGGTCCCAATGCCATATGTTTGATATGAAGCTCCCTCAAGTCGTCTTGCGTCAAAAGCTCCAAATTTTGGGTGTTTTCGTACATGGGTTCGTTCAAGACGTCACTCTTCATGGGAGATGCGGGCGGAGTTTCGCCCGATAAACTGCTTCGAGGCGACAACGAAACTTCTGATGTTGGATGGAAGAACGATTGCACGCGACGATTGATGTCAACCATGTCGATGTGCGGTTCTGTCGATAACGGATCGCCGTAAATGTCGGTAAAACTTAATCCGCTTAAGGATCCTTTGCTGCTTGCGGTCGATAGAGAGCCCAAACTGCTTCCGCTGCTAATTGAAAGAGTGCTGTGTGACATTGTGCTGCGTAATTGTTTCTCCAAATACGCGATTTCTTTGAAGCCATCCAACAATTGTTGCAAAAGCATTTGCTTGTCTTCGTGGATTTTTAGACGAGTTGCGATACATTGATTACTTTCCTCGTACGCGTTGTTCAAATCGTTCTCCAACTTTTTGCATAATTGTTGAATTTTTTGCATTTCTTCTTGTGTGCGACATTTCGGAGACAAACTTCGATATTCCAACAAAAGTTGTTTCTTTTCTTGGAAAAGCAAAAGTCGATCTTGATCGCTTTCTACTTCGCCCGGTTGAATTCTGTCTTCGAGCGAGGCGAGACGCGCTTGAATATCTTTCACGGATTTTCGACGTTCGTCGTATTTAGTACGAAGGATGGCTAATTCACGAGCACCGATCGGGAAGTTTTCCGAACAAAGATCCGTTTGCGAATAGGCGCTTTGGCGATCTTGCACTAAACTCATCGTTGATGCTTCAGGGCTTTCTTGTCGCAATTGCAAACGTGTCAAATCATCCTTGACTTGCGCTAAACTTTTCATGAGTTCTTTCTTTTCACGTTCGCCCGAAATCAAAGATTTTTGGATTTTACGCACTTCTTGCATGATTGCTTGTGCTTCACTGATGTTATAACAGCCATTTTGTTGCGAATTTAGTTTTTGCTCAACACTAAAAAGAAAAAAAAAATAATTTTTTAATTAAAAAATTGAATTAAAAAAATATTGAAAGAAATTTTAATTAACAAAATTAAATTTAAATTTTTTTTTTAATTTAAGAAAAAATTAATAAAAAAATAATTTTAAAAAAATTGGGTACCTAATATTAAAAATTGAATTAAAAAATTTTTTTATAAAAAAAAATTAATTCAAAAAAAATTAATAAAAATTAAATTAAAAAAAAAAAAAAAAAATTTTGATAAAAATTAATTTTTAAAAAAAAATTTTATTTAAAAATTGAAATTAATAAAAATTATATTAAAAAAAAAATTAATTTTTTAAAAAATCGTAAAAAATTGAATTTATTTTTATTTAATTTAAAAATTGAACTAAAGAAAAATTTAATAAAAAAATTTAATTTTATAATTTTTTTGAAAAAAACTCACTTGAATAACGTGTCAACGCCTCGTTTCGTGTAAGTCATTTCAGTTTGTATCCGTTGAAGCTCATTTTTCAACCTAAATACTCTTTCTTTAGCCAACGATAAATCAGCTCTCAGTAATTCTGGGTCAAATTTCGTACTGCTTGTGCTTGATGTTGAACACACTAAAAAAGGAAAAAAAAATTTAAGAATTTTTTTTTAATTTTTAGGAAAATTTTCAACTTACAACTCGTTCTACTTGCTGCCAGCGCGTTCAAATGATTGTATTCCTCCTGTGCGAGCACAAGTCGTTGTTGCTTCACATCGTAGATTTCCTTCTTCGCTTCGAGCGTTTCTTGCGCCGAGCTCATGTACTCGCGCAACATTTCCTCTTGCCGACTCTTCCATTCTAACCGCGGATCCTCGAGCTGCGTCGTTTGAGTATTATGATTGATGTAATAATGGCCTATTTGTCTATCGTAAACTTCCTCCCATCCCAATGGCAGTTCGTTCCCGATGCAGTCCGCAAAGTTTTCGGGCTTCGTGAATCTGAAACGGAAAAAAATTCCATTAATTTTTATTTTACGAAACACGAACAAAAAAAATCTTGCATGATAAAGATTAGATAAAGGTAGAAAAATTCAAAGTATCTAACTTTTTACTGCATTATTGTAACAGATGTTTTTCGTTCACCGTAAACTGACATTCCAATCTCTTACATACAAACCACGTTTGTTTGTGTGACACAACATTCCATTCTTTTTATTTTATTTTTTTTCTGTTTCTACGTTCGTTCGTTTCTGTACAAATAAATAGTCGTCTTCGTCGTCACATAAAGATTTTTTTTCATTTATAAATAAAAATGTACTACCGCGAGCGAGAACAGGTCAGGTTTTAATTATTATAAAGTTGAAATATGTACCGAGAAGCGACTTGTCAATGACAATTACTGTGAAATTCTGACAAAATGAACAAATTCACGCAAAAAAATTCAATTTTTTATAGAATTTCTGCCAAAAAATTTACTATGAGAGATGAACTCTTTGCATTTTTTGACGATTGAAAATTTTTAATTAATTTTTTAATTTAATTTTTTTTTAATTTTAATGAATTTTCCATGATTCAAATTTTAACTAATTTTTCACTTTAATTTTAATTTTTTAATTAATTTTTTAAAATCAAAATTTTTAAGAATTTTTCAAAATTAAATTTTAAATTATTTTTTTCGTATTAAAATTTAAATTAATTTTTTAAAATTATATTTTTTTAAAATTAAAATTTTTAATTAATTTTTTAAAATTAAAATTTTTTAAATTTATTTTTTTAATTTTTTAATAATTTTTTTAAAATAATTTTTTTTAAATTAATTTTTTAAAATTAAAAATTTTTAAAATAAAAATTCAAGTAGTACGCGAAAGCCTTCAAAACACGTAAAACAATTGAAGCGAAGACAATAAACACTCAAGAATTCGAAATATTTTTGACGTCAACATGATAATTTATTTATGTCATTCACAAAAAACGTCTCACATAACTCGAAATAATTCATCAAAAAATATTCAAAGAATTTCCCGCGACTGACAACAAACCCAAAAAAATACAAATTCGCTTGTCTTGTCGTGTGTGTATTAATATCAAATTAATCATTGACAAAAATTTAATTTTTTTTTATCATTCACCTTCCCGTATTTATTCAACGATCGTAAAAAATTTATATAAATAACAATTTTCTGATTGATAAGCCTCAATCAAACACGACGCTCGAACGAAAAAAAAAAGTTTATCATATCACTTGACGACATTCCATTGTACTGACACACACAGCTTTTTAACTCATCAACGAGGCAACGGAGCGATGAGACTCTAAACAAATATTTGTGCAAATATGTGAAAATAACGAATGTGCTAGAATGCGAGTTAAAGTGTTGTTGGCAAAGTGTTTAAAGTGAAAATCTAACGAAAAATTTATTTTTTTTCGTGTGCATGACTTTTAGAACACGGAATTTTCAGTCAGGAAGTCTGTACTCGCCTTTGTTATTACTAATGACAACACAAATACTTTTCTTATCATTTATTATCTTTAAGAGTAAATATTTTATTAGCGATGAAATATTTGTTATATTTGAAGATAAATCGATCGTTTCATGTTTTTTCTTCTTTTTTTTTAATTTCCAAGTATTGTTGATGATAAATAAACATAATTTTTATAATGAAACGAATTATGATGAAGAATCAGGCTGATGCAATGATAAAAAATCATTTCTTATTTAATAAAAAAAATTAAAATATTTCATAAAATTTCACAAAAATGCATTTTATTTAAAATTCTTAAAATTTTATTTTTATAATAAAAATATATTTTTTTTTCTTAAAAAATTTTAAATTTTGTTTAATTAAATTTTAAATTTTTAAAGAAAAACAATATATATTTTTACTATAAAATTAAAATTTAAATATTTTTTTTTATATTATAATTAAATTTAATTAAAATGATTGTTTTAATCAAAAATATTTGTTAATTTAAAAAAAAAATAATTAAAATTTATCAATTTTTGAATATTGTTAAATTTTTTCCAATGAATTTAAATAAAAAGGTAAATATTTTTTACAAACTATTATTATTATTTTTTTTAATATTTAAATATTTTTTTTGTAAAATATTTGAAATTTAATTAAATAATTTTTTAAAACTTTAAATATTATTTTATTAAAATTTGATTAAATAAAAAATATAATTAAAATAAATTTATTTAACAATAATTTTTAAAAAATAAATTTTATACAATTTTTTTTCATTTAAATTAGCGAAAAAAATGTTTAAATTTTTTTTAAAAATTAAATTACATTTAAATTTAATAAAATTAATTTTTTTTAAATTTATTTAATAAAATTAAATTTATTTTTTTTTTAAATTAATTTTAACTAAAAAAAACTAAAATTATTCAATAAAAAAAAAATTATTATAAATTTTTAAAATTTATAAATATTTATAATAATTATTTAAAAAAATTTTAAAGAAGAACTTAATAAAAATAAAATACGAAACATTTTTCCTCATTGCTTTAACCTCAAAAAAAAAAATAAATAAATAAAAAGGCAATTTTTCCAATTCCAAGCATTTCTTGTTATTATTTTTATTATTATTACAAAATCTCAAAACACACATTCGCTACTGTAACATTCGTAGAAACGTAGATAGACCTATAAAATATTCAATAACTGAGCAGATATTTAAACGATGAAAAATTCCACAGAACAACAACAACAACAACACGACGACGACGGACGACGGTATGAATGACGCGAACACGTTTAATAAATATTTGAATTTTTATACTACTTGTACATGAGTTGAGTGCTTTGCAAGGCATGCCAGTACGTGAATGAATCAAACTAAGTCAAGCAAAATTATTGTATATTCAAGTTATTTTTTTTTCTTTGCTGTATTTAGCTCTAAATGTGTAGTAATTACACATTCCGATGCAGTTTTGATTCGAATTGGAATAAAATGTTTTACGATGGAGTCATGTCAGTTTTGAATTCCGCCCGAAACTTCAATTTTTGTCGAGTTTGCTGCGAAAATCTAACTTTTTTTCCCTCGCTTATCATCAATAAATAATATTATAATGCATACACAGTTAAAAAAAATTCCATAGTACAGGTCAATGTCTCTTAGCTGCGTCTTCTCATGCTCTGTGTGTGTTTACAACACCTATTTAATTCTTCAAACCTTCGAACGAGCGAGCGAGCAATGTAATGCAACACGGGCATCACGGGCAACAAACAACTTTTATGTATAATCATGTGCCGTGTATTCCTCCGTGTATATAATGAAGAGATAAAACACATGCAGTTTTTCATATCTTAGATCACACGATAATATCAAGTTTTTTTTTGTCTTGCTTTCATTATTATTACCTACAAGCAAGTTGTAGATTGGTTCAATGGAAAAAAATGAGGAGGAAATGCTTTTAAATTCATCATTTTCATGAAAAAATGGTTTGGAATCAAGTTTACTTCCAGATTTTATTGAAATTTTCGATGAAATTTAAATAAATTTATTTATTTAATGGAAAAATTTCGAAAAATTCAACGAAAATTTTCATTTAATTTCAGTTTTATTGAAGTTTCAATGAATTATTTACCCAAATTCAATCAAAAGTTACTTATTTGAGGTTAATATTTTATTACATTTCAAACTTTAGTCGTTCTCATAGACTCAAACTTCAACAAAATTTTAACGCAAATCGAATGAAAATTAACTTTTAGTATGAATTACACAAATATTTGTTTTAAAAATTAAATAAAAAGTACTTTTTGATAGATTTTGGAGAGGATCAATAGTCAAATATTTATTTAGATAAGCGAAAATTGTTCAAGTTCTTCATAAAAATTGATCATAAAAGGAATTAAGATATATTTTGTTTATTCTAACAAGTTAAAATTAATAAAATTTATACAACAAAAATTTTTTGTCTAATATTTGTAATTATTTTAGTATTAAAATGTTTAAAAAAAAATAAAAAATTTAAAATAATAATTTTATTATTAAAAAAATAAATTAAAATTAAATATTTATTTTATTAATTTAAAATTAAAAAAAATTAAAATTAGAAAATTTTATTATAAAAATTTGTACAAAAATTAAAATTTTATTAAAATTAAGAAAAACAAAATTTAGTTAATTTTGTACAATTTTTTTTACTTTAATTTTAATTTATTTTTGTTTAATAAAAAAAATAAATTGTAAAACAAAAATAGATAAAATTGAAGAATTTCATTTAAAATTTGTACAAAAATAATAATTTTATTAAAATTTAAAAAAAAATAAATTTTGTACATTTATTTTGTATAAAAATTCTTCAATTATAATTTATTTTTGTTTAATAAAAAACATATATTTTAAAATAAAAATAAATAAAAATTGACCAAGTTTTTACAAAAAAATTGTACAAAATTTAAAATATTATGAAAATTAAAAATAAAATAAACTAAAATAATTTTGTACAATTTCTTTTGTATAAAATTCTTCAGTTTTAATAAATTTAAAAAAATAATTAAAAAATATTTTTATAATTTTTTAATATATTTAAATACTAAATTAATTAATTTATTTTATTCTTTTTAAATAAATTTTTAAACAAAATTCTTCACAATTTTTAATTTAAATTTAAGAAAAAAATATTTAAATATCTTTCAAACACAGCTCGTTGAACTGATTAAAAATTAAAATTTTACTACTTCATACATTTTTCAACATTGTTGTTTTTTTTTAACATTACTCGCCTTTATCAATAAAGTTGAATGAAAGATATGTTATGTACTCTCGAGTATTTATGTGTGTACTCTTTTTTATTTTTTGCTTTTCAAGTCCAAGAGACGTGTAGAAATATGTGAGAATTTTCAGAGTGAGTGAAAAAATAAGCAATGTGAATGTTTTTTTTTGCTTTCAAACAATTACACGTCATTAAAATGCTTCTTTTCTTATAATTTCTTACTTTTATTTCTATTTCGCAAACACAAAAAATGTTCACGGAAAATATTTATCAACTCTTCAAGGATCCCCGTAATAATAAATTTATGGTTTGAATATTTTTTTCAAAAGTTTCTTCGAGTACATTTAACAACAATTTAAACGTGTAGCGTGTACAGAGCGCCATTCATGCTATCTTCTGGCAAATATTCCAACTAATGTTATTTTTTTCTCTGACCTTTTAAAAATAAGCAAAATATTTTAATATGTTGTGTATATAATATCGCAAGTAAATGAGCTGAAAAGTAAACGATAAACGTGCGTTTGCTTGCAAAATATATATTTTGACTAAATTGTTTTATCATTGCGTTATTTATACACATTTGATTTTTTTTGCTGCTTTGTAGAAACGCGCGCTGCGAGAGAGAGCATGTAATTTTTCCACGTACCTGTCTCTTGGGTCAATCCATGTTGTAGTCCTGTTATTGTGGTCGATGTAGTATACTTTTCCATCGAAATCCGTACTCACTTCCCATCCATCGGGCAAATTATTTTTCCTAAGCATTGCATTTGTTTCACTAACATGTTTCAGACAATTTTTTGGCATATTTATTTGTGCATATATTTTGTTGAAATAACTTTTATAAGATGTACAAAAATTATTTTCTTTTCTTTTTTTGTATGCACGTCGCTACTTTTCTCACTTTTTATATATATCTCTATACTATATGTATATTTTTATAACATTCACACTATTTTTATATATAAACCTCTTTTTTTAATACAAAATTTTGTGTTACTTGTTGCTCAATTTTCGGATTTTTCTTGTATTTTGCGTGTAAAATTCACATATTTGCTGATTTTCGCTCCATTATTCCGCTTATTCCAGATGAAAACTGATCAAAAGTAATTATTCTACGCTTTTACACAATATCTCGCTCGTCGCTGCTTGCGCTCTCCTACAATATATGTACACAAACAACCAGAAATATTAAAACTTAAGCTCAAATATTTAATAAAGTAGTGCGAGGAGGTAACACAGCACACATCGGAATGTAAAATGGCTGCGATTAAAAAAATACATATACACACGACACTGTTTTGAACACAAATATCGGGATTCCTCTTCGCGCTTCTCGATTTTTACAATTTTTCAATAATTTTTTTAATTAATTATTTTTTTCAATCGTAATTTTTTCCTTTCTTTTCTAAATTTCATGAATTTCTGACAAATTATTTGCTTAAATCGTATTTTGCAACGATATTTTTGAACGGAGAAGCCATTTTACATTCCAATGTGTTGCCTCTTTCATTGAATTTAAGCTTGTATGTATAAATAAGTCCATTGTATACCATTTAAAATATGTGGAATTTGTTGTTGTAATGGCAACACACACATGTATAAATATTTTTATTGTTGGTACTTGTTGTATTTATTTCTCTTTTCTCGTCGATTTATGAAGATTATCCTTTTTTCATATTCCGAGGATGCGGAGACACTCGCGATTTTTCCTTAATTATTTTTTTTTTGTAATTTTTTTTCTTCCGTGGATTTTAAATTCGAAAATATTTCAATCCGAAAATGTGTGTTATGTCTGTTATTCTTGACTTTCAATGCACAACTGAGTAATATGTTCTCTCGTATACAAGCATGTTACTGCGGTCTGTTGAAACGTCAACGCATGTCTTATGAATGGGGGAACACAGTTTCATTCAAGTTTCTCATACAAGTTTTGAATGAAACTCGAATGTTTTTGCTTAAGTTAAGACTTAAGGATAAGTAGGTGACTTAATTTGACTTAAGTTGATAACTCATATGGATGAAGGAAAAATCTAAAAAATAAATTGAAATAAATGTTATAAAATAATAAAAATAATTTTAAAAATTAAAAAATATTTTTTTTTAATTTTTTAAAAATTATTCATGAACCTGATAAAAAATTTGAAAAAAAAAAAATAAAAAAAATTAAAAATAACTTTTTTTTTTTTTAAAGTTATTTATGACTTACCTGATAAATCATATAGGAGCAAAAAAAAAATTAAAAATAATAAAAAATTATTTTTTTTAAATTTTTTAAAAGATCTGAAATGAAAAATAATAAAAAAAAATAAAAAAAAATATTTTTTTTTTTTTAAAAATTTTTTAAAAATTATTCATGACCTACCTGATAATAAAATCTGAAATAAAAAAATAATTAAAAATTAAAATTAAATTAAAAATTATTTTTTTTTAATTTTTTAAAAATTATTTATGACTTACCTGATAAAAAAATCTGAAATAAAAAATAATAATAAAAAAATTATTATTTTTTTTAAATTTTTATAAAAATTATTTATGACTTACCTGATAAAAAAAATTGAAATAAAAAAATTATAGAAAAATTAAAAAAAATAAAAAATTATTTTTAAAACATTTTTTAAAAATAATTTATGACTTACCTGATAAAAAATTACAATTTAACGTTAATTCCATTAAATTTTCATTCACTTTTTCATATGCTCTTCATTCATTGATAACGATGGAATTTCCATTCTCTCATTTTTCCTGTAGTATTTCGTAATTTTTCACACGAACAACACGTACTTTGACTGATGGGAAATTGTGAAAATCATTTTCTACAAGAAGCAGTTCAAATTTCGGTCAAAAAGTTCTTTCATCACATTCCTTCCGTATTTGCCATTGGAATTGACACAAAAATATTCGGAAATTCGCATCTCATCACGGAAAAAAGTTAAAAATTCAAAGCTGTAAAAATGCAAGTGAAAATTATTGTCATTGAGAGAGCAAGAATGAAAAATGAGTAAATGAAGCGCATCCTCTGTAGGAGAGAATCAGGAGACGAAAACCCATATCAAAACAAAAACGTGCGATGAGGATGATATAAAGCAACCGGTGTTTTTGCATACCTTCCCACAGAAAAGACATATAGGAAAAATCGAAGCATGCGCATCAAGTACACGCGACTTTTTATCTTTTCCTTTGTTTTTCTCAATATGTTTGTCTTTTACTACACCTGGAAGTACTTGCTGACGACAAAAATTGTGAATTCATTGACAGCAGCTTCATATAGTCAACCATCGATCTTCAACTTAACCTCACATAACCTCAATAGTAATAGTAAACAACAATTGGCGCCAAAACCGAACGATAAGCAAGTAGCGAGTAAACACATCAAAAGTACAATTACAGTTGTTTTTCGGGGATTCTTCCATTTTGACAATGATTTGGCAGCAAGTATCCAAAGCATTTTGAACGTGATCCCGAGTATGAAGGTTTTTCTCATTTACGATGAGATCCCGTATCCGCCATTAGATGTCTTTAACAGCACATCTCTCAAAGACAAAGTTCGTCTTTTTACGCTGGATCAACGTTTGGATAAGAATTCCGTCGAAATGAGTCCTTTGGATTACATCAAAACTCCATATACGCTCCTCATGCCCGATAGTGTGAGGTTAAATGCACGTTCAACCCTGCAAAAGATTTTGCGGGAAATTAATTTGATCGAAACAAAAACTCCAAATAACAAAAAACGAATATTTGTCGTACCTTTTGCTTCGAATAACAAACATGAGTCACTCTGTTCCGCCATTGCGATGGATTTGCCAAATTGGACTCTTGAATTCTCCGGCATTAATGTCAATAAGAAGGATAATAATAATAATCAACAACACTGTGATATGTTTATACAAAAACATGCTTTGATACTTGAAACGTCTTCATTGAAGGCAATTCCGAATGCCATGACATCGCCATTTCCTGAACTTTTCTATATTCGCGCCAAAAGTGAGAATTTCACGTTGCACGTGTTAAACACAACCCTGGCTGAAGGCAAATCACTCTTTACTGCTTATCACACGAAGCAGGAGAAGAAAGATGTCAAGAAACGTCAATTCAAAGAGATGTACAAGACGTTACAGATCAAGAAGGTTGTCGAACGAACCTTTCAAACGAATGCTGCTGCGTTAAAAAGTCTCAAACGTAAACAGCAACAACAACAACAGCAAAAAGGCAAGAAGAAATCTGATGAGCCTGAGATTCAGTTCAACTTGACAAGTACTCTTTTGACAACTATCACGTATTTCGGATGCGAAAAGAATACCAAAAGCTGTGTTGGGCAAGTTTTCAATAGAAGACCCTTTTATACGTTCATTAATAAACATACGCCGCCATGTTGCATTGAAAAACTCAAAACTGTATTCCATCATGTGATTGAAGAGATCGAAAATGTCGGAATTCGATATTGGTTGGATAATGAAGCTTTGAGAGATGCAATCGATTCGAATCATTTGTCAGCGAACGCTTATGAGATCGATATCAGTTTCAACTTTTACGATTTGCAACGTTCACAGATGTTGAAAAAGGCGCAAGTCAAACCGTATCTCGATGATAAAGGATTCTATTGGATCAAAGCAACTGATGGTAAGAAGATCTTATTAAAAATTTTTAACATAACCTCAATTTTTTGACATAACCTAAATTTTTTGACATAAGAAGATCTTTTATGAAGATTTATGAAAAATTTTTAACATAACCTCAAATTTTTGACATAACCTCAATTTGACATAAGAAGATCTTCTGTGAAGATTTTTGAAAATTTTTTAACATAACCTCAATTTTTTGACATAACCTCAATTTTTTGACATAACCTCAATTTTTAACATAACCTCAATTTCAGGAAATTACTTCAAAGTTCAGTATTCAAAGATGAACCAAATCGGAGTCAATTTACTTCCTTACAATATCGACAGCAGCGATGCGAAGAACAACATGGCAACAGCAAACGGCTTTTTCGGATGGAAATCTCATGGATTCGATTTGGATTTTTTGCATCCAATGTCAACTGTTCTCTTCCTCGGGCGAAGTGTTGCGTCGCCCAATAACGTTGTCGAATACTTGGCAGCGAAAGAAATTAAAAAGGAGCCTTAAGAATGCACCACCAACTAATTGTAACAATTAAATAAAAAAATTAAAAAAAAAATTTTTTTGAATTTTTCATCAAAAAGTGCCTTTAACCCGATTCTACATGCGTTGTTTACCGCCAATTCACTACAAAGAAAATTTTATAATGTTTACACACGACGACACACTCTCTCTTGTTTCTGTAAGTAAACAATGTGAGCTTAACTATCATATCAGCGACGAGACAACTCTCAGTATTTGTTCGAATGAGAAGCAGACAAGATCAAAAGTTCAGTCGCTCGTGTAAAGGGAAGCCTTATAACTCTTAATTTGATATAAAAATAAAAAAAATCGTGCATGGAAAAATTTTTTGTCCTAAAAGTCACAAAAAATAAATTAACACGAAAAAATTATAAAAAAAAATATTAAAATTTTAATGTTTGTTCGAAGATTATGATGAAAAAAAGAGATCATATTAAAACAATGTAGACGAGTGATAATGATACAAAAACAAAAATAATACAGCGAAAAGTATAAATATTCGTGATATTAGATTCCAAAGACTGAATAGAAGTAATAGAAGAAAAGACGATGGCTAACAGAGCAATAAACTGGGGAAAAGTGATCTACAATGAGGATGAAAAGAAGGTAAAATGTAATCAGAGATCATTCAAGTAAATTGCAATAAAAAGCTATTTATAGATGGATCGGATTGAAAACTAATCTGTCGTTATGTAAACTTAAATGAATAATATGACAAACGACACACTGAACATATTTTTTAGTTTTTGATCTTGAAAATTCGCCATTTTGAAAAAAAACTAACCTCAAATTTTATTTAAACAATATTTTAATTT